>NC_143021.1:184004689-184304689 GCF_055824585.1 Amblyomma mixtum | reverse complement strand
AAGAGCCTGCCCACACATGAGGACACCGCCCCCTGCCTCTGCCGTTCGATGCGTCCAAGGACCTCGGCCGGCAGCTCCTGGCACCCTACGGCCCGGATGCTTCGTGGACCAGGACTCATCCGCCTATCATCTCATTCATCGTGGCGGCCACCACTTCATCACCTTGCCACTTCTTTTCTGCCCTGGAAGTCATCGCTGAATCACGCATCCCTTCGTCCATGTCTTCTTCAATTTACGATCGGGACGATTGCTCCGTGGCCCGGGTATTGTTATGAAGAAGACGAAGCTGGCAGTGGCGCGGGACGGAGCGCTCGCGCTAGGCCAGCGGCCAATAAATAATTCGGCCAGATAAATTGGAGTGAAGTCAGGGAGACGGAGAGAAAAGGACCATCCCAATGCAGGTGAAAAAATGCCCACACCTGCCTTTTCACGATCCTGAGGCATGGATCGTGAAAAGGCAGATGTGGGCATTTTTTCACCTGCATTGGGATGGTCCTTTTCTCTCCGTCTCCCTGACTTCACTCCAATTTATCTGGCCGAATTATTAGCTGTCATTCTAGCCTTACGTAAATTAGATCCTGCCGTTTCCGACTCTCTATCTATTTGCTTTTCATTATCATCACCCTCTGAGTCTCGGGCATTACGCCTCTTTAAGCAGCTGATCCCGCTCCATCTAAATTCGGTGAGGTTGCTTTGGGTACCGGGTCATGTGGGCATTCAGTTAAATGAGGTTGCTGATTCATTAGCAAGGGCCTCTCTCTGTGGCCCAATAATTGCTGTCCTGCCAACCTGCGCATATACAACTGCGGTGAGGTTTCGCAGTTACACAATATTTCAGGAATTTTCAGTCTCGGCGCTTACTTCATCTCCCGAATATAAGCACCTTCTGCACCCTTGGAGCAGCAAAGACTGGAGTTCGCGCAGACTGGAGGTCTCTTTCACGCGTTTGCGATGCCGAGTTCCTGTGCTAAATTTCTATCTTCACAGATCTGGACTGGCGGTTTCTCCACTGTGCCCATTTTGTGCCGAGCCTGAGACAGTGGATCACTACCTGCTGTTCTGCCGCCGATTCTCTTCTTTGAGGAGGCGCCTATTAGAAATTCCGTTTCACCAGCTGGGTCTGCCTGTGACCACTGAGGTTGTTCTTTCCTTTGGCGCTACTTCGCTTGGACGAGGCAACAGGAGTGCGCGTTGTGCAGTTCAAAAATTTCTTCTAGAAACACAGCGACTCCCATGCTAATGTTAATTTTTGTTTATTTTTTTCTACTTGTTTTCATTTTTCTGATTATCAAACAGTTCATTTATTATTATTATTATATTTTTATTTTATTTTATTTTATTTCATTTTTTCTGTCTCTCTTTCAGTCAATACAAAATTGAACCATTCCATATGATGCATTCAAATTTGCACATAAAGCCGTCGTCCCATCTTCGATCTCCCAGCTAACAGGACCCCTTTCGTTGCGTCGTCCAATCTGTCAGCCTATACCCTATTAATACTCCTTTTCCTCTAAAGCTCCTAATCATTCCAACAGTTCACCGCCTGTGTCTTGGCCGCTCCCCCGTAGTGGGTATATGCCATTCTACTTGAGGCCAACCAACCAACCATCATCTCTTATCCATCGTTCATCACGCCTCATTCTTCGGCTGGCCGCCACGTAACAATATTGCACGAAAGCATCTGCCAGTTTGTGATGCGATGTATGCGAGCTTTTCGCGCTGTATTCATGCAATAAAATTCAGACGGCGGCTTTAATCAAATTGATTAGTATTTCGAAATATCCAAGCGGTATACAGAAAGAGAAGCAGTTTACCAAATTTCGCAATCTAACTTACTATAAACACACCCATCCGGTTTCGCTTTGTAAAAAATTGGCCCGTTCACGCATTCGCAATACTTTCCCTAGTCGCAAAACTCCTCCTCGTCGTCGATATCGTCACAGGCGCAGTAAAAGCAGGGAAACTGCGTCTGGCGCTGCAGCCTACCGCGAAAAGGAAAACAAAAAAAAACATAAATTCTGATATGATCCCAGGAAATCTAGCGTTAAAATACAGGCTCTTAGCAAAATGGTAACGCACTGAGCGGCTTTCTAATAGGGACCTTGCACATTTTGCGGTATGCCATAAAGGGTAGAAGAAATGATTTTCACGGCAGCCGACACGAGTGGATTGTAAGCGGTATTAAATCCAAACACGACCATTACACAGTTGCTCTCGCCGCGGTTGAAATCTCATTTCATACCGGCTTAAAAATTAACAGGACTCCTCCTATGTGGCTTACTTTGCAGCTTTGTTTGCGGAACTATAGCATATTCCTTCTGCTAGCTAGCTTTCGACTACATCCGCATCGTCCTTTCTACAGATATGCATGGCAGCGTAGCTTTACAATTAGACACGCTCTTTTGGCACAAACCAAAGGGATTGGTGCAGAACTACTAAAGAGAAATTCATTTTTCAGGACGACCCCTGTCTACCGCGTTGATGTGATTGAGCCGACAAACTTGTACTTACAAGCATACACACACAAATTAGATGTATGCATGCATTTACGCATATATAGGGTGTTTTTCACTATTTTCAGACGTTTAGTTTACAAATTGTGATATTCGATGTGGTATATCGAGCTTGAGTCTACAGCAAGGCCAACATTAGGTACCTCTTACGAGTTAATAATTACACGATCACCTGCGTCATATTAAGTAAGAAATTGTTGATTGTGACACATAAAGTGGGCAGCAGGTCGGCCATCTGCTAGAAGCAGGGCTCAGACAAGCAAACACCTGGTAGCTAAATGCGAGGGAGGGACCCTAAAAGCGCAAGCGCAGTCGGACTGGCCTTCACCTCTTCACAGAGTGCTGGCTTCATGCTATGCGGCCCTGGGCTTGCTGTTGCAGGCGACTAGAGAGTAACAGCATCTTCCCTGGCGTGTTTTTTGCGCCCTCGGTGCACGCCTAACGTGCTCGCTACAGAGCACGCGTAAGTACGCGTGAACATTCAGCGCCCTTTTTTGTAGCGAGCGTGAGTGGAGAAACAGACGAAGGCGACGCATGAAATTTGTTAACCACATTGCGTACCCGCTATAGGGAGGGCATAGTTTGCCGGCACTCGGTGCACCCTCGCCATAGAATACCCTCGCAGCAAGCGACCAACGCAAGCCGCACAGAGACAGCAGCGCCACGGGGTGGTCCTACAGACGGTCCTGCCGCCAGTGTCGTGGGCCCTGTATTTTTTAAAAGACGCCGGGCGACGTGTGTCGCCCGAAACGGCCCCTCTTTCGGTCGTTAAACAGCGCGAGTGAACGCTGGATCACACCCGCACGGCCCATTATGCAGTTGTGTAGACGGCTTAAGGTGGCGTTCAATAAGACTTCCGCGTAGCGGTTGTGACCGCTACACGTCTGAAAAAAAAATTATTAGCCATGGTTTAGAGATGGTTATTCCCAAAGATAAAGCGATAGTATTTTCGAAATGGCCCTGGCCAAATTCTGAAGACGTCATCGCATCTGGCAGGGTCAATTATTGTTGGACAACAATTTGGTCCCAATCAGTCCAAATCGGCCAAAGTCAAATTGGTACAACTCAATTTTTTTAATGACCCGGGACCTATTTGGAGGTCGCGATCGTGGCAAGCACGGTCAGTTATGATTGGACATCGATTTTGTTCCAAATTAACACCGTCTGTCAATGTGTTGCTATAATGTGCTTCTCAAGGGGTTAAAACAAGGTCAAACGAGGCACGGAATTCCTAGAGAAATTTGACCCCTCTGAAAGTGACGGCCACTAAGTGCGCAAGCAACCGCATTAGCCTTTGTAGAAATTAAGGAATAGGAACACACTGTTCCTTCATAAGTGGCAAGAAACGTGAAGTCAGCACTGCCGCTGTGTAAAAGGGAGCATCACTATAAGCGCAGCGTCGGAGTCAGTCAAGAAGACCGTGCATATTTTTCTTCATTCTTGCTCTACTCGCCACACACTATCTTTACTTTTACCTCCATGAGCACAAGAGAATGGGGCAAGCAAATGCGAATTGGGGTCGATGTTGTAGAAGCAGAAATCATTGTCGCTACGAGGAATGCGGTTGCTGCGACGCACGTTTTTGCTTTCAATCCTTTCACATACCTTTCGGTTACTTTTTGCTGGCACGCTTCAGTAATAATGGAAGTATGGGGTCTGGATGGGGTGGGTGTCAGGAGCGGCGAAGGGGGGGGGGGGAGGAGGGAGCACAACCTTTTCTTTTTTTAATGCAAAAGCACTGCTTGTCTCATTAAGAGAAAATAGTGTGGCGCGTGTGTGCGTATGGGAGTGCGTGTTTGTTCGTGTGAGTCAGCGCGTACACAGTACGGGAAATGCCAGCGATGGAAAGTACAAAATTGAGATGACACTTAACAGCATGTATGTGCTGTGAAGGTCAAAGTATGAGTGTATCATCGTGAAAAGTTTGGCCTCGACGCATATTCCGCGCTAAAAAATGAAACGATGCCGCGCCTCCGGGCGCTGATTCTACAAACGCTGAATCCACAAAGGCCCGAGTGAAACACTCGGACACTCGGTCGGAATATCTGCTGCAAGCTAGCCTACAAACTATAATACGTATACAACATGCAGCGAGAAATTGCACGACAGCACCCGAATTGTGTAAGATGAAGGCTGCGCCACAATGTTGCAGAAAAGAATAGTTTATGAGGAAAGGAAACTGGGCAGTAGCTGCCTTACACATGCACTCATGCAACAGCCACTGCTTTTCATTGAAGGAGAATTATACTAAAGGCAGCAAAAAAGGAGGGAGAGAGGGTAGGATTAGGCAGGATATAAAATAGGTTGTTCAAAAAAAAAACATCCTCGCAGAGAGTTCCTGCCGTCACTGCTTAGATGCCGTGGCCCACGAAGGCAACGTACAAACGAGAGCGGCGCCAGCAAGCAAGCTGAGCGAGCCGGCCTTCACCGGGTGTCGCGGACGAGGTTCCTTCTGGGAAGCCTGTGCGGTAGATTAGCTTCCGCGCTGAGGATCAACCACCGCTGCGTGAATTTTTAGACCAATGACGGCCCTCCCTTATAAATATGGTCTGTAGACTGCCTCTATATTTCTTATGGACTCAGTTGCCTTCCTATAAATATATAGTTTTTCTGTGCATAGTCGATAGGCTGTCCGCTAAAAGTGTATGGTAATAAGCCTATAATATGTCTATCGATTGTCTATAGGGTCAACATTGCTTAAAGACTACTCAATAGGATTTGTGTTAGGAAATCTATAGACTTCATAGGCAAAAGTCTATGGACAGTTTCTACACTGTGAAAAGAAATTTTTCTTAGAGCTCGAAGTGTATTTGAGCTAGGTCTTGGTGTAAGTGAGCCAATTGTTTTCTTCGCTATTTAACGCGCCGTTTTTATGCGTTTTGCGAAGGGAAAACCAGGACGATAGATAAAATATAGTCCTAGGATAGATTGAAGAATGATGACGCGATCTGTGAGCTGGTCTTGTATGCTGGTCACATCAAGCTTCATTAAGCCGGATGCTTTAGGCCCGGGAAATATCTAGGTAAAGTTTAGCCAGACCATGCAGCCCTTTCTCACACTGAACGAGCTAGTGAAGGTGTTATTAAGCACCTTATCGTAAAGGTTTCCGAAGTGTCATGTGCAAATAGGTGCTTTCCAACATTTGGGCATTTACGCAGAAAGCGTTCTTCTAACTCAAAAAGCCTATTTTTCAAAAGTATGTCAAATTTTCGGTGGAATACCCTGTATGATAGAGTTTCTTTTATAATTTAAATCCAGGTCTTTTTGTATTTCAAGCACAGAGTAGGCAAGTTGGAGCTGCTATAAATACCCCTGTAATTATTTAGCCGAAATTTGACTGCATATAAATTCTACTTTCGGGCCAAGCAGAACTCAAGTATATACGACTATCCACAGCTGACGTAACTGGGCGCACGTGAATATTTGGATTATGCCGCGCATACTCATTAGGCCATCTCTGCGAAATCCACCACTCGGAAGGCTGCTGCCACAGTTCATTGGTATTATGACTCGGCCAGGTAAGCAATATAGCTAAAGTAGGTGGCTTGACAGAACCAATAACTAAATTGGTTATGAGGTTTCAAAGAAAACATGGAAATCAGGTCATCTGCTCCCAAATGCAAACTGCTGAGCATCAGGATGCTGTGTACAGAACCATGGAATAAAATTAGATCACCAGTTATTCCCTGGTGGCATCACCATTCACCATTTCTTCGCACTGCGCCTCAAAGAATGTTTTTATAAAGGTGAAGTATTAAGGCGAAAGCCTTTAATGTCTCATCGTTGTAAGCATGAGTGGACGACAGAAATGGCACGCTTTTAAATTGGTCGAAATGGTCGTGACGTCACAGTGCACGAATTTGAAACGAGGCCAATTTTACTTTGGCTATTAACCACGCAACCAATTAAATGGATGGTATGGTTGTGCTCCAAGTAAAATAGATAAATAAATAACTCAGTAAAATCGAATATGAAATTGATCGAGTTGGGGAATCAAACTAATGCCTCCGGAGTGCGAGACGAGCACGCTAACCACTCCATATGTCAGCTGGATGGTTTGGAATGAACAAAGGCGCGTCTAGTGAATACGGTGTCTTCGTTCACTCTCATCTTCCTCCCTTCCCTGACAGCGAGTTTCAGGTGTCCGCCGAAATATGCGAGATAGACACACTTTCCTTCCACAAAAACCATTTTACCGAGAAGCAAGGCGTAGAGCCGAATGGTCAATGGCGTTCTGTGGACTCGCTATAAGCGTTGCAAAACGCTGTCCCGTTACACTTTCAGAGGCAAAGCTTAACGTCTTAACCACACATCAGTGACACAAGCAGCAACACTACGCTTAAGGCTTTCGCCTCATTGCACTTTAGGTAAACAAAGCGCCACCTGAATTTTTTATATGCTACATGGCTTTTATTTGAGATTTTGCCTTTACACATTCCCACAGCACGAAAACATAGTCATGATATCTACAGCGACAAGATTATGCAGACAACTTCTAAATCGAGACCTGCAGTAAACATTTGAGTGCTCTCCTCTCACTCGTGAACGTAGTTATAACGCATCTAGGTGGCCTGAATTGTCATAGAATTCGCGCTGCAAGATATGTGAAATGTTTTCATACGCAGCACAGCATTCGTCCCGGACATATCTACGCACGGTAACTTGAAAGGTTGCGGACAATATAAGCAGCAATGCTACCTTATGGAAGAAATGCATTTTTCAGTGAATGCGTGGAGCAAAAAAACGCTCTCGCTTCTTGAAGCCTCAGCCGTTCTCACTTTAGCCTGCGCTCAAAGCCGTACCAAACCACTTGTATCACGCGAGAACAGCAAGCGAGAAGTATTACTTTCGATTTTGGGCGAGAATACCACGCCATAATTATGAACAATGCTGAGGGGCGTTTTGGACGCATATTGTTGTTCGACGGCCTTTTAGTTATGAAACACTTAAAACAAACAGCTGCTATGGGGTCTGTTCAAAATGACTAGGCATGCAGAATATTCTGAAATCAATCTTTTACTTACTATTCCAGTAATTCGGCCATTTCTAGACATGTAGCGAAAATGGCAAGCTTCTTGTAATAAGGAAATATGGGTGGACAAAAAATTTGCCTCATAGTTTTGCGGATATGGGGCGCTATGCTGGAAGGCCCGAGTTTGCTGAAACTCGGAATCTTCCCGAGCTCTGGCAACGCCCTCAGATGAGTGAACTAATGGTAGCAAGACAAAATCCCACCCTCGTCACGCCTCAAACTTCATTGGGTTATCTGGATATATTCTGTGCTTTATCATCACATCGGCGCCACCTCATCGGCTTCTTGGGCGGTCTACAAAGAACGGGTCACGTGAGCCAACCGCCGGTGCACTTTTCATTTGTATGTCGCTCCACCAAGTGCACTGCGTGTGCAATTAGACAAACGAGGTTTGTTGAATTTTATAATACACTTAATACACCTTTATAAGCAGTTTATAGTATGCAAGATTTGGAGTTAAAGCGCTTTGGAGCGATTTATGCATTACTAAATTTTGCTTTGTACCGCGAGGGAACGCTACCAACGCCCGTCATCAGCTGACCGCCAATGGCGACGTGGTACATGTGCAACGCTGTGAAGGCTACGGAAGCAGTCCGCAAAAAAAAATAAAGAGAGGTGTATCACTGCGCTCTGTTCTGTGGCCGTGTGGTCTAACGCGTCGCTCCGGAGAGTCGACAGGCAATGGGAGCGCGTGGGTTCAAATCCCGTATGGTGAAACTTTTTTATCTCACATTTCTTTTTTTCATCGCAAGTTAAATTTCGCGTGACTTGAATGAGAAAACTCGTTTTGTTCAGAATCGCTTGAATATTATGCCGTGTTCTGAAATGAACTGCATGCATCTGTTCATTTCATGCATACCGCGTTAATGTGAGCTGTCCGAAATTCGTTGTCAATGAGCTCGCACCGGCTTTTGGTCAGCAGTGGCGGTTATCTTCCCGATTCTGCAGCATTGTGACTATTCTTTTTAGATGCAAGTGAGAGGTTTGTGCGAAAGATGACATTCATTCGTCGGATTTAATTAATTAGCACAGTGGTGAGTGCTCTCCAGTGGCCCGATTAACAAGTGGCCATCTGCAACTTTCGATTTCGCCGTTGCTGAGGAGCCCACTTTTTTTTGTGGGCCTCTCTTAAGGTACCTGGCATGTTATGAATTGTTCTGTGGAACCGGTTAGCGGCTGATCCAGTCTTCGCCAAAAGAGTCTGGGACCGACTTTGGCACTGTGCTGTAAGTAGCCCAAAGGACTTGGCGAGAACAATTATTTTTTACTGATTGCAGTGTTCAATGCATAATGTGCCTTCCCGGTGAAATAGTTGGCCTTCACCATGTCAGGGCTGGACTTCGAAGGGGCCTTTACGCCAATGTAAGTCCCGTGGACGCATCCCACGACGTCTGTGATGCCGCCGCGCAGAAGGAAACGCTCCTGAACATACGCACGCTCGGCCGCAGTCGTGGGCAAAGCGAGCTACCGCTTCTGCACAGCCACGTCGATAAGCGCGTCGGAGACGTCCCTCACACAGCGGCTCACAGTGTTTTATTGGCGTCCAATGAAGCGGTCTGCGCCGACGCTCCCCTGGAAGCTCCCGGTCGCGAAAAACCGGAGGGCGCAGAGGACTTGCTCTTCGACCGAAAGCGAATGAAGCCCGGTACGCACTCTCCGCAGGCGTGGGTCGTCGCCTAAATATATTTACACAACCATCGTACCGATTTTTTGGAGAGGCGAAAATGTCGCTGGAATTCGTCGTCGGCCATGGCAGTAAACGGGTCCAGCCGGCCGTACTGACATCTGGCGTCAGAGGAAGCGATTACCCAGGCTGCTGCTGCCGCCATGACAGTCCCGAGATGAATTCGGGGCACTTCACCGTTCACGAGTTTAGCTCCGAGTTCACCTGTCAATCAAAACCATTGGACTCGCCCCCGGCGTGCCGTACATAAATTATAGGCGTACGCGCTATGGGTGGGCCACTCCCAACATCCCTGCCGGCTACAGGTATGCTGCGCGGCTGTTCTGATTGCTGACAGACATCGACGATGTTGACCATCGAAATATAACAGGCAAAACGGACGTCATCGCTGATAAATCTAAGCACCTCTGCGAAGGACACGCAACGTGGCGAAAGCCGCCGATTTCTTCGCTCGCATACCAAGATTGCACAACACTATAGCCTGTTGCAACCACGTAAGACAAAGCACAACGCTGAAGGCGCGTCACACCTGCTTGCAAGGCGTGAAACACGGAGCAGGACGACGAACCGGTGCTTGGAGCACGTCCTACTCCAACAACATCGCATCACAGGTGTTTGGCTTGGCCGTCCTTTCATCGATGATAAAGCTCAGCATCAATGTGTCAAACACATCTGGGATCGACAAACGATCGCTGCTCCAGACCCAGTGCAATAAAGTGTTTGTAATTTCCAACACGCAAGCACTGCGTACTTCACAACCGTAACACCTTTCTCTGTTATAAGTCCGATTCCATTATTACAAACAGGATCTCTCACCTGCCCGAATGATATTAATGCGATGTCCCTGCGGTGTACAACGGCGATCGACGTTAGTGACCAAACCAGTCCGCAAAACCTTGAAGTGCGTGACGTTAACAAATACTACGCAGATACGCGCGCCACCCATTTCACAGCTTTAGTCAGCGTCTGATGACATAGGATGAGTTGTGTCGCTGGGTAGTACGCTCTTCGCATCCGCAGTGCACTAAAGAGGCGTCACACACAACAGGCATACGTAATGAATCATTGAATACAGCCAAAGAGCAATTTTTTTTTCTCACACCGCATCACAGCCGCTCGCACGGCCAATTTCTACCGCTGAGATTCGCTAAGAGCGTACTAAAAGCAATGGTTGGCCATAGCGGGGTGCGGCAGCGGCCGTAGCAGCGGAGAGCTCCACCTGAGATCACTGCAGAGAGAAGCAGTGACGCGGGGGTGCAGTGAAGTTCAGTTTTTTTGCTTTTGTTTATTATGCAAGCCAGAAAATGCATGACTGTTATATTTTGATATACGACACAATAAAATATATTATCGCAATGGCCGAAAAATAAGACAGATTCAGCGTGTAGTAGTTGCCCAGTCTTTCCAGTCGAAGGCAGCGCTACCGGCGGCGTGTCAGCGCAGGAGCTCTCTCGTTTTCGGCAAGGTGGGCTGCCGCTCTAGTTCGTATGCAAGCCACACTGCAAGCAATGGCCTCACTATCGCCACTAGCGGCAGAAAGTGTCAAATCTTTGTTAATTTCCTAAAGCTATGCTTTTCAACAACGCTTCATTGGATTCATATTTTAAAATACATTTGGAAATGAACAAAATGTTCATAATATTAGCTGTTGCCTTTTAACGTATTCGAGATAAGAGAAAGGGTTGATACAAGAGTGCACCTAGTGCGCACTGTTCGTCTTCGGAAATGGAGAGACAGATAGAGCCTGAAAGAGAAGGCACGCCTTTGACGCGCCCGAGAAGGCGTGTCAAACAGGTAGCGGCGAGTGTGCAGATAGATAGCAGAGAAGTCACGATTTCGCGATTGCTGATATGGCGCTGATAACTTCAGGTAGCGCTGCGGCCTGGTATTGCGCAGTGTATTGTGTTTGAAGTGTGAAACAGGCGCGCAGGGTGCGCTTGTCCGCTGCCTGAGCACGTTCGGCGCTATCTTCGTTCACTGACTGCCGTCATCGCAAACTCGGATGAAACTCGGGCGAGCACCAAACTCGGGCCTTCCGGCATAGCGCCCATGGACAGCACGTTTGAGCAATACAGGGTGTTTCATCTAAGATTTTACATAATTTTTAAAAATAGGCTTTTATTGTTAAGCAAGCGTTTTTTGGCGTAGCTTTGTCAGTGGTGAAGTACATTAGAATAAAATTAAAGCGTGCTAAATAGCTGACGGGTCAACTAATATTGAATCGCTAACTTTTGAACTATTAGCCTTAGGCTGCGTAATTGCAGTGAAGCATGTTGCCCATGGTAAGTAGTATCGATGCCAGTTTTTAGAATTTTTAAACGCGGTTACCGTCGGTGATGTGGGCTAACAAATGTTAGCGATTTCGACCAGTCAGGTGCACTGGTGAGATTGCTTTGATAAGTTAAGATAAGAATAATTTATTGGGTACATATTGGTTACATAAATTCACTATACAGGCGAGAGTCCCAAAGTGAAGCGGCTGTCCTGGGACCCCCGGTATATTAATACTAACTTGAATAAAAAACAAGCATCATCACAGACAGGTACAATTAGCAGTAATAACAATGGTAATTTAAATAAGTAATATTTATATAATGACAATGAAACAGATTAGCAGGGAAAAAACAGACAGGCAAAAAAAGAATAACAACCCACTATAAATAATATTGTACAAAATACAGCGTTGTGAAAAGACATATAAACAAACAATTCAGAATACAAGGATACAGTTGTCAAACCACAAAAAAAAACAAAGCCGTGATTTCTAGCTAATAATTAAGGACAATAATTTTCTAAAGTGAATAGAAGCAGTTCGCAAAACATTTTGCTGCAAAAGAAAACTTTTTAAATTATATTTAAACGTAGACAAAGACATAGGCGATTTTAAACTCAGAGCTAAATTATTACACACGGAAATGCATGTAAAATGAGAATGACGTTTTCCATAATTAGTAGAAACTTGGGGAAGCAAGAAATTTTTTTGAGCTGCAAATCTCGTAGGGTTACATTTTGAAAAAAAAAAAACATTTGTCAATAAATTCAAAAGAGAGTGCGTTGTTCCTTAATCTAAAGAACATGATGGCTAGGTTGTAATCAAATAAATTTTTAACGGACAAGATATTATATTGACGAAGCAAAGGGACAGCAGTAACAAGGTATGAACAGCGGGAAGCTTCTCGAAAGCCGATGTATTTTCGCACGATGTTGGGAAAATTTGTTGGGCCACACCGCCGATGGTAACCGTGTTTTCAAAATTCTAAAAACTGAAATGGATATTGCTTACGGTTCGCTACAAGCCTCTAGTAATTAAGGAGCCAAACGGTGATAGCGGGCGCACTGTTCGACGACCGCCGATCTTGCTTGTTGCTTTCACCGCCTCGTCATCGTGCGCGCAGAGTCATCGTGCGCGCAGGTCAATGCAATGAAGTTTTCTTTTAGAACTTTTCACCGCCTTCCCCACTATCTGGACGGGCGTCACCACTACGTGACAATATATAGCCTTCCAGTGCAAATAACACCGGCAGGATAATGGCGTGCAAACAACGAATATATGCAAGGGTGTCCAATAGGATATTTCTTCACGTTCCTCTACGCTACTCGTGTGCGCTGTAGCGGCGTATTTTTGTGCACCCCCCTCACTCTGCCAAAAAGAAACGCTCGCTCCCTTCAAAATACTGGGCAGGCTCACATATATATCCAGGAAAACTTGTATTTGTGTACACATGGCGTCACTTTAAGTTGTACGCTTATGATTCTACGCGACAGTGTCAATGACATATATGCGCATGCCTTATGAAAATATGCCGCTATATAAGGAAAGTAGAAATAAAGAGGATGGTCGTTTGCCCCTTAACTGTCAACTGGAGTGTCTGCTACCGCTTTTTAGTCGTGCCGGTGCCTAGACACGCAGTTGCGTCAGAAGTGCGATCGTGTTTGCCTTCCACGTGTACCCGGGACCGTTGTCGTGGCGCTCCACTGACAGCGGCCTGTGCTATAGCCATCCCAATGTGAGCACCTGTCGGTGCGACCGCCACAGTGCCGATTCCTCCAACGGGAAACTTTAACTTCGTCCGTACGGTGGAGTGGTCTTAATAGCTTCAGGCGTTCGCCGACTACATATACGGCAAAGGTCTGAACAAAAGATCACAAGTCCAAGTAGAAATTCTGCTGCACCATAGACATGATCACGTATGACCTTCAAAAGATGAGAAGCGAAGTGTTGGCAGGGTTGCGTGAAGGTCATCAAGGGATCGTAAGATGTCGCCCGCGAACCAGTGGGGTAGCGGTGATCAGTTCGGTGGTCATTGCTGTGGTAATTGAATACGGTGCGCTAACCTGAGAGTAAAATTGCAGAACCAATGGTACCGCCTCAATTTTGATCTTTGCCCTAGGAGCTAGAAGCGTAGCTGTTTTATTTCAACCAAAAGCATCATCTTGCGGTTGTATGCTACTGTTCGCGCATTCCGGTGGTCACGTTGTTACCATCAACCAGTTCTGCCGCTGTTATAGTCGAGCTGAATTTTTTTTCCGTCCGCCATGACATGTAAGAAACCTTTATGACTGGTGGCAGCGGTCGGTTTGCATCTCAGAATTCAAGGATTTCGCGCAACACAACAGGTTCGCGCATGTTACATAAAGACCAAGCTATATGCAGTGCAACAGACAAGCGGAACGTGCAGTTCAACATTCAAGAGATAACTAGTGAAGACAGCGGATCCATACTTCACACTTGTAGCATAGAAGAGAACCCCAGCTGTTTAGTAGAAAAACCCACCTGAGCTCCTCAAGAACAGACACCTGCGTTTAATGATATCGCTCTGTTCTAACCAATTGCGTGTTCAAAAACGAGCAATCCAAAAGACTTTGTCAGGAAAGATGAGGTCGTCAGAGAAAGTAGCCGTGCAACTTCGCAAACCATTACGCAGTTCGGCAGGCAAAAACATTTCTACCAGGAAATAGAGAGCTGAAAAAAGACAGTCGGGTCGGGGGTACTGTTTTGAGCCTGTACTCTCGGCCACCATCTTATATCGCCAGAACAGCCTAGTGAGTAGACTTTGAAAGGAACCGGCAAATATTGAACCTGTATAGATCAGAACCAGAGTGGAGCTACTACTACTCGCACCAAGCCCCTGATGTTCCGAAAAATTGCAAGAAGACGAGCCTGTAGCAAGTAGATGCTAGGAGAAATTTTCAGGTCATGACAAGAAGCCCCTACTCTTATAAAATACATTTATACCACAGCTCCGGCTGTAAAAGTGAATAGTGCCACATGTCAGGCTTGCGTCACCCGTTATCCCCGCGAAGTATAGAAGCGGTTGCGAAGCTTTGCAAGCTTTTTTCAGGTTACAGCATTTTGGTTGACCTTTACTATACGGCGTTGATTCTGATTTTCTGTTTTCATCTGCAGTGCTTAGTGCGAAAAAAAAATAGTTTAAAATGGCGGGGGGTGATATAGTGTGCCTTGTGCGTACATGGTTTTGATCGACCACAACAATGCCGCTCATGAAAGCGCTTTATCAATAGGTGCCGGCGCATAAGGAAGACAGAAATAAACACAGTTCTGTTTTACTCCTCAAGTGCCAGCGGGAGAGTGAGCGTCTGCTTTTTAGTCGCGCCGCTCCCTAGGCACTACAGTGCAAGATATTGTTTAATCCTTAACGCCGCGCTTTTTGTTACGCATTGAAGAAGCAGACCCGCTTTCACACAGAGCTGCCGTGCGTACATCTTGATAAAAAGTGAATGCTCTGCGTTATCTGTAATTATTAAAGTTTGGATTAAGGCCGTCTGCAATTTTGTGCACCCACATTGTGTAAGGACTTGGCAAGAACCATATGGAGCATGCTGGCATTTCAATTTTTTTATTCATTCACTGCAACAGATCTTTCAGTTTGCGCACAAACGCACCAGCAGCCTTTACCAGCTTATGCATGAAGTACTTCCACATTTTAAGCAAGCAACGCTTGATAGTTTTATTTCTGAAGCGTGCTGTATTATATTAAAGCACCGTGTTTAGGTTTTGTGCGTTTACGTTTGTATACCTAAGCGATACATGTTCACTGAATGACTTAGTGCGGCCGAAGTGGTGCCTCAGTGGCTGTGTGGCTCGACTGCTCACCCGAAAGACGTTGGTTTGACCTCGGCCGTGATTGTCGCATTTCGGTGGAGGCAATATGCTAGAGGCTCGTGTACTGTGCGATTAAAGTTCACGTTAAAGAACCCGCCACCCTACCTAGTAGTAGAAGTTATTCCAAGCCGTCTACTAAGTCGTCCCTGATAGCCTGAGTAGCTTTGGGGCGTTAAACTCCACAAAAAGAAACAAGCTTTTAGCGCTACTATCTCTAACACAGCAGCACGAAACCTAACATGTTGCCTCCGCCACCCATCAGCAAGTGCACACTGCACAGACGTGTCGGGCACACAGACTACACTTCCTTGACGCGAGATATTAATGTTCAAAGCTAGGTATGCTGCTGCAGACGAAGCATTGTTTGTCCTTGATAAAGCGAGTAACCTTCCGCAATTCGGTAGCTCCCCGTATCCGGTCTGGGAATTCCTCTGCATACATGTAGAAAAATTTGTAAGAGACCGCATTGTGCGGCAATAGTCAGAGTGAGGTGAAAGATTCAGGCGGCAACTGGTTTGTCAAGGACTCACTTTCGATTCCGCAAAACTTTCCGGTTTTACCTCCAGTGACATTTTTTTTATTTATTTAATCATACTGTTAACCCTCTGTATGTGGATCATTGCAGGGAGGGAAACATATACAGATACAAGTGCAATTCTCTTCGTTAAAAAACACTCAAATACACAGAATTAAAGATTTGCACAGCAATCTTCCAATAACGTGTTCACATCTATCACAAATTTGTCTACATCTGTTTGGTCCACAACGTCGCTAGGTAGTTGATTCCAAATTTCTACAGCATCGGGAAAAAAGGAGTAGCGATAGACATCAGTACGTGTAATAAGAGGTTGTATTACCTTACTCTGATTTTTCCGTGGGCAACGCTTCAGGGGAGGTATAACATAGTGTTCTTTATTAACTCAGACTTTATCATTCATTACCAGGAAAAATTTTCAATTTCTGCTTTGTTCTTCTTATTTCTAGTGATTCTAACTGACACTGTTTAGCATTGCTGTGACTGAATCAGTGCGGCGGTATTTAGAGCTTATATACGTGCTGACATCCTTTGCAATCTTTCCTGTTTTCGTTTTAAACTCTTTTGATGTGGACTCCACACTGCACTTGCGTACTCTATGATTGGCCGCACGAACGTCTTGTACGCAATCAATTTAATTTCTCTAGTCGCATTCGGCAACTTCCTCCTCAGTAAACAGAGCTTCTGGTAGGCTTTTAAATAGATATTTTCAATATGGGTGCGCCAGTCAAGATTATTTGTTAGTGTCACTCCCAAGTGTTTGAGACACTTTACTTCATCTAAAGAATTTTCACTGATATTGTATCTAAAGGTCATAGCATTCTGGTTCCTTGTTACATGCATGTAATTAGATTTTTGGTAGTTTATTTCCATACCCCATTTCAAGCACCACGAGTTCCACGACTGAAGGCACCTATTTATATTCATCTAATCTGCCGGGGAATCTACAGGAGAGTACATTAAACAATCATCGACAAAAAGTTTCATTCTGACCGGCGATTCGACAATAGCAGAAATATCATTTATATACAATAAATACAAAAGCGGACCTAAAACGGAGCTCTGTGGCACCCCCGACCGAACTTCACGCCTATCTGATACTGCACTTTCTATTTTGACAACTTGACAGCGGTTACTTAGATAGGCCTGAATCCACAGTACTATATTTTCAGTGATTCCTAATCTGCGCAGTTTAAAAAGAAGCTTAAAATGTGGAACTTTATCGAAAGCCTTCGAGAAGTCCACACAGACCACATCTACCCGCTGACGTTTGTCTATAGCCTTGCAAAAGTCGTTCGCTGTTTCAATTAACTGCGTCGCTGTCCAAAGGCCGGTCCGAATACCATGCTGGAATGCACACAATAGGTCATTTATTTCCAAAACATTAAGGATGTGTTTAGCTATTATGTGTTCAAAAACCTTGCAAGTTACGGAAGTGAGTGAAACTGGCCTGTAGTTTTTTACAAGAAGTCGATTACCGCCTTTAAATACCGGAACTACTATTGCGCTGCGCCAGTCATGAGGTAAAGAATGATCCCGCAATGACTTTTCAGATAAAATCTGCAACTAATATGACAACCACTTATCATACCGTTTAAGGGATTCCGTCGGTATTTCATCGGGACCGCTCGATTTCTTCGGTTCCAGAGACAGCAGCTGCTGACAAATGCCCTCTCTATTGATGCGAATCTCGAGCATTGAGTATGGAAACGTGTAAATTGTTGTATGATCACTCTCAATGTCATTGTCATCCCTACTAAAGACCGACTGGAAGAAATCATTAAACAGATTTGCAATATCGTTTTTATCAGTCACCTCATCGTCTCCTTCCATTGCCTGTATGATTGCGTTATTTTTTGCTGAAAAATATGGCCAGAACTTTTGCGGTGAGCTTGTGAGAAAATTGGTCAGTGTTGTATTCAAGAAAGTTTTTTTGAATCTAGTAACGTTGTTTTGAGCTTCTTTTTGACGTTTGAAAGTTCGGCCGTTTTATTTTTTTGCTTTCGTAGCCTTTTTACCTTGCGCTTTAACTGAACGATCTCTGTAGTCATCCAAAGATTGAGCTGCTTCGATTTCTTTGAGCGAGTGGGAACAAATGCATCAGTGCAATATTTTAGTGTGCCCTTGAAACATTGCCACAATTCGTGGACACTTTTATTGTGTAATGCAGTTGCAAACTGATTCAACTTTTCTTCTAAGACGTCCAAGATAGGCGTATCGTCTGCCCGGCTGTAATCTTTGACACGTATTAAAACATGCGACTTTTTGCGGACTTTTGTGTTCAACCGCACATTGAAACAGATCATGTCCACAAGTTCTTACTTTTGTTTTTTGATGGGCATAAATCTCCTTCAAGGAATTGAGACAATTTAACCACCGTAAGTGCTGTGAAAGTAGCATTCAGCCAAAGTGAATCTCGTACAGACCGGGTGTGTGAAAGCCCATCCGTGATATCGAGTTCATGCTTAGTACTCATGCTTTGCGTCCAAAGACTGGAAGCCTGATAATGGCTAGAAAATTAGTTTGCCGCCCATTAACTGATAGTTGTCCAGCGCAGAAGCCCTCGCGCCTTATCTGGAACGTAGCTCATTAGAAAAAATCTTATGAGAACGCAAAATATATTATATGGTTACAAAGGCTTGGGTTCACGTGAAATACGTTTTATTTGGGCACGTGGTCTCCTCTGGGATCTTTTTATCTGACTTACGTTCACGCTGTTGAAGCCCTTTCTTTTGGAGCTATTCCTGGGAACATATTCATCACAGGCACCAAGGATCTGCAGTCACTGAGCCGACGGCTACATTCATTACGGTAGGCGTAGTACAACGTTCCCCAGACACAGACGCAAAATGTCCCTGGCATTCTGCAGATGCGGGATCCATCTTCGCAGTGGCAACTTTGGCATATCCTGCAAATAATGTCGACATCGGTTGTTAGGAAATTTTCAGTGATAATCCTGGAGCAACTTTTGCACACCTCCGGTTCTGAGCGCCGATTACAGAAGGTGCAGTCCGGTGTTGTCCCCCTTCCTATTAGAATAAATCTGCAGCACACTAAATGGCGGTGACTAATCATAAGTCTTAGTGGAAAGATTTAAGTCCTCTGTCTAAATGCGCCTTGCTGTTGGACGACTCTGCGCTGCGTTTTGTAAGTGTTCTAGGTGGCAAGCTTGTCACCGATAGCTGTGCAGGGACCTTATGCTGAGTAATAACCTGCAAACCATGACGTTAATTTTGTAGCTTAAATCACAAAAATTATGTCCTCAAATTCTAGCCGCCAGGAAGTTATCCAGTTCAGCCTCAGCGATTGGTTACATATATAGCGGCCGATGACCACTGCAGAAAATGTGCCCTCAGTTGGTGTTTCATACCATTAGAACACGCAATAACGTCATACAGCCATCCACATAATAAAACATTTTGGAGTAAGAGCCATCAACTAAAATTAGAGCCTCAATTAGCGATGATATAGTGAAAATATTAGGTGAACAAGGACTGCAAACAATTACTCTCTATTAAGAAAAACAAAGAAAAAAAACTTTGACTGCGAAGAAATCTAACAAATTCAAAAAAATCAAAAGAATTATGGAAACACAATAACATAGAAAAGTATAAACAACCCATAGCAGGGAATACAATAATAAAAAGGGCATCCGAAGTATTATATTAGTGTGTTACCAAAAGTGACTTGAGGCCAACTTCATGGTATACGTTCTGTAATATCTATGCTGATTTTAATGGATGGGGTCATTTCCTTCTGGATTTGTAAGCAACAAATGAGGACGTAGGTTTATTAAATAAGGTTTGAATTTAGAAAGTAAAAGTTGCATAGGTGCATGCCAGGCGCTCTTCAGATTTGTTAGCTGCCGACAAAGATAATGCAGTTGTTTTAGTAAATAATCTACAAAACAAAATAAGATGATAACCAGCGCCCGGGTAATTTATAGAGTAGAACATCAGTACGTCTTTGGCACGATTTCAATGCATGTCGACTTCGAGCAAAATGTTCGATGGCCTGGTTTTTTAACTATTTTACACATATGACAGAGGAAAATAATATTTGGTTCCCTGCTCAAAAATGCTATTAGGTGATATGAATACAAAACAAATTAGGGGTGTGCGAATATTCGAAATTTTCGAATATCGAATCGAATATCCTCATATTCGATTAGTTAAACTAATCAAATAGTGGAAATTGAAAATTATTCGAAACTGTTCGAATATCTTCGCATATTTTCGAATACTTTTTGAATAACTGGCACGAAAGAACGCCTCGGTTACCTCCGACCATTCTCTCGAAGGCAGCGTCAGCTCCGAGCACGCACAGCTTGCTGCCGCAATGAACCTACGCGAGAAGCAGAGATCACCGTTTTAGGAAGCCTATGGGACTCAGCGTGGCCGCTACACGGTCCATTCGTATGGAAATATTCATTCAATACCAATCGCGGAGGCCACTTCTCATAGTCGTGTCA
This sequence comes from Amblyomma mixtum, assembly GCF_055824585.1. NCBI lineage: Eukaryota > Metazoa > Arthropoda > Arachnida > Ixodida > Ixodidae > Amblyomma > Amblyomma mixtum. Next base: position 184,284,330 of record NC_143021.1, on the reverse strand, counting down.
TAGCTCACATGTCTCTAATCTGCCGAGAAGTGGCGCTGCATGTTTATTCTCCGAAAATTTGATTCACTTTCATCATCAGTAGTTGAGGTTAAGTTTATTATGCGAGCGGCGCATGACATGAGTGTTGCATGAATGTTGTCAGCTCATACTCATACATCTCTCCACTATATATCTCCGGTCGCCTAGCGCTAGCTAGAGGGGAACATGCGAGCTAAGTGAGAAAGAACGAAAGCAATGAAATTCACTGAAACGAAGAGGATGATGAGGTGGCGCGCTCGGCGATAACTGGTTCGAAGAGCCGATACCAGGGGAAGCGCCTCGGGGTACGCGGACGCGAGTCGGACGGAAGCGTCGCTCAGCCATTCGTAATCTCTTATATATTGCATCATGCATTCTAGGTCACTAAATCAACTCGTTGAACGTAATTGTTGTAGATAAAAACAACCAGCAACTGGCAATGTGCGTAGAGATCAGTGGTTGCGCCTTCTAGAGGAGATTAGCATTTCACCTTTTCCCGTCGCATCTATTACTCCACGAGTTACAGCGCCCTGCCGCAACGCCGCCGCTGCCGCTCCGCTGCTCGTGCCCGCACGCCACTAGTAAAACGGAACTATACGGGTCTGTTTCCGCTTGCTGCTTTCTGCGCGCCGTTCGACGCCGCTGCTCCGACGCCTCTTTCTGCCTCGCCATGAATGAAGGTGAAACAGCGACTGCGACATGCCTAAAGGAACGCAGTGGTGTTTGGGCATTTTACGAACGTGTCGAGCCAGGCTCGTCCAAGTGCGTCTTGTGCGGAGTGGTTCTCAAAACGCCAGATAGCACAACGACATCTTTGATAAACCACCTCAGACGGCATCTAGGAGCCCGCAAAGAGTATGAAGCGGAGCATCTGCTGCACAGCAGCGTTCTACATCAAAGGCAAGACAGGCAAGTGCTAGTTTGTTTTTCAATAAAACGGCGCGTTGAGCGAGTTGGTACATACTGCTGGGAAGCAGCGCAGGAACAGGGACAAGAGAAAAGAAGACGACGGGAAAGGCGCTCAGTCCACAGCTCAGTTTAAGCCATAGCTGAGCCATCAGAGCCCCCGCGGCAAGGCACTTCCAGAGAAAATTGCTTCTTTCTTGTAAGTGGCCAGCATAGCTACTCTGTTATCGAAGAGCCAGGGTTCCAAGACCTGATGCGGTACACGGTGCCCGAATAAAATGTCCCCTGTCGCAAGACATTCTCGAGGACCGTCGTGCCTGAAATTTACAACGATGTCAAACGCTCCGTCCATGAGAAGCTGCACAGCGTCATCAGCACGGATGTAGGCTCTGTCGCCATCACAACTGACGACTGCACGCCGCCAGCGGAGAACACTCACGTGTCTGTAACGTGCCACGTGTAGATTGACGACTTTGTTGTTGCGTGCCGTCACCGGTGTGCAAACCCTGCTGTAGAGAACCTGAGTTGTTTACTCATGGACATTCTGAAAAAGTGGGGCATACCTGAGGACCTTCCCGGCCATGTAGCGACTGACAATGCTCGGAACTTTGTGTCCGCGATTGGGCAAACGCCCTGGGTGCACGCTGCTTGTTTCGCGCACACTATGCAACTTTGTGTTCAGGACGCGAGGAAAGAAAGCAAAGGATTCGCGAGCGTGTGTGGAAAAGCATGGGCTATCGTTGGGCTCTACAAACGAAGCAGCAGCGCGAGAACAAGACTCATATATATCATATAAGTACCAGCGCAAACCAGCAAGACACACGACGAAGAACGAGGACACACAAGCGTGTGCCCGCACTCTTACCCTACTGAAGAACAAGACTGCAAGGAATACAAAGGAGAATGGGCATAGAGGAGCCACTGGAGGTGATACATGATGTGCCGACAAGATGGAATAGTGAACACGCCATGCTAGAGCGCTTGCTGAAGCTGAAGTCAGCTGTGACAATAGACTTGGCAGAAATAGACTCTGTTCACAACCTGAGCCCTATTGAATGGCGTCAAGTAGCAGCGTTCGTGTCAGCGCTGCGACCGATTGAAGAAGCCACTACCGCTTCTTGTTCCGAATCCCACCCAACATTGTCTCTTGTTATCACCCTTACTCACTGCCTTCTGGTGCTGCTTTCTAAAGAGGCCAATGGAGCTGTGGAGCTAGAGTTTTCCAGGAACCTCCTGAGGTCTGTGAAAACAAGATTTCAAGGTATAAGTACACAGATACCCCATGCTGTTGTCACTCTACTTGACCCTCGTTTTAATGATGTCTGCAGCGACCAGCAAGAAAAGGGGCGCATGTGGTCCCTCTTGTATTCAGTACTTCAGGAACAGAAAGAGTCAAAGGTGTTACAGTTCGGCTCACAAGAAACTTCTGCAAAACAACAAATGGATTCGAGAGGGGAACGGTCATCCGTTTGGGGAGTGTTTAAGGCCTTGGTATCATCAAAACACAAAAAAACCTTATTTTTTGATGCAAGAAATGTCTGATTATCTTCAGTCTCCAGTGTTGCCTCATGATAGCAGTCCATTTAAGTGGTGGAAAACAGAAGGAAAAATCAAGTATGGAGCTTTGGAACCATGGCCCATGACCACCGGAGTAGCCTGGATGGCAAGGTCTTTACCTTGCCATTCCGGCTATTCAGGTGGCAAGCGAGAGACTCTTCTCAGCTTGCTCTAACACAGTAACTTCTTGGCGGGAATCACTTTCACCGGACCATGTGGAGCACTTTGTTTTCTTGCACGGCAACTCAGAACCATTTGTTGGTGAATATCCCTAGATACATTATGAAGCCCAAGACTGTCTTTGTTTTGTTTCCATAGTTATAACACTCTTTTTACGTAAAGCGCTGCCACTGGAACATGCCCAGTCTTTCATATACTCATTTAAACCTGTCTGAAATGCACTTTGTTTCTCTGAATATGCAGTACTTCTAATGTTCCACCTTTTGCAATATCAAAATTTATCTTTGTGAATGGTCGTTTCACGTAACTGTTGCGACAAGTGTCATTCCTAGTCATTAAAGGCTTAAGTAATAACTGCAGATTATTCTAGTCTTGTATCTACATTTTCTAAGGGATTTCCCAGCAGTGTTAGTGCCTTAATCTAGTAAAACATTTTTAAAATTTTTGATGGCTAGTCTGAGAAAGTCTTGTCTTAGTTGATGTGATGTTGTTCGACTGATGTCATGTTGTCAGTACTCAATTTGTAGTGCGTTCTAGTAATGCCAGGCTGTACTTCTAGCGAAGATGCATCTGGTAATTTCATTAACCCCTGCCAACTCCACTTGACTTTACTGAGCGCTATTTTCTTTTGCTTATGGCTCTGTGCAATTTTTTTGTTTTTAACGATTTCGACTTGGGCTCACCTGCAGACAAGGTTGACGCAGCTGTGCATAGTTGTGAACTGGATATCAAGCAACATTTTGAATAAAATTGAATTTCAGACACATTTTTATGTTTCGTAATCAGCGTACAAATGATGTGATCATAATTTGCACGGTATTAGATTCGTATTCGATTCGCTGCTTTGACTATTCGATTCGTGTTCGATTCGCTTTTTAGCTACATTATTCTTATTCGATTTGATAACAAGAGTTTACTATTCGTATTCGATTGGGCTTGGAAAAAGTACAATTCGCACACCCCTAAAATAAATGAAACTGAACGGTAAATAGATAGTGCACATGCTAAAATGATTACAACATAATAATCAGTGTTCGGTATCGCGCAAATTGTTTTCTACTGGAGAATGGTTTGACAACATTTGATTTCGGCATCCAATACTTTTGCCCTGTATCGATACTTTTTGAATGCATGATTGTTACCAAAGTAGCGAATTACTTCAGGTCGACCAATGAAAGGTATCCAAATGTTTCTAAAGATAACGAAGTGGGTTTTGATCTATTGGCTGAGAGGAAGATTGAAGCCGGCATTAGAGCGGTTGCACTCTTGGTTATTGTTAGTCCTTCGGAGCCACTTAGGCGCTGTCTTACTCCTGAAGAGGAAAACCTTGAGTCGTGCTGCGTTGCCAGAAACGGCGCAGCTCCATTAGCTCTACGGCGAATGTACATTTTCAAATTCCTCTTGCAATACCCGACTTTAGTAGACGAGTTCTTCAAGAATATTTTACAAACGAGAAGAGCTGCGGGTGTTGCACAAATGAGGCCCTCACAAGAAGCGGTTTTTGAACCTATGTTATGTAATGCCCCGATTGATGAATATACACAGGCTGGCCAAAGCCAGTGATGCAAGGATTAATGGAACGGTACTCCCCAACTTCTCACTAAAGTTTAAAGTGCACAGCGTAGTTCAGAAGCAAAGGCAGCACGTAGGACGCGCAAATAGTGCTCTTTAGAGTATGGTGAACCATGCAGTGTCATCTAGTTAAGCTTGACAGTGAGTGAACGTTTGGCAGGGGGCTGGAGGGCAAAGAACGGTGTCCCAGCTGATTCCGAACTTCGAAGGAGAACCTACATGGGGACCTGTTTTTTTCGGTGCGTATATTTGTACCGTAGAAACTTCTAGCCTGTCACCTACAGAAATGCCAGAAATTCCGGAAAGTACCCTAACTTTGTCCTCCTAAAAACTTTGGCCAAATAGAGAGAAATCTTTAACAAAAGGAGCCTAAATGTATTTAGGCTATTTCTGATGCAACCCCCAATTCTTTCCCTATGTATGTAAAAACTTGGCTACTATCGTAATAAAATTTCAATCATATTACCAATCGCTAATTACCTATATTCTTCTGTCGCAATTTATTTTTGCGTCCACGGGAAGTAAGCCGGCGTAGCATAATCTTCATGTTTTCTCTGGAGCACCCTTCCGCCCGTATTCGTCTCAGCAACACTGGCAAGATGCGAAAAAGAGCAATAAAAGGAGCTTCTCTGCCTCGTGTCCTTCGCGCTTCGATTTGCTGCCTTATTTGCGCCTTTAATCATATAGGCGAGAGATTGGTAATTTGCTATGCCTCGCTGGAATGACGTGCTTTTACGGAGAGCAGATTGGCAATATCGCTTAGAAAAGACCAATGTAACGCGTTGTCTTTCTGCATGCTAAATCTCCAGAAAAAGCATCTGAAGCGCTCTGAAGAGACTGCATGCTTCATTATATTATTAAAGGACACGAGGACATGACTTTTTACTAATGCTGGGTGCGACAATGATACCGCGGAAGGTTGTTCATTTTATGGCGTCAGCATACAGGTGCAGGCGTATGAATTATGGGAACGATTGTTTTCCATTCTTACGACGGACATAGGCATTGCCTAACTCACTTGTTATTTTCGGAGCGCCAAGTTTCCTCCATTTTCTGTGCGAAGGTACTTCTAAGGTAGAAAAGAACTGCAAATTGCACATAGCGACTCATCGTTTGAAAGTCCCCGGTTTCATGTGCGCAATGACTCTCTCGCTTGAGCGGCCGACTAGGGAGCATTAGGATTTTATTGCAACGTTTTAAGCTTTGTTGAGATCACACGACAAAGGGGAGAGCATATTCGTTGTTTTCTTTCAAAAGAGCCCTATTTCTTTTAATGCCTTCGCGTGATTTTTATGCCCAGGCCTGAATTAGTAGTTAGATCATTATCAATTTGGAACCGAATGTTTTATGAGACTCGCGAAATCTAATGCCACCAGTAAACGAGTTCTAATAGTGCAAGATAGAAAACATCGCGCGAAAAGCAGTACCGTGAATAGGAGACCTGCACACACATACTCATTTTCGTTCAAATCATGTACAACTGGCCCGGCAACGTTCGGTAATAGAATGTCATCAGGTTTTTGCAGAAGTCGTTCATTTCAGCCTTAGTAGTTTTTGAGATCCTACAAAAAGATTGTGAACAAGCCTCCAGTTTTCGAAATGAACTCATAAAGAACTATTCCTTTTACAGTCTGGGCGATAAAGTCTAACAAGCCTAATTATTACAAGAAACACTCGGAATGGAAGAAACAGTTTAAATCAATGCAACATCGCAGATACAGTATAATATGCCTATGGATACAATGATTTACGAGCACCCACTAATTTGGAGTAGATCTGTAATGGCGTGGTGTCTACTGATTAGGCTAAAGGTAAATACCTTCATACGCTCATGAAACCTTACCGCGTACACGGAGGAAGTTTTCTTGCACTCCGAAGTTTCTGTGGAAGCTGTATAGCTTTCCTGTGTAGCCGGGTCGGTACACGGTGGTGAACTTTAGGCACTACTCACTTATGCATACAGATCAAGGTGTATATGTCACCGTCTCGAATCCCTGTCACGAGCTAGCGTCCAACTTGACTAAACGATATGAGCTAAATCCAAAGAGATATCGTATGACATTATCTGTAACGCTGTGCGATAAGGGGCTGTGTCTGTTTTGGCGTGAATGTCGGCAAAACTGCCGCCACATGACGGTAGGCCAGTGGAGATTATGTATAGAAGAACTACAAATACAGGATTCTTTGAAGTAGTGGGGGTCGGCTTGCTTTGCCTCATATGTGTGCTTGATAACGTCATCCTTTTTTTGCCGTCGCTGCTATTTTCTGTATGATCTGCAAGCACGCATAAGCCACCGACTTTTCTTGTGATCGGACCAATTTTGCTCTCGCGATATCAACACCAGGTATATTCAAGCCAGATCACAGGGCGTAACAAAAAATATGTGAGCATTGAGAGCACGACAAAAGAAGGAACCGGTGCTTTTAAAATTATGGGTATATTCCTGGATGCTTCAACGCTACCACAGCGCACATCGAGACCCAACATCCGTGGAAATCGAAACGCCTACTTCCAATCCTTAAACCCAGAAATTCACCACTTTATTGCACATGTTACCTGCCAACTGCGAACGAATGGAAGAGATAGCATGAGTTAATTGCCCTACAAAAATAATGCTGTCGCTTCTAGTGGATGTCATGATGTGGAGAAAGATGAAGACGCCGTTCGGAACGGTAGCGTTTTTATGGTGTCCGCTGGAACGGATAAATCGGTCCTATGCGGATGCACTGTGGCGGCGCATGCCGCCAGTAATAATTATCATACTGCTCTGCCCTGTCTTCTTACTGCTAAGCGAGCTTTCAAGTGTGTTTTCCTGCATGCGGCCCTTCCTGACCATCCCAATTGTAAGATCTTGAGATGCCTCATGTGATGTCATAGACTAAAGTTAAATCAGTTACATCGGGCAGCTCCATACGTCCCTCCTGTGTATGTCAACATACAAGTCAGCCTTAACCAAAGCCAAGCTTCGTGAGCTCCACAGATGTACAGGCGAAAAACCGTGGTTGTCTGGTAATGGACCCCGAACCAGACTTTCACGCTCAAGCTTTTTTTGGCTACCCCTGGGTGCTTTTTACATTCCTGAGGATCTTCGAGCTCGCCAAAATGTTTCTTGAATCAGAGTGTAACGCTGGAGAGTGTCGGAAAAGGAGAGGCGATCCGCTCTTTCAATAGAGACGTTGCCGTGACGGTTGGTGGTGGCGTCACTGTAAAGGACGCGCATCATCTTTTACAGTTTGTAGGCTACTGTGCCTGGTTTAATCCTAGTCAGGCCACCCTTCCTACGCTGTGCGTCCATTGCCGCAAGGTTAAACATATGCGTCGTCATTTCCGTACGCCTCGGTGGAATGACTGTCGACATTTCGGCCACACTACAGAGGAGTGCATTGTGCCCTATGCTGATAAGCTGCGCAGTTGCACCCATGCTGTGGTCGACACTTTGCAGCTGCGACACTTTGCAGAACATATACTCTACACTGAATCAATGATGACATTCTTGGTAAGCGTGCCTGTGTTGTGCGTGAGCCAGAGGAAGCAATGTGTGCTGGTGCGGCTGCGGCACTGAGTCTCTACACTACTGGGATTCCTGATGCTATTGCCGGATGTGCTAAAGGGTAGCTGATTGCAGTCTGGCATTTTTCTCCTTCCCAGCAAGTCTGGCGTGGATGAGCTCCTCAAAGTTTGCCGTAAAGGTATAGTGTGTTGTCTCCTCTCAGGAGGACACAGTCCCTATCAAGCATAAGTACAGCCGTCGAAAATCCAATATCAAGAACTCTGCTCAACGCTCCAGATCGGAAAGAAACGATGCGAGGTCTAGGAATGTCTTGGCTTTCTGATTGGCACCGGATGTCGTGGATGCTTGACGTTTGTGCTAGTGTATCACCAATGCGAACTTCCAGCAGTTTATTGTCAATGCACTGAAACTCTGTGGGTTTGCACTGTTTTCGGGCAATCGACTAGACATTGTGGCTGATCACGAGACTAAGATATGAAGTTAATAAGATACAGAGGCAGTTCTGCGGACTTTCTTAACAATACGATGGGCGTGTGTTTGACACTTGGTGCACTTTACGGCGGATTATTTTCGGTTCTTCAAAAAGAGTTTCTTGAGTAAGCCTAGGTTGACAGAGAAGGGCGCCTGATATGGTGTGCCTTTGGCTGCATAGCAAATCGCGGGGGTTTACAAAAGCGTGTGTTTCTAATAATGGGAAGCAACAAGCAGCTTTCTTTCAGCGTATGGCAACTACTATAAACTATGGTCGGTAGGTAGTATTTATTCATGGGTGACTGACTGCATGTGCGATCCAAGCGGCCGTGCAGTGCCTAGCGAAAGCGCCGGTAAGAGCACTGGTATATTATCAGCTATAACTGAAAGCACAAGCTTAAATTATGCTTGACTGTCATCCACCTTCACATATACTACATGAATCTTGGATTCACGTCTGGGTCGGATAAGGTTTCCGCAGCTTTCCTCAAAAAGGCATGTTTCATGCGATGTTGAGCCTTCTTTTTTCTCCTAGCATGTCATAGTCTCTGCTTTCGTTTGAGGATATGCGTATCCCAAGTGCAGCCTAAATGTGCATTATGTAAGCTTAGTTGTTTGTCTCTAAACGAGAAATTCTTTAAACATAGAGTGAGGACGGTATTAGAATCTTGCATGTTCGTTACAGTGCTATTATTTGCAGCTTGGCTGATGCTTAAGCAAGAGGTTCGTGGCTGAGCTATTTAGATCAGCTCCACTAGGAAAACGGTGATGACAAACAATGGCTTCAGAGCCTTTGTAATTCGCAAGAACTTGAATGCGAGGCTCCGTGCATGAACACAGAGGAATTTACAAATGTTGTCACCTTCGAAAGTCTAAAGCAGAATGCTTTCGGGTGACCCATTTACCAACACACAGCAATCGTGCTTTGCACTGTGAACAGGCAAATAGACAGGCTTCGCTTGATGATCCGTCCCACGTGTATGCCAACGAAGTTCCTGAGCTCTACAGTGGTGGTGCCCTAATAAGAAGCAGAGATGCAATATTTACGAAGTTTGCAGGTGACTACACCTCTCATCTTGCTGCCACTTCAAGCATCATTGATGATGTTAATCTATAAGCGCTGTTTATTAACTCTCATCAACTGCTTAGAGCTATCAGTCCGTTAATTAGGTTAATGGAATCCATCGCCGAATTAATCGGTGACCTCAACCTCTCGTAATGAACATCAGCTTGAAACGCGGCATTATGCCCTCTTCGGCGCCTACGTGTGTCCCCTTTCATTCTACGCCATTTTTACCCCAGCCAACGCACTGAAATTAACACTGATGCCAGCGGCGTGGGCCTCGGCCCTCGGAGCTGATCTGGCGCAACGGAAACCCGGCTTCGCCGAACGTGATTTTGCGTATGCCAGTTGCATGTCGGCACTGACCCAGCGGAATTATTCCGCATGGAAACGAATGCTTGTCAATCATTGGGGTTTTGAAAAGTTGCGATCCTACACATATGGTTGTCCCTTCTCTATCGTTACCGATCACTGTCCCCTCTGCTGGTTGTCCTCCCACAAAGACCCCTCTGGCCGTTTTGCTCGTTTTGTATTCCGGTTACAAGATTACAACATTCAAGCAGTCTGTCGACCTGGCCGTAAACATTCTGATGCCGACGCTCTATTCCGCTCCCCTCTATCTTGTGACTTCGAATCCCCAATTCTCGTCACCACTCATTCCTGTTTCCTTGATATTGCCTACATGCCATTTAAGCAACGCCAGGACCCCAGGATCGCTTACCTCCTTACTTTCCCGACTGCATCATGTACTCGTGAGGCGGTAAATCGGACTGTTCGTATTGCACTCTGCAATACGAACAGCCCGATTTACCGCCTCAACTACCTTCCCGACTGGCGCAAATGGCTTCTTTTCATTCCTCGGTGCCTCCGCTCCGACATATGGGCCTGTTTCCACGCCGACCCCCAGCGTACTCTACGCCGCTGTGGTGAACACTGACACGCGCCTTCGACTCTGTTTCTACTGGCGACGAAGTACCATTTTATCCGACAGTACTTTCGCGCCTGCCGGGAACGGCAATGCCACAAAACCCCTCCTCTTCCTTCCGTCGCTCCCCTGCAGATCTTGCCCTGCCCCATGCGCCCATTCGACCATGTTGGCATCGATCTCTTCGTGCCCCTTGCCATTACTACTGCTGGACACCACTGGGTGATATTGGTAGCGGGTCACCTCACCCGCTACGCCAAAACCTCATCATTTCCACCCGCGTGTGCGCCACGCGTTGCGCCTTTGAACATACACATTTTATTTCCGCTCCATGGTCCTCCTAACGAACTTCTGAGTGACCTCGGGCGCCTTATTCTCTCGGACGCTGTCGAAGCCCTACTTCGCCGATGCCGCATTGATCACCGTTTTACAATGGTCTATCGCCCTCAAATCAAAGACATGACTGAGCATTTCAATCTCACATTGAGTGACATGCTGGCCATGTATGTTGTCTCTGACCACTCACATTGGGACCGAATTCTCCGATTTGCAGCGTATGCTTACAACACTGCCACACAGAGAACAACTGGCTTCTCTCCCTGTTTTCTCCTTCACGACCGCGAACCTACCTGCGCCATCATTACCTATCATTCAGTTATCTGCCGCTTGCCATGGGGGATTTGCAAAAGGCCGGCGGGAAGGTTGTTATGATACCACAAGGTTTCGTGACTTAGGTGACACACCTACCTAGGTTGCTTCGCTGGAGATTTTTGGTGTATTTTTCAGTGACGGTCAACGACGCCTACGACGACGCAGGTTTTGATGAAACTCGATCTCCTTAACGCTACAATTTCTGAAAATTGTTTTTACAGTGTTTTGAAGTGGGAATCTATTTATTAATTTCACAATTAAAATTCTAAATGTCGTAACACGTCCGTTTGCCTGTCTTCATCTCGCTGATAATCTTTCTCTCTCTCTTCGCACTTTAGGCGAGAGAATGGGAGACACCTGCAAATTCTTTACAAATACATATTTTAGAGGCGTTTGTAAGAAACATGATCATAGAGGAATGAATGCTCTATGGGAAGCAAGTATAGGAAAACGTTTACTCTCGCAGAAGTGATGCCGGCTGAAATTATGTTTAAACCCACAGCTGCTAGAAGAAGGGCCCTTTTTATGCCTCGCGCACTGTGCTGGGAAACCTCTAAATGTAAAGAACTCTTGATATTTCGAGATACAAAGGCTGATGTATTCTCTGTATATTCTAGGAAACGATGAGCGCGGCATCTTTAACCTAAGTAATTGTTATTGCTCTTTTGTGTGCATGTAGAAAGTCCTCTAAAGCTCAAACTCTCTCTGAAAGCATCCTGAAAAACGTGAGACCGCATGCGTCGCCTAAAATATTGTTGTTAATTGATCATATCAGGATTCTGAATATATTGTGCGAAATTTTAAGCAAGAAAAGGGGAATAAATTATGCTCACAGTAATAACGTGGGCTGCTTTATCGGTGGCTGCATCGGTCGTACCTCGTATTGCTACTGCATGTAAGTCAATACCGTTTACCACTGTCACTTCCTGGGAATATCAGATAAGGGGTTCCCTTATTGCAGCATATATTTGAAATACTGTGCCCATTTCTAAACTACTTTGCTATTTCAAGTCCATTTGAAATTAAAATGTCACCAGGCACGTGTAACCTACACACGTGTGGCCATAAGGTAGCGAGAACTCTTGACAAATTCATCAAAACATTTTGACGGGCAGCCAGTTGCTCTTATACGCTGGGCGGCAAAACTGTTTTTTTTTTATTCTATTCCTCCTGGGCCTCATGCTTTTTCCTTTCAGTTCCAGGACTGACTCCTGAATGACGTTCAGTTCCAGTTTTCCTATCTGCGCGCCGTTCGTAACCACGGCGGCATTCCTGTCTTCTTCGCCGGGAAACTTCGCCGGATTCCACGCAAAAACGCTCGCTCGTAATCTCGCTGGAGACACCCGCTAAAGATTTTCAGCTGCGCATGCCTCACAAAGCTCAACTGCCTGCGCTTATTCATTTTTCTGACGATGATGATGACCGGGTGGTTATTTCTTTCGCGGCAGATGAACCCTTTGCCAGATAGAGAGGGATGTTTAAGAGCTACAAAGGAATCAAAGTTAAAAACTGACTTTCATAGCACGCCCCTCCAACCACACTGTTGGAGGCGGCCGCCCAATTATAGGGGTGAGGCCGTTCACGGTACTGCTCTCTATCATCTGCTGTGGAAGAAATGCCTCACTGCGCGCTCAAAGAAGCTGGTCGGGATCTTAAAAAAAGGCTACTTTGGAGGTTCCTAAGGTCCATGCTCGGTAGCTACCTTCACGGCCAGCCCTGGCATGTTGTCAATTATGAGCTTCGTTCTTGGTGAAGCTAATTCTGCCTCCTTCTAGATTAGAGAGAAGGAAAAGTAGAGAGCCTGTGGCACGAACGTGCTGTCGACGGCGCGCGATATCAGCTGATCGCACACGGAAACAAGATTTGAACGTTTTCAGGGGTGTTGTCGCATTCCCGCTACAGAGCTGCTTAGTCGCCGCGGAGTGGGTTGAGCGGTGCTGGTATGCTTGAGTTCGCAGGGCTGCTGCCTGCGCTTGTACTAAGAGTGTGCTATCAATGCAACGCTTATAAAGGTGTTATGCAGTGCTGCCAACCCTAGAGATTTTTTGCTAGATCTACGGAATTTGGACGTCGTTTAAGCGAAAAGGGATTTTCATTGCGAAAGCAATATTGCTAGCACTTTTCTGCCGTCGGTGGAGGTCGTTCCTTCGCTCCGGCGCAGCTGCGGCGCACGACCACGTGACAGCGTGACGTCATGACCAGAGGAGCGCAGGGGCTCTAACTCGTCTCTTCGGCCGTAGTCGTTCCTTCACTCGGCGCGGCGGCTACCACGTGACGGCCTCCTCGGAAGCCGCGGGAGGGCGCTCGCTAGGAGAGGATACACGGGGCGCCGCAGGCGCGCTCTGCTTAGTCATGTCTGAAGAGTTGTACAAGGCGTCGCTGGAGCGACGTGCTGCGTGCAAACGCCGGCGCCATGCCGAGGAGACAGATGAAGAAAGGCAAGAGCGGTTGGCTAAGCAACGCGCCTATGCCGCAGAATGGCGAGCCCGGCGGCGTTCTACAAGCTCAGTGAGCGAGACTGCGCGGCGGCCGGTAGCCACGAGTGACCTGTATATGCGGCGCACTGCGTCCCAAGACGCTTTCAGTCGTCGCGCAGCGGCGGCCGGTAGCCACGCGTTACCTGTAGACGTGGCGCACTGCGTTCCTTGAGTTGCAGGCGCTGCGATTTTGCTTCCGCAACCCACCAGACTTAACCAAAGCTAATGCCCCACCAATTTTTTTTTGTATAATCTAGAGAAATTTCATTTCCTCGGAGAATTAATTTCTTTCTCCCTCAAATTGTGAAGACAGTACAAACTTTTCGTTGTTTTTTATGTACAACTGACTGAGGCCTGCACAACACCGACGCGCTCGAGTAAAGCCTGTTTCACATGGAGGGGAAAACGCTTTGTTGCTGCAGCGCAAAAGTTGTTTAAATCCATCGCGGAAGCTCCAGCAGTCAGAGCGGCGATGTTCCAACAAGTTACAAATTTTTCGCAGCGCTGCGCTGCTCAATTTTCAGTCGCTTGAATGCTTGTGAACCAGGCTTTACACGGACGTAGTCTGATGTGTATGGTCCCTGACGTGACCAGTTGCACCCGCTGATGTGATCTGGCGCGCCACCGTCTTCCCTCAACACGCGCGCCCCTTCCTCACGCTGTATTTAGATCTCACTGCACGACGTGAAATTCCTTTTAGTAAGCATATCTGCATGTTTGTTTTGATAACTAGAAAATAACAAGGGCGCCATTTTTTTTATAAAGGAGCGCCGTGGTGGAAATCGGGGCTAGTCTAACTAAGGGAACAATTCCCATTTCACCTGCCACGCTGGCTCAGTGGTTGTGGCGCTCGGCTGCTGATCCGAAAGACGAGGCTTTCATCCCGGCCTTGGCGGCCGAATTTCGATGGAGGTGAAATTCTAGAGGCCCGTGTACTGTGCAGTGTGAGTGCACGTTAAAGAACCCCAGGTGGTCTAGATTTCCGGAGCCCTTCACTATTTCATCCCTCATAGCCTCGGTCACTTTGGGATGTTAGACCCTCCAAAATCATAAACCATAATTTCCAGTTCCACCATCACGAAGAAAGTGAGTTGAGGTCACAAGAGGCATACAAAAGCCAATCACTGCTTCATTGTTTTAATTGACTCAAACTGATTGTGATTGTGATTTTGTGGGTTTAACGTCCCAAAGCGACTGAGGCTATGAGAGACGCCGTAGTGAAGGGCTCCGGAAATTTCGACCACCTGGGGTTCTTTAACGTGCACTGACATCGCACAGTACACGGGCCTCTAGAATTTCTCCTCCAAAGAAATTCTAGCCGCCGCGGCCGGGATCGAACCCGCGTCTTTTGGGTCAGCAGCCGAGCACCATAGCCACTGAGCCACCGCGGCGGCAATTGACTCAAACTGTTACCTCAGCCACCCTCTAGAGCAATCGCAGCAAATGAACAACCAGCTTTTATATCGCAGTTTCCGTACACTCCTCAAGCGACCTCCAGGCATTTTGTACACGATATCCTTCGACTGAAGTCTAAACCGACACAACATAAGGGAAAAAAATTCAGGTAATTCCACATGCTGATGCATGTCTACTAATATCTTGCGTAGAGTGAAAAAAAAGACATATACGATATAGAGCCTTTAATTTGTAATTTCCAGAGAGCGCTGCGGTTTATCTTGTAGCTTCATTTAGAAGTTCTTCATTTTGCATCCTTCATTTCAAATTTACAGCTTACCAGCGTCTGGTAATTAGGTAGCTGCATGATAAAACTTGATACTGAACTACGCATAAATATACAATTTTACAATTTTACAATATACAACTGAACACTATTTTTCGTATCTAGGAAAATCTCGGGAATTTTCGGTTGCAAATTGGAGGAGAAGCGGCTCTGGAGGTTGGCAGCACTGGTGTTAAGCAATAACATCAGACTTGAGTTGACGGCAAGCGTCATGAGAGAATTTTTTTTTTTGCATCCGCTTCATCTGTTCTGTACTTTCTTTGTACTGGCACGCCAGCCAACATCCCCAGTTAACTCCATTCCTTTATCCACGCATACGAAGCTGTCAAAAAGGGTGTACTTCCATTCGATGCGATGAACATAGCGCACCTAATTTGTCTGGAGACAGGCGGCTATGAGGTAATCGTATACCTTCCGGCCTCATCCATCGCGGCTTAAAAACGGGCGGCAACCAAATAGGCCAAGTAAGACTTCCAAACTTGACCAGCCGGGGTCCCCTTTCACTACATTATTTGAGCCGCCGCGGTGGTTCAGTGCTAATAAAATCAGCTGCTGCCCGAAAGACGGGGGTTCTATTCCGGCCGAGGCAGTCGAATTTCGATGGAGGCGAAATTCTTGATTTCCGTGCATTGTGGGATGTCAGTGCACGTTTAAGATACCCAGGTGGAAAAAATTACCGGAGCCCTTCACTGCGGCGTCTCCCATAGCCTGAGTCACTTTGGGACATAAAACCCCATAAAACCAAAACCAAACTGCAATATTTGCATCAAAAGGGCAGCTCAAAGTGATTCGATCCTGGCTACCCAAAGCGATGCGATCAGAGCCAACTCCCGCTGCTGTCGCTCCAGCCAATCTGGCTTTCCAAAGATAGGTAAACCACTGCACTCGCAAAGACCAGTCGCGGGACGTGCACCAGCTTCCACCTATCTCGCAGAAACTTGAGGCGGCTGCCACCTCAGAGGCAGAAAAGCTGTAAAATGCACTCTTCATTGTGGGCTGCTTTTTGGAAGCGTCTCCTCAAGACTCTAGAACTGAGCATCAGCCTTCAACAGTGTCCTAAGATTCTTTTTTTTCTTCCTCACGTACGGAGCTATTAAGTTAAGATTCACCAACCTAAGATCGTGCACGGGCTCGATAGCTGCATCATCGCCGAATTTGGTTCGTTGTTGTGAACACCCAAACTTACTGCTTTCAATACCTTGGAGACCTTAGAGGTCTGCAGCGCTCTGCGCCCAAGGTCATCAGCAAACGGCCACCCGGCAATCAGCTAGCGTTATTTCAGTCGCTGTGCTGTTCTCAAGGCTGAAGCTCATTGTCTCCCGCAGCAGTCTTTTCTATAACTCAGAACTACTAGAAGGTAAGAAACTGAGAATAGAGGTGAACCTCAGCCTATGTCCTACAGTATTATTTTTCCCACCGAGTCAAGAATTCTGATGCAAGCAGTTACAATATTGCCGTAGTAGAGGCGCCGTATGAAAAGCAGGAGTGCTGTCGCGAGATCTATAGAAGCCAGAAGGTCGAAGAGATAGCCATAGGGCACGCTACAATACGCTTTGGTGGCGTGCAAGAAGTAACAGCGGAGCTGAGGACTCTTATCCCTCACTAAGTGTTCACTTAGTGTGAATATTGTAGTGTGAATAAGTTATGTTAGGGCGTTGTCCTATGTAGTATGCGGTAGAATACACCACTGATTAATTTCGAGTGGTAATCCTATATATGCTTTCGCAACCTTCAAAAAGAAGGCCAGCGAGCTACAGTCTGGATTCAGTGCATATAGAGTTGAACAATCCAGCTGGCCTATCATCAAAGCCGAAAGCCATTTGGATGCGCATGTACACGAGCGCTCTGCCGATGGTGAAACGAAAGACGACCAACTTCGGTTGAAATTGATGTGTTGGCAACCGGCAAATTGCGGGAATCCTGGGCGGCGTAAAACCGGTGCGATGTGGTTCTTTGTGAGACTACGATGAGGGTTGATAGATGAGTGGTTAGTTGATCTTTTAAGGCGAAAGCCTTTAATGGCTCATTCTCCCGTCCGTCCGCCGGCGTTACATCCAGCACCTGCGGTGTCTCATCGACGAGCGCAGCTGACGTCATCATACGGATGACGACTGTCCATCGAGATATTTCAGACAGTTACCGCGTAATTTCCTTTCCTCAAATACATTTACATTTTCTTCATTACGGCCCCTCGTTCTCTTTCTTCTTTACTCCCACTTCCTCCCTTCCTCTACAAATAGATTGCAGGTGTCCTCCGATATGACAGAGAATTACTGCGCCATTTCCTTAACTCAATAAGCGTTGAGTTCAAAGGTGTTTCCAACCGGCAAGGCACCGCGCCGAACGTGTTGTGGCGTTCCGTGGACTCTCGGCAGCGCTACAATACTCTTTCGCGATCCACTCCTACAGTCGAATCTTAAGCGTCATTTATTAGCTGTTAGTTAGTATTCAGTCATTATACAGTGATTAGCCATTGATTAGTAATTTGTCATTACTTAGTAATTAGTCTTTGTGTGGGACGTCATCCAGTGGTGACGTCACCCGTACCACAGAGGCAGCCAAGGTGGTGCTGAAAACGCTTTCGCCTCTACGCGCTTTATACAGCCAAAGTGCCACCTGAATTTTTCTAACACTTGCCGGTTTTCCCCTAGTGCAGTCACGAGTTACTGTGGACATTTCTCAGGCTTGTCCTGAGATCGAAGCAATCGATTACAGTGCCGGAGACGAAGACCTCTTCGAATTCAGTCATCTTTACTTGCAGTACGCTTCGAATTCAGTCATCTTTACTTGCAGTACGTGTTTTACCAGCTCTTCGAGCACAAGGAAGTCACAGGTGCGGCAGTGCACACGGTCTTCAATGCTCTGCTGTAATCTTTGTTCGTCCCCCATCGTGCCCTCATGCCTCAACAACTTTCTTTTGCCAGAACTAATTTCTTTTCGAGGGGGGGTCTCCTCGGGGCTGAAACATGGAACTTTGCATGACAGAAATCAGAGAAGACACGTACTCGGTATACATTTCTATTTTGGGCGCGGTGCGCTGGTTTCGAATTGCCATGCTACGGCCTTCAAGATATCGGACGATAGGTAGTGGGCGTTTGCCGATTTCAAACATGACCTTATGCCCTCGAAAATCGCAACTACGCAAACCGACCGTCATTTCATGGTTCAGTATGCTTCTTCCGGCGTCTCCGTCCTCTCCCCTATAGGCGGAGATAGGGAGAGGAAGAGCCGGGGTTGCAAGCGATGGTTGGGTGGTGTAATGCGGAGAGCGGCAGATCCCCCTAAACACTGCCTGATATGTAGGGGCTTCACACAGACGGCGACACCGATGCCGCCGATGCTCTGGTCAGTGTTCACCTTCATGGGCCTCCTAAATATATCGCATTAAAGCGCAGTATTCCTCAGGTCTAACTGCCATTGGTAGAGAGGAAATACTCACTGTGATCTCATATACGCATATCTGCAAGAATTGTGTTGTGATAGTGCCGCTCGAAGTAGCCTTCCAAACTGGATTCACTGCTTTATTCAGCTTCTTGCCCCCAGCGACCAAAAATCTCCCCAGTTTATCGCGCTTCGTCTGGAGGCCTATCGAAATTTAGAGTTGCAGTCCATTCTGCCGATTATGCATTAAATACAACATTCGTTAGAACATATTGTGTGTATGGGTTGGAAAAAAAGGGACCCGTGGCACACAGCACACAGAAACATCACTGCGAAAGAAGTGCGGCACGCACGGCTACGGCTCAAATTAATTAAGGTGCGTGTACGAAAATACATAAGTTAAGAAGTAGATTTTGACTTTTGCATAGAAAAAAATCTCTTGAGCATTTCTGACCAGTATATTAAATATATTAAGTTGTGGTTTGGCACTTAGAGTTAGCCCAAATTATTTTGAAGAATAATTTGTTAGCAACTGCGTTCAATTCTTGCCTTATCTTACCATACAAAAAGGCCAAGACTGCACAAATACTGCACAAGTACAAATACGCAGGAGACGGAAGTCAGTGCACAGCTTCCTTGGCAGTTCCAAGGCAAACTGCCAAAAAATATTTCTTGTTTTAAAAAGTTAATATTCTATCTAAACAAAGTGTTAATCGAGCGTGCTTTAGTCTTCTTCTTGTGAGAATCGCAGAGAATCGGTTCTTGAGAGAACCCCAGAGTAAACGGCAGCCTAAAATCCCCCTCTCGTCAGAAAAAGTTTCTGCCTGCGCCAGCGTTCGCCGCGAAATAAGGATAGCTTGTGGAAAAAAAGATTGAGAACGTGTTTGCGCCGCAAGAAGCGTAAGTTATGCTTCTTAATTAAGTTACGCAGTTAAGAGGGATATAGTAAAGATACTGCTGTCATCGCTGTCCGAGAGATAGGATGAAGTTGCGAGGTTTTCATGGGCCAATGCAAGTCCTTTTTCCTTAGTATTTGTTCCTACTCCTTGCGGCCGCAGTCCCGCCCTTTGCTTTAACCCTTTAACCGCAAATTTATTTTACGAAAAACGTACCAAAATCGCCAATTTTTTTAAGTGACCATAATTTTCTCCATGTAATTTTGTTTCTGAAAATATATTACTCCGATGGTATATGGTTAAAATTAACCCAAAAAGTTGCAAAAGAAAAAGAGTTTACGAGGGTGGCTTTCCCACAGTGCATGCCGTAGTAATGGGTAGAACACATTGAAATACGGCGTATTTATTTCATATTATACCCTTTTACACAAAGGAATGTGCACAGACATTGCTTCGTCCTAAAAGGAAGGCCTCGTTGAGCCTTGAGATCACGGGCGACAACTTCCAAAGCCCGGGGTGCGGCTGCGTCGCTTCATCCACGGTTTTCATATTTTCTCAATACTGGTGTCTGCAAAACTTCTTTTGTAAACCAGTACATTTCTACTCGAGGTTTACCAACAATACCCTGCGTTATTATCAGAGAAAGGAAGACCATGATCTCATCGCGGTCTGCCGGTTTCCATGCAGAACGCCGAGCAGAAGAGTACTCCACCGCGTAGCGGTTCGTCTCTGTGACGATTACGTCCATGATATCCCAGTCAAAAAATACCTAAAACCAGCCGAGAATGTCGTGCTCGTCAGTGTGCTGCCGCAAGATCCCAGGCGCTGAAGAAAATGGAACCGTGGAGACGCGAGCGGCAGTTTTTTCGTGCTCACACGCTGCCACACAGGTGCAGCGACTCACCCTCGTCGTCGTCGCCGCTTTCATCATCATCGGAAGCAGACTCCAGCACGTACACAAAGCCCGAGTCACTTTCTGAAACAAATTCTATATTCTCAGAAATGCTGCTGTGACAACTGCTTGAAGAAGCAGTTTTTTTTCTCGGGAAACTGCCACCACCGGCATTCCTCACTGATGACGCCATTGTGAAATGGCTCTTTTGAGCCTTCAATTACGCGCCAAAGGCACAAAGTGCGTTTTTTATGGTCGACTAACGCCCTCTAGTGTTCAAAATCGCAACCAATGCAACTGACGACCATAACTCGTGTTTAGAGTTGGCAGCACCGCAATATCGGGCTGGAGGAGTGTGACTAGTCATTGGCGATTTTGGTACGATCTCCCATGACGAGTACAGCTCGGAGTTGGTGGTTAAAGGGTTAAACTCTCAAGCATTAGGCACATGCTGTACAGTTGTACGTTCATTTTTTTCAAATTGATTCATGCGTGCCTTGCACTTGCAGGTTTCGCCGAGACTTGCTATAAGTGTGCATGCCATACGCTGAATGGGTACTGCGAGAATTGCTCCTGCAAAGTCCTTTCAACCATCTGCCACTGCAGCAAAGGGGTCCTTCGTATCGGCACCAATGGAGAATGCGCTCACCACAGCTCATGCCTCACCGTGCAGGACGGCTAGAGAAATAGAAGACCAAACCAAATGTCATCCTTTCGACGCAGTCTAAATCAGTAGAGATGATACCTACCTATAAGATTCATGCATTTACTGAAAACAAAAAGACGTTTCGTTTCTTTCATTTCAACTGCAGTGCTGTTTTCAGGAAAGACAACATGTGAGAGTTCTGAGTATATGTTTGACAAAGCTGTAATTCTTTGATCTGCACCCATAGGCGCTCTCTGCCTATTTCTTAATAAGAAGTTAGTCATTTTTTATTCTTGTACTCTAAAGTATTGTCGTAGGTCACACTTCCTTCCGAACTGAAAGGACTTTTTCATAGCTGGTTTCTGAAAGTAATTCTTTGGCGCCATTTATGAAATCGTGCGGCTATAATCTAACGCCGTATTATTCATTTAGTCACAATACATAATCATAGTCTTAATATTCATTCAAATGCTTCATGAATTTATCCTTAAAATCCGCACTTTATCAGCGCAATCATCTAATACTGCTAAGAAAAAACAGAGATTTTGCAGTCGCGAATAAAAAAATATTAGCACAATGACATCACCGCAGAGTAGAAAATCGCACTGCGCGGGTCCCGCTTCGTCCTGCACAGTAAACAGAACTCGCACGTGTTATCGGTGTGTTCGTAACCACACACTGAAGCGTTACTATCTTCTGCTCCGGTATCACGTCACAAATGCTATTTTTTTTTACTCGCTATTGTACTGTGTAGACATCTTTAAAAACAGCTTTGCCGCTTTTTCTTCCAATTTATGTGTCCTAATTATGTGACAGATAGGACAAGATAGGAAGCGCCAGATAGGTAATTAAATTAATGCTAAGCTCGTTAAATTTCGGAGCAGAAACCAAATTCCAGGCATTCGGAAAAATAACATTCCAAGAAATAGTCTAGCTGTACTTAAGGCAGGCGGAAAGGCCATTGGCATTTCAATAGAAAATATCTTGCAAATAGAGTCAGAAATGTGTTTTTTTTTCTGAATGTGATGAATACAAAAATAAGTATATGTTCTCTAGTGCTCTTTTTTTTCTATCTGAGCAACTCAGAACCATAATCTACGCAGGCAAGACTAATCTGAACGTTTTCAATTATCATTTTGGCGCGTTTCTGTGCACCAATGTGTTTATTCAACGTTGTTTTATATATATGACAATGTGAGAATATTACACAAATTCCATCAGTTTTGCAGATGAAGATAACCTATATTATTTTGTTCTATTATTGTTTTGATTGATTGTGCTAGAGCGCGAACGCTTAGAGGCAGCAGATGTTTTAAGAAAAGACCATTATTACACTTCCCTCCAGACTGAATACGTGTTTCATTTCAGGACGTATTGGTTTTCTTTAGAAAGAACCACATCTAGGCGTCTTTTTATTATAGAAGGGCAGAAACGAAAAGAGCTTATTCTCTACCGAAATTGAAGTCTTGAGCTGAGTTGTTGGAAAAAATGCACATGCTGGGAAATATACGCAGCATTAGGAGCCTCCAATAAACCCTTTTTTTATCCAATGATAACATAGGTTTCATTACGCTCGTATTTGCAAAGTAATGATATTAACAGACACCAGAAATCGGTATGACAGTACGGTTTCGGGTGTCTATTTTTGTGTGTGTGGTCGCCACGCTGGACAATTCTACAGCATGTAAGTCTGTTTTGGGAACTAAAAATATCTCTATCAATGGCAAGTAACTGTGCTTTGTCTTTTACGATGCACTTCAGAGGACTAATCTGTTTACAAATTTAGAATATTTATAATCTATGATGGAAACATCGCCCAACACAAGGACGGAGATAATTATCTGCAATATAAATTTAAGTTAGGACTGCACAGACGTGATCTATGTATATGCATGTATTTTTCGAAAATATTATAGGATTCGGTTTTCTAAAATTTGGTAGCTTCCTTATCAGCCATGTAAAAACGTACAAATTTATTGCGTGGATGCGCGAGTGGCGACCATTAAGTCCATTTTGAAAGAAAGGCGCGCCAGGGTACTAAGGTTTAAACTTGTACAAACTCAGCACACTAAAGGGCTTTCCCTGTTTGGTCTTCAGTTTTGTCCCCTTAAGTGTTGATTGCTTTCTCAACGGCATTTAGTGAAACTCCAACGGTGCACAATATCTTACCTATGGCTGTCGCCTTCAAAAAAGTTTCCGCGGCAAAAAGACGCAATAGGTACGTTTCCATGCACAACTCAATAATGTATCATAAAAATAAGGCGCTCATTATAATGCGAGCTGAGGCACCTGCAAGTAAAGCTGGTATAAAAAATTTTCCTACTCCTCAGTTTTGAAGCGGACATGTCGAGTATTCGCTATCGTCGCCATTTGGTTGATTTTTTTTTCCAGTTGATTTGACTATTGTGAATCACCAAGTGGAAGGCCTCGAGCCACCTCAATGGCCCGAGAGTGCACAAAATTATGTACTTTTGTGAATATTAGTACATTGTGTCTAATATTATTGTGATGCAGATAAAATCTTGAACTCTGTTTATTCTTTTTATTGAATTTAGCAAAAAAAGCGCGTTACTAACAGCGACCCTATCAATGCCGCCAAGGAATAAAAACACCACATCGCCAATCTTTTTAGGCGTCCTTGAATTTAGTCGTCTTTTTCGTCACGTTTAATCAAAACGAAAAGCAGGAAAACAGTGAAACATTTCACCATATCAATAGGAGGCCATTTTTACAGATTTCATATGCATCACAGTGGTTTTAATTATTATAACGCTAGAGAGAGAGGCTATTTGCGTGTCACATTTTCAGAGCACCATAGCCGAAGGAATTAAGTACATTAAAGCAGCAATCATAAAATGCTGCAAGATTAACATAAAGAAGTAAAGTAATCAATTGAATCTGGCGGAGAAAGCTGTCTGTAGCATTAGCCCTGGTACCGAGTCTGCAACTAACTGCTCCACCGATACTACGTCAATTTTTGAAGACGGATAGCGACTACGAGGTTTTTTTTTTCATCCGCGTGTATGTCACTACCGACAAACAACGCTTTCCGGCAGAACATCTATCAGTTCATCTAAAATTGGGAAAAACTGCTGCGTTTACATAAAACGAGTTACGCCCTATATTCTTTGCATAGAGCCAGGGCTTGTCTGAGGAGGCTCCTCAAGTCGAAGCAAATAGCAGTAATTAAGCAGTGCACAAGCAGCTGTAGAGAATAATGCGCAGTCAGGCGTAAATTGGAATGCGTTATCGCTCTAGCGAAAAGGACATTTAAAAGGCATCAGATGAAAATCTACATCCTACAATAATGATAGTGCCACTCAAGAGCGTCAGAAAAATATGAAAACATCTGGCCCGCTAATTTATACAGATATATGAAGAAAAAAACTTCGTCTTACGGACACATCCACCTTGACATCGACACATGAATGACACATGTTCCTTGGGATTAATTGTCAGATTCCACCTAGAGGTGTGCACCAATTTTAATTGCAGAATGAACGGCCGGGCTTACGTCTGGACCAGAAATACGCCCACTTCGTTTGTTCATTTATGATTTGATCTAGAGAATGGATGGTTATCCGTAAAGCTTGAAGGAGCGTTGTATTCTGTGACATATTTCGGCAAGCCGTCATCTTCGACAAGGGTGAAGCACCCATCCATGCGGAAGTCTTTATACGGTGGGCCCATGTTCACCGGATTCACATCTTAAACCTTTACGACCTGATCACGTAATATGTGGCATATGTTCATGGGTTAGATTGACTAGCCCTAGGCACGTTAACTTGCGCCCGCTGCTATCGCAGTGCCCCCCAAAGTTTCCACAACATACTCTGGTCTTAGACATTTCTATACGGGTAGTGTCACTTAAGGATATCAAATTTTTAAAAATAAGCTTTTGGAGTTAGGAGAGCACTTTTTACAGAGCGCATTGGCAGCGGTGTAACGCATCACAATGCAACAAAGACATGCTGGCTAGTAGGCTGGTTAACGTACTGAGTGGTTAACTTGTTAACTGTCACTGTTACCTTTTTATTTATCGAGATGCGTTTACCTCACCATAAATATTATCCATATCATTTTTTAAAAATTTAACAAACGCAATTACTTTTGGGGCCCTAGGACTTTAAGTTTTACCTGCATCACGGCAAAATACATGTGTTCCGAGAAGTTTGCTGGATTAGCAACCCCTCTAGTGCACATGACTCGTCGAAAGAGCTCAAAGTTGTTGGGCCACAGAAGAGAAGGCAATTGTGTTTAAGCAATTCTAAAACTGATATTGATACTAGTTACCATCGGCTATATATCTAATAATTAAGGAGACTAAGAGTAGCAGTTGTAAAGACAACCATTCAACATTAGTTAGCTAGCTTACCAAGTAACACGTCTTAGTAGTATTTTGATGGGCAACAGCGTTCACGATGTTGTGCCTAAAAAGCGGTCTTCCATCTCGAAAAGCTTATTTTTAAAATTGGAGCTCGTTGTAGATGAAAAACCCCGTACATCGCAGCCATTTGCAAACGTCAGACGCCAGCATACTGACGGACTTTCGCTTACTATAGTGAGTTGCATAGAAGACAAAGTGCTCTTGGCAGCTTTTCCCTTTGCTTTTTAATAAACCTAAAAATAGAGTGCCATTGAACCACGACCTTAACAGCGTGGATACACGATCAGTTGCGAGACAGCAAATGAAAGCAATAAATTTCAGTGAAATATCATTAATGCGAATCTAATAACTGTTTTGAAGAACTCTCTTTTAAATTTGCGAAACGGCTTTTACATTCTCAGCGAAGAGGCGCTGGAAGGCTCTTACGGGCTGTACGAGATAGTTTGCGTAAGAAAAACTCGGAGAGAACGCAGTGCTACCTACAGTATTGCATTGCATCAGGGCTAAATGCTACCAATGTTCCTTTTCTCGACCAAGATTGTTCCTCATGCGAGCATAAACATTGATTGGCATATGAGAGGGTGATAAGCTGGGCTAGTTAGACGCGTTCCATGCAGGAGAGCAGCGTATTATAAGAGGACCAATGTCTGCTCCGGTTATTGCGCGCTGCTGGCTAGGCTATTTAGAGGACATCTCTGCCATGAATTAAGTATAGTCGAGAGGGTACCGTCAGTGGTACTTAGGGCGGCGCGAATGATAATTCTGTAGAACTCTCTCTGAGGGGGACATAGAGTGGTATACAGCTATACCGGGTGTTTTTTTTTAGAAGGTCCAAAATTAAAAAAAAGGTAAATTGCTTTAGATTTATTTTAGCACTGGGGCTATACTGGAGGCTACGGCGGGCGCCAGGCAAGAGGAAAACTGCTTTAATTAGTTCGATGATTAACTAAATACGTTAATTAACTTTTCTAACTTTTGTTTTAGGGGATATGTTGTATTCGCAGAATTGGAGATCGTCCTCTAAGCAGTCCAACCGAGAAAAACAATTTCAATTAAAAATTTTTCACGCACGTTACGAGGCGCGAAAAAGTCACCCTGGTAGGCATCTTCACACCGCAACGCAGCGGCGGGAGTGCCTCTGACGTAGTTCACTCCGCCCTGCGCTTTGCGTCACGCGCCCCGGACTGGCGGCCTGCGCTATCACTGCTTATCTCGCTTCGCTCCGTGGCCTCACGGAATGCCGCGCTGTAACAAAAACGCATTGACACAAAGTGCAGGGCGGAGCGAGCTACGTCACAGGCGCTCACAGACGCTGTGTTACAGTGTGAAGCTGCCTACCAGGGTGACTTTTTCTCGCTTCGTTACGCGCGCAAAAATGTTTTCATGAAAATCTTTTTTCTTGGCTGGACTGTTTGGAAGACGATCTCCAATTCTGCTAATACAACATATCCCCTAAAATAAAAATTATAAAACTGAATTAAAGTGTTCAGTTAATGAGCGAACTAATTAAAGTAGTTTGCCTCTTACCTGGTGTCCGCCGTAGCCCTCAGTATAGCCCCAGGGTTAAAATAAATCTGAAGGAATTAACCGTCCTTTAAAAATTTTGGACCTTCTAAAAAAAACACCCGGCACAGTGCAGCATACTTATAACGGCTGCACTTATAACTAACGATCGCTAATTACGCACAAGGGTGATGTTGTCGTCAAAATGTGCATTACGGCAATGCGACAGCGTCTTTATTTAATTAAAGACCCGCCGGAGTGGCTCAGTGGTTATGGCGCTCGGCTCCTGGCCCGAAAGACGCGGGTGCGATCGCGGCCGCGGCGGCCGAATTTCGATGGAGGCGAAATTGTAGAGGCCCGTGAACTGTGCGATGTCAATGCACGTTAAAAAACCCCAGGTGGTCAAAATTTACGGAGCCCTTTACTACGGCGTCCCTCATAGCCTGAGTCGCTTTGGGACGTTAAACACCAATAAAAATTTATTTATTTAAAACACTGTTAGCCCTTTCGTTCTCTAGGCCGGAATTAGACAAATAAAACAGGAACAGAAAGGAACAATTTACAAGTTACACAGCATACAGGGTGGGGTGCGCGGAATAAAAGATCCGAGGAATAACAAAAATTACCGTAAGCGGATTACAACATACGCTTGGATGACAACTCAAAGAGAGCGCGCTTCCAACTTGTTCACAAAATTCTCTGTTGATGGCGTGTCTCCAAATTTATTGTGAATGCAGGTTAATACAGTATATTGTTGTTTTTGGAAGAAAAAAATGTTTCAAGAAATATCAACTCTATGATCACGCTATTATGACAACACAACACTTGTGCTTGCCAAAATAGCGTGAAGATGGTGACAATGATATGATAGTCTTCCGGGAGGTCGCAGGTACAAGCCAGGATTCAGGTTTAATTCATTCTAACAGAGTTGATAAAGCAAATTAAGTCGGGCTGTTTCTTCTTGTGGACAGTGCTGGAAGTTGTGCTCTAGCAAGCAGAGTTGTTAAGGATTGGTGCGTTGGTAGTCAGAAAAACTAAATTTAACTGAAATTCTTTGAACTCTTTCCAGTTTTCCTATGAGCTGCTGTTGATGAGAATCCCAGATTGCACCCTCATATCTTGCTTTTCTTAATCTTGCTTGTTTTTCCCTTGCAGCCCCAGCGCAACCTCCTCGGTGCGAGTACTGTGCCTGCAATAATTTTCGACCTTCTTGCGTGCTAAACTGGAGAACCCACTGCTTTTGTAGGGAACAAAGACTAAGGCATATACCTCCCTCGGGTGAGGCTATGTGTATAACATATTCCCAATGCTTTGTACGCTGGCCATTGGAGAAGATCGGATACCCGCCCCCAGGAAGGGCGACATTATTTCCTCGTGATGCAAAGACTTGAGAATAAACGCTCATTTACTGCGCCTCGTGCTGACAAAATGTTTGTTTATACAGATGGGCAGACACACGCTTTTATGAGGTGCTCGAAGTACACTGAAGAAGTACACTGAAGAGGTGCTCGAAGTACACTGAGGTGCTCGAAGTACACTAAAAATCTTTAGCTTCGTAGTGCACCTGACTGAATGTTTTCGTATTATGTTGGCGCTCAAATAAAAGTGTCTGCATAAATAAGAGTTTTCGAATACCCTAGGAATTGATGAAGTGGCTCTAGATTTACCTGCACGTAGTGAATAAATGCGTGCGCGCGTAGATTAGTGCTTTCTCTGGCTTTCACTCACGTGTTGATGTTTTCATTCAACACTTAACCATTGATAGTGCAATAGGCATTTGAAAATCTATTGAAGATTTCAGGACAAATGAACACAATTACAGATACAAACACGATGCACGTACAGAGAAGTCCAAACACGTCGCACGTTGCTTCGTGAATACCGCTTGTTTTACGGGTTGCATGAAAAACTCTACATTTTTAATGTTTCGTAGTTTCCTGATCAGACTAAAGTTGGGCGAGTTGAATCTTATTCATGATGAAGTTTAGCGCCAAAAACGAGGACAAAGTAGGAGTGAAGACACAACACGAGCGCTTAAATATACAGTAGTAAGGTGAAAAGTTCATCATGAATAAGATTCAACTCGCCCAACTTTCCACCTTACTACTGTATATTTAAGCGCTCGTGTTGTGTCTTCACTCCTACTTCAGACTAAAGGATTTATTGCAGCTTTTGCTTGGGAAAGTGAGTGCAGGTGAGTGACGTATAGAAGACAAAAAATGCCTTCCATACAGAAGCAATCTATGTAAAAAAATATTTACATTGAATCACGAAACATAGATTAACTATTTCATCGATTGCCTTCTGTGGAATTGATTTCGTGAAATACGTATAGCAGCCATGGCAATAACGTAAAAGTTTTGATGAAAGCAATATACGAATAAAAAAGTGAACGAATCATATATTCCTAAGTAGACAACTCTTACAGCATTTAAAAAAAAAATAGAGTCATACTGCAAAAAAGAGAAAAATAAACAAACAGTGACCTAATTGCAAACGGTCATTTATCACTGAAGCAGTCAAGTATAACTATTTTGAACTTTCCTTTATTTCCAAATAAACAGCTCCATGAATAGCGCAGGTAAAGCTTGTATAGAGGCAGCAACATATTCACAAGAATTTAGTGCTCCGGTTTGAACAATTTATTCAACTGCGGCTGTGAATAAATATTTCAGAACAATTACTATCAGGTTTTTGCTTTTTTCATTAAAGCATTTTTCTGAACGTGTTTAACACTTCAATTTTCGCAAAGGCGCATTTAAACATCAAACAATGTCTGACCCGATCAGTAATATGTCACTATTGGTACAGAGCACAGCAGAGGTGGTGAGCAGGCATTGCACATGTGAAGGGCTTTTGGCGCAGCACTCCATAAACTAACTTCGTATGCGATAAGCACATATGGCACACCAGGAAGATAAAAAAACACCAGCACCAGATAACCGTTGTAGCTATACAGCGATCTAGGATCTCTAGTTGATAGACGTATTTGAGCAGGATGTGTGCATTTAGCGCGCCCTTACGGTAAACATAAACACTTTTGGTAATGATAGATTTTTATAGCGCAAGGGCATCACTAGCCAAAGAGCACCATGGCCCAAGGTGTTTATCTTCTACTGAAGGTTGGGTCACAGACCCATTTCCCAAGCATTTCACCCTAAGTAAGCCCAGCACCAGACCAGAGGAAAGCTTGCACGCATTGTATCACCGGTGGGTACCCGGCGGCACTGGGGATCGAACCCCGCGCCTCCGGCATGCGAGACGGACGGCAAGCACACTTGCTGCGCACGTTATGGACGAGGGCAATTTTAAAGGCGTTTCAGGAAGAGACCTATCTGGTGACAAGGGGAGCAGATGACCTCGGGTAAGGAGACATGGTAAGCTGGTGTAGCCGACATTGACGGAATTCTGGCCTGCCCTTATGCCGTACCGCCTCGGGCAAACTGTTTTGTGCGCGGCACTCACATTGCCAGGCTGACGAAAAGTCAGATGATGCCGTTAGGCTTTAAATTTTCTTAGAATTTATCTCGCTGTTGTGGATATATATAAAAAAATAGTGTCATCTCAGATTATTGTTGAAAATGTTCTTCATTTGGAATACGACTAAAAATATGTTTAAAAATGAAAATGTGGGTAAGCCGCCGCGGTGGCTCAGTGGCTATGGTGCTCGGCTGCTGACCCAAAAGACGCGGGTTCGATCCCGGCCGCTACGGCTAGAATTTCTTTGCAGGAGAAATTCTAGAGGCCCGTGTGCTGTGCGATGTCAGTGCACGTTAAAGAACCCCAGGTGGTCGAAATTTCCGGAGCCCTTCACTACGGCGTCTCTCATAGCCTTAGTCGCTTTGGGACGTTAAACCCCACAAAACCACAACCACAAAATGTGGGTAATTTTTAAAAATGTAATTGTTTGCTGCCTCAAAGCCAGTCGTTCACTTAACACGTCTGGCAGATAAAAACCTGTTTGACAGATTATATCTTATCAAAAGATGGTTCCTAAAGATATACACTTGTATGCACCATCTGTGTCCTAGTCAACAGCAGGCTTGTGCAGGCAGACCAAAGCGCGATACTACTATGAATAATCTAAGGTTTTCTTATAGACCTTTAAGACTCAAGGTTCATACACTATTATTTGAAAATTAATAACCAGTCAACAAAAGGGACATGAGTAAAGGAAACACCAATAGCTGTCAGCCTTGACCAGACTTTTTCAATCAATTCTCTCCTTGATCTTGCATCACTTTAAAACACCGTTTTAGCCACCAGTAACTGCAAACTCAGTTGGCCGGGTCACGGCACAGTAACAAAGATTATGGTCTGATTTACTAATAAATGAACTGTAAAATAAAGTGAGCTCCAAAGATACCTGCTATCGGAAGCTTAGACTGGCTTTGGCTATTTGTTCAAAATATAATTTCTAATTAACACTAAAGCACTTTTTCATCAAATGAAAATGCTGAACTACGCGCTCATCTGGAGCAGGCTTTAACATCCCACTTAAGTTCGTGGATAGTAGAGCCGCTCTACGCTTGCTGCTCTTTCGATCAGTGCCATGGATCGATTTAAAAACGATTGAGGGAAGTTCTGACGCGCAAATCGACTAATGTGACACACTGCTTCCACGACTTCCCGTTGGTGGCGTTGCGGAAGGGCTGGCGCGACGACGAAGGCTGTTGCTCACACCAGTGCGACAAATAAGCGCGCGGTGTCATGTATTGCAGGCGGCTCGGGCTACGTCTGCATCAGCTGAAGATGTAAAATATCGTTCAATTTCTTTGTTTCTCAGTGTTCCGTTAATCTAAGCCTGGCTGTGTGCCACGCATCCTCCACAAAACTACAGTGGTCACTGAAGAGTTGAAGGAAGAAGCTATAGTTTACTTATATGCAAAAAAAAAAACAAAATTCAAAAGTCGTCGCCTGTGACCAGGTGTTCTGTTGTTGTACTGCACGCTGTACGGTTTAATTTCTAAACGTACACAATTTGCGGTAGTCGTAACCGCCTTATATCTATTCGGGTTCCCAACGCCACTGTAATACGAAGAAATATTGCACATGCGGCAGACAAAAACAGATGGAAGGATGGGCACGGTACGCAGGGGTCTAGCACTCGCCCTGGTCCATCCTTTCTCTTTTTCTTTGTTTTATGCACTACATTGCTTCCTGAAAACTTCAAGCATCTAGCCTGTCTATATTTTAAGATACCTCAAATAGTGATTCTAGCCTACTTGATAACTGAATGAATGAAGAATTAAAGTGAGCACTAATATATTTTTTCCAAATTAAAGGTGAAGCAGCCCTCCTAAGTGGATAAAATCTCATCTCTGTTCAATGTTGGAAAGTTATCAGCAAATGGACTCCGCACTATACTAGCACCCAAAGCAGATAGGTAGCACTTGGGTACATTCAAATAGGCAG
The DNA here is from genome assembly GCF_055824585.1 of Amblyomma mixtum. Taxonomy (NCBI): domain Eukaryota; kingdom Metazoa; phylum Arthropoda; class Arachnida; order Ixodida; family Ixodidae; genus Amblyomma; species Amblyomma mixtum. The sequence goes on along the minus strand of NC_143021.1, from coordinate 184,252,137 downwards.
GCAAATCAAGGGGTGGCATCAAAAACAGTTACTAAGTAGGTAGATATTTTAGAGTCACCACTTAAATGTCACTCTTTTCAGAGCTGTCGGTGCTGCACCTGTTTCAGTAGATCTAGGGACACTGCTTTTGCAGGGCTAAAGGGAAGAACGCGACTTCACAAGATGTCATCTGAAGATGCTTTTGGCTAGGCCTAGAATTGCATAAATTGCGCTCTAGCGCTCCTATAATAACGATTACCTAGAGATTGTTCAAAATATTTAGGTTCTCTGCTGTCGCTGTGGGTTTTGAATAATTTTACTGCTGTGAAACTAGAAGCCGTACCAATACTTCTTTACATGTAATTTTTCAAATCTTGTGGGAAAAAGTGCAATGGCTCTACCTTTTAATCGCCGCGACGATTTACAACCAACATTTTCGGTTTGACTGCCATTTCGGGGTCGTGCATACATAGTTTCCAAAGGCAGAAGCGATTGCACTTCACCCAGTAAGTAAACATCACACGTCGCGACGATCGGTTATACGATGACCTGTCGTGAAAGTCCTATTTACACCATTCTTTGAATTTTTTTTTATTGCGGTGATAACACTAGGGAGAGAACGTGTATTCAAAGCTAGATTTTCTAGTCAGAATCACCGCAAATTATATGTTAATTTTTTTTATTTTGCAGACACTTAAGCATCAGCGAAAAAGAAGAAAACTTTGTGGATAACACTCCCAAGGCCCGAAGAAAAAAATATTGATATTCAGCAAATATAATTTTGCGACATTAAAATTTGGTAGTGTTTTTCTTTTGAAATAAAAGACATTTTCAAAATTTTTTAATGCACTTCTGAAAAAAGAAAGGACGGTGCACAACTGGAGTACAGTTTGCAAACAAGCGGCAAATAAAACTTCCTTTTTTATTATACTGAGAATGCCGTTGCGCTTGCTCGTTGCACTTAGAGTTTTTGTTTTAAAAGGCTTTTGTTCTCTGCCTTCTCTAGCCTGGAAGACGGAAAAAAATTGAAATGAAAGGTTCCTTCTTCGGATACGCCCACATGTGGCCGTATTTATTCTTCTAACAACGGCGAAAAGAAAGCGACTTTATTTTCTAAGTGGCATAAGGTGTCATGCCGAGTTTTTTAAGAGTAGGACTGCATTTTAAACATACACTGCAGCGCTAGCGCCTCGGCAGACTATCTGGCTATCTAATATTATAAGTCCAATCGGAATTAATTTCTCCAAAATGATTCTCTGATGAGTAGCTAAACACTGCAATGTCTGTTTTGCTTGGGGCGTCCATTATTTTGTGTCTGGCCGTCTGGCCGCAGCGTGTTTCAGCATGTAAGTACTTTTCGTTTGGCCATGGAATGAAAAGCTGTTAATATACAGCTTCCTCATTCGTGACTGTGCACTTCACTGCCCTCACTCATTTATAAAACAAAAAGCAACTTTCTTCATCACTGTTGCAATACCAGGACACCGCAGCTCGCTGAAACCAACGATAACATGTTTGCCATCATGTGGCGCTGCTCAGAATATTTTTATATTATGCTTAACTAGTTAATTAACTAAGATGAATTATTGTAAATTTTAAAAAAATAATTTCATTGCCAAGAGCGTTGCGTTAGGTTGTAGAGCAGGTTTAGAAACAACCGATCTAGTTTATTCTAGCATCGTATCTCCTACGGAGTCCTTTTTTCCGGCATCTAAAGAAAGCCCGCGAAATATGAAAAAATGCCACGTGACTGCGCTCGTGCTCTACCATATCGCAGCGCTCCCAACGGCGTTTCGATCAAACGGAGCGTGCTCGCTGACCGTGGCGAAGTGAACAGCCGCCGGTCTTATCAGCGGCTGACGCCCTGTCAAAGGGAGATGCCTGAACACAAGGCTGCAAAAGTACAAAAGGAATCTAAGGGACCCAAACTCAGGGGAACTGGCCTTACACTGTAGCCAGTGCGAGCGCTGCACCCCTGCCCTTCAAAGAACAGTTATTCGCAAGCGTCGGGACACCACCACAAGGTTGATAGCAGAAGCTCGGGCGATATCAAAATGCGCAGATAAGTGTGTCAGCAACCCCTCTGTGTGCCTTAGTGAAAAAGAAATGTCATTTCTGAACGCCAATGATAGGACGAAAGACTGGAGGAACGGGAGACAATTCCGATAATTGCGCCACGAATGCGTGAGGTCATGTGTTGGTTTCTGTTTTGTTGTTTTGTACCTAGTTCTTATATAGGCTGGCTCAGAGCAGTAAAACACAGTTGTTAGTCAGCGCTTGTGTTTGTGTTCTTGTCTCGTCCTTGTTACTGCTGCGCTGCAATTTTTCAGTAAACAGCAGATTTGTTGAAAGACGGAGGAGAGACTGTGCTAGAAAAACTAGTCACCCTGTATAAGCAATCACTTATGACCTAGAGAGTACCAGACGATTAGGAGAACGCTAAGATTTGTTATTCCATAAGAAAGGAGACGTAAAGGACTTCAAGAATTACAGATCGATCAGCTTACTGTCCGTTGCCTACAAGGTATTTACTAAGGTAATCGCTAATAGAGTCAGGACAACCTTAGACTTCAATAAACCAAATGATCAGGCAGGCTTTCCTAAAGGATACTCGACGATACACCATACTCACACTGTCAATCAGAAGAGAGAGAAATGCGCAGAATATAATCAACCCCTATATATAGCCTTCATTAATTACGAGAAAGCATTTCACTCAGTGGAAACCTCAGCTTTCATACAGGCATTGCGGAATCAGGTTGTGGAAGAGTGTTATGTGAAAATATTGGAAGATATTTATGACGATTGCACAGCTACTATAGTCCTCCATAAAGTCAGCAGTAAAATTTCAACACGAAAAGGTGTCAGGCAGTGAGACACGATCTTGCCAATGCTATTCACCGCCTGCATACAGGGGGTATTTCGGGGCCTGAAATGGGAAGAGTTGCTGATAAGAGTTAATGGAGAAATCCTGAGTGATTTGCAATTCGCTGATGACATTCAATTGCTAAGTCACTCAGTATATGAACTGCATAGCATTATCAATGAGTCAGACAGGCAGAGCAGAACGGTGGGGTTAAAAATTAACATGCACGAAACCAAAGTTATGTTGAACAGTCAGCGACGGAACAGCAGTTCGCAATTGGTAGCGACGTGCTGGAAGTAGTACGAGAATATGTCTACTTAGGGCAGTTAGTGACCGCTGATCCGGATCATGAGAGGGAAATAACTAGAAAAATAAGAATGGGGTGGAGCGCATATGGCAGATTCTCTCATATCATGAATGGCAGTTTAACAATATTTTTAAGAGAAAAGTATACAACAGCTGTATCTTACTGGTAGTCACCTATGGCGCAGAAACGTGGAGGCTAACAAAGAGGGTTCAGCTTAACCACAAAGCAGCGAGCTAGAAAAAGAAAAATGATAGGTGTAACCTTAAGAGATCGGAAGCGGGAAGAGTTGGTAAGGGACAAACGCCAGTTAATGACATCCTAGTTCAAATATTTATGAGAGGAAATGGGCTTGGGCGGGGCATGTAATGCGCAGGCAAGATAACCGCCTGTCCTTAAGGGTAACGGAGCGGATTCCAAGAGAAGGCACACGTAGCAGGGGGCGGCAGAGAGTTAGGTGGGCGTATAAGATTAAGAAGTTTGCGGGGATACTGTGGCCGCAGCTGACGAAGGACAGCGTTAATTGGAGAGACATGGGAGAGGCATCTGCCCTGCAGTGAGCGCAGTCAGGTTGCGGCTGATGATGATTATGAGTGGAAGAGATCGGGAGACGGTGTGATGGGCTCGACGGCGTGCTAGGCCGCAGAGTTTAGGTCCATGATGCAGTAGGAGCCGTAATGCTACGCAAGCAATTTCGAGGAGAGCCCAAGAGTAGTTGACGCTATTCATAGCCACAAAAGTGTGCTGGAAGAGGAGTGCGATGGGTTGTGAGCGTTGCGTGGCGGAATTTCTAGTGATACTGGAGTAAGACTTGAGTGAGCGGGTGATTTGACAGCCCTCTGTATATTATGCGGCTTAGGAATATGAATATCTTCGGAGGCGTTAGGGTTGTATGGGAAAATGGTATTGACTTTAGAAGACTGATGACGGTTCTAAAGAAAATAAAGGATACGTGTGGGTAGTCAACTGCGTAGCAGTATTATGTGCATAAGTGACAACAGGAAGGACGAGATAGCAATTAGAGTGGTTAGAAGCGACGTACATACGGAGCATATCCCGTAGGGTTTCTTTAAATCTCTTGGTCAGGCCGTTGCTCTGCGGATGATAGGCGGAGCTGGTTCGATAAATATTTTTGCTCTGTGTGAGTAGGGCTTTGACAACACCGGACAAGAAAACATGGCCCCGGTCACGAAGAAGCTCACGAGGTGCACTGTGATGAAGGACTGAGCGCTTCAATAGAATGGAGGCGGCATCTCTCGGTGTGGCAGCCGGAAGGACGGCGGTTTCTGCTTACTTCATCAGGTGATCTATTGCAACAATAGCTCATCGGATGCCGGCCGTATTGTACGGAAGGGGGAAGTAGGAATCAATGCCGATACGGTCGGCCATCGAAAGAATGTTGTGGCCAAGGCAGCGGATGCAGCTCTTAAGAAGAACGGCGAGCAGAAGTCTTGCGACGTTCACAGGAAAGGCAGGGGAGCACACATGTCAGTCCGAAGGTGTACAGAGGGCAAAACACATGTCTAGAACAACCAAACTGTGTGTTCCGCAGCTCCCAAAACCACTGCGACCAAGAAAGTAAGTAGTTACGATAAAATTCTATACGTTTAACTTCACATGTTTACATCCAGACCAGTTTTAATCAAATCTTATCGCTAGTTACCGTGTGTTCAGCCCAAAACACACTCAGAACGTGTTCCAGACATACGTTTTGCTCTCTGTACATGGCACGCCAGTACTAGCCCAGTAGAGTTGAAATAGGCGCATAGTTACGAGGTAAACGGGCGAGGAAAAACGAGAAACTATTTCCGGTTGTCTGAGCTGTAGTTGCGGCGATAGAGGAGAGGATCACGAATCGCAAAGTGGGCAACACGGCGGAAGAGCGAGCGTGACTGAGAAGAAGCCGTTAGGTTGAGGAGAGGTCGACAAGACAAGCGATCTAGGGGTCTGCGCATTGCTCTGTAAGAATATCGCTGATGTGAAGCGCCAACGGTGAGGCGTTAGAGGTGGAAAAGCTGGCGGTCTCAGCTGTAGGAGAGCTGCGGCACAGGGCGTGAGGGTCTTGATGCTTGAGGCTGGAGCGACAGGTTGCACGGCTGTCACATTTCTGCAAACACAACGCCACCTGGAAAGGCGGCTGGATTGGTCTTTCAAGCAGGAAGACAGTAAAAGCGTTTAGTTGCCCGTCACAACCTCCAAATAGCTTGATGGAAATTCCCAGCCCATAATCATAACATTAAAAAAGCATTGAATGACTGCCTGTGGGGCAAGTTTGTGTATGACTGAAAAAACTGCGGCGCAACGACGAGAGCGCAAGAAAAGGACAGCATGTGTGTGTATGTGTTGTCCTTACTTTTTTGTGTGGTCATCGCTGTTCCGCATTATTTTTGAGGCATGAGAACACGAACGCAACACGAGAAACGCTACCAGTATAGAGGAAGCCCTGAATCATGACTCGAGCAGTACACGCTGCGGAGGCCTTGATGTGCTGAGTGCTGACTGTGCGCAGTGAAAGTTCAGCAATTGGCGTCTTCACTTCTCATATGGTGCAACAAAACTTTTCGGCCATTACAGTAATCGCAACCCCGCTGTCGACAAGCGCCTTGAGAGAAACGCCCTTGACAAAAACTTAAATAAGATGGACAGGTGATAGATGAGGGCTTTGAAAGTTAGACGGGTGAGCAGTCCTACTCTCAGTACCTGCGACATCTAGTTTTCGCCATGAGTATTTTAGGGTGACGGTCCATAGGAGAGATTGAACGGAGTCGCGGCTAAGGTGAACGGGAGACAGAGAGAGCCGAACGGTCTGTGGAAAAAGGGCGACTTGATGGCAGCTCACCGGGTGCGGACTACTGACTCCTTGTAAGCCGGTACCCAGAAGTTTCAGAAGTTTCGGTAGCCAGAAGGTGATCTTCAGTCTTGGAGACGACGAAGTCATTTCCGTGCCACGGGACCAGATTCCACAGGTGTAGCAAGTAGGCTGGTCGTCGGTGGTGCGCCAAGGATTACTCTCTCGTGGAGCCGGTCAGAGATCAGGTGCCAGCGCACCCCGAGGTACTGGGGGCAAAGTATTGTTAATGGCTGAGGTCTGAAGACGCGCTGGCGTATGGCAACTGAGGGGGCACAGGTGCTGACGCCGGGGTAGGCAGAAAAGCCTGGACAAAATCCTCTTCAGTGTCATGCGTAAAGTCGGAGCCAAGTGTGGTGGTGGCTTAGGAGGGTTCGGTAGGAGTGAGCACTCACGCACCGCTTATGCGTCAAGAAGTCTTTGATCTTTTGCAGTAGTGAGGAGGCGTGAGCTGCAGACGTCAGCCCAGCAAGTGACACAACCTCCCTGGGGTGCTGACGAGTCAGAATCCTCTGCTTGCGCAGCTCCTTGAAGCTTTGGTAGAGGGTGGTGTCTTCACGAATGGTGCGCAAATCAAGCGCTAACATGACCTGAAAGCTGCCGTCGTCGGTACACTTTAAGACGTCTTCGATCTAGTCAAGCTCTTATATGTAGAGTTTTTCTGCTTTGCATTAGTCTTGAACATCTTTGAAGTAGCTTGTAAAAGTTTTGCCGACCTTCTGAGACCGGTCGCTCAAGCATTGTTTAGGGCGCAGTTTCCAAAGAGACTGCCGACCAGACCCTAATGAGAAATTGGTGTTGCAGGCAAACGAATTTCTGATGCCAGCCTAACGGTTCCAATACCACATTTTAGCCACCTGGTGGAGATAAAAAATAACATTAATAAGTTTTGTCTGATCGTACCATTTCTTTTAGTGATTCATCTGTTCGTAAGTTGTGAGCCGATCTAACTCTTCCCCGAACGACACAAAGGGCTGCCGACACGTTGCTTTCTCATTAAAAAGCTGCCCAGATGGAGCGCAGGCTGCAGCGGTAGATTTGTTTTCTCATAATAGAAGAGAGTCATTAGTTCCTAGTTGGGTTCCCAGTGGCTTGCAAAAATTTTTAATTTACAGCCGCTCCAAAATTTTTCGCATCTCCCACGATTGCGGAAGACACTGCTTGTGACTTCTCATGAAGCTACAATGGAAACTTTCAGTGCCGAGGTGGTATTGACATCAGAAGTACTTCTCCCTACTGGTGGACTAAGTTGGGTTGTCAGTGCAAAAATGCTCTGAACGGCCACTTCTTGTCGGCACATTTTTGTCCGTGCTGTTGTCGTCCGTCCAGTCCAAAAGTGAACTTACCAGCATAAAACGGAAAGAATATCAGGCGTCAGTGGAGAGCGAACACGCCTCTTAGCTGTTAGGTTGATTCGCTAACCACGGCTACTGGGCAACGCTTCACTTCGTGATTTTATAGGATTTTTCAGTCTACCTAGCAAAGAACTTATATATTGAATCTTTTTGAAATGATCACGTCCTAATTCAAGGATGCAAAAAATGTCGGTTCAAAAACAGACAGCAACAATGATAGGAGAAGGAGTCTAGATCAAGAAGGTACTTTCCGTGAATGAAGACGAAGCAACGAGTATAGAAGCCCGTCCACTGGCCTATAGGGCATGAGAACGAGCGCCACGAGACAGCAGATGCACGGCCCGACTTCTACGAAGTGTCTTTATCTGAGGCTTAGACTACAGGACTGAGAAAAGGCTCCATCAGCTTCTGCGGCACTAGATTACAAGCGCAGCTCTTAAAGCGATCTTTTCTCAAGCAGATATTTAGGCAGACGATTTTACACTGCCAACTTCCGCCCTATGACGCACTCCAACGCTGTTACAATCGACGCAAGGCAAACCGCGCCTTGAGGCAAATTGCATTCCAACTGGTCTTGTCTGCACTATGTTGGAGGTGAGATACCACTAAGTTAACACTGTGTTTCCGTTAATTGAGAAAAGGCTATTTGCCATTCTGGAACGCGCGTACTGTCTTTCATTTGGTTTGAGTCCTCTGTGACGTTCGCTGCAGCGTTTCTGGCGTTCTTCATACGTGCACTTGCCGGCGCTGGGACGGGGCTGCAGTGCGAGAGTTTGTTCTCGTCGGGTGTGATACCTTCCTGTGCATTTGGTGGTCTCCTTCGGTTTTTCAATGGTGGCTCTTACACCAACACTGGCGTCCATGTTCTTTCAACCCGTATTACCATCCACTCCTCGAACACGTGGCACCACCGGAAGAGGAAATTTAAGCATAAATGAATTCTTCCGCCGACAGCAAGTGGCACTGATAAAATATGACGCAAGCGCTCCGTCACTGTTTTTTCCCCATTAGCGATGAGTACAGACAGATAAAGAGCAGAAAAGCTTTTTAGGTCAGTCCCGGTGCCAGTCGCAATACTCCGCTATGCACACCCGGCAGAAACAGGACGCAGCACACATTATTTCTTGCAGTAGGTTAATCGAACTGTGTGATGGATTATACCGCAAATCTTTATTTGCTTTAGCACCTGGTTTTACAACCGGTTTTCTATTCTTGATTATCTGAAACACGGCCCATTGTTTTATGTTGTATATAATTGTCGTTCAGCGTTTACCTTTATTTTGTAACTCTCTGTTCATTGTCTTCCTCTTGCAGCCATGAAGATCATGGAACGATGCGAGCGCTGTGCCTGCAAGAACTTCAGTCCTACTTGCGTCCTTAACAAGCTTACCAGGTGCCACTGTACCAAGGACGGCATACGCTATAAACCTGCATGGGGTTTTGATAATCACTGTATGTCATATTTCGAATGCTTCGGATATTGGAAGCCAGAGCGCATAGGCTACCCGGAGGAAGGAAGCAACACAATCCTACCCCGTGACATGGACACAGGAGAATAAATCCTTTTTATTCCGCTTCCTCCTGCTAACTACATTTGTTCTGTAAAGGTGTTTTATGGACTTTATAATTAAAGACAGTCGTAATCAATTTCCAATTGCCCCTGAATTTCCTTGAGGGATAGTTAGGCGTCATTTATATCTGGCCGCCAGTATACGAACTCGGAGAAGTGGCGTGGAGCAGCACAGCGAATCCTTTCCTTGGGACAATTTTGCTCCAAATTTACACCCGTTGCGGTGTTCGGATGTTGGTGTGCGTAGTTCTGCTCACGAGATGAGCGACATTTTCATTTTTTTTTATTTTTCGCTGCTATCCGTGCACGTTTTGGCAGATAAAGTTGCGCATACCAATGGCGGTTGTTTTTTTGGGCTATTTTTTTTTAGACACAGCGCTAGCTGGCTGCCGAGACGAGCTTCGGGCGCTTCGGCACATAATTGCGGGTGGCTGTAAACTCCGACACTGCGCCGAACTCTCCAGGAGAGATTACAACTGGACTAAACATCTGCAGCCCTCTGTGCGGGCGCCTCGTAACTCGCGCGCAATATTCATGGGTAGCAGTTTTGAATTCGGAGTATGGCACTCAACTACTATGGAAATATTTAAGGTCATTTTGTATTCCGTTGCTGCTTAGCAAAATATTAATGCTAAAGTTTTTCTACCGCGCGCATCATGCAGTTACGGCTTCCCTAGAAAACCAATGTAATGCTTTGTGGGACGGCATGGCTGTCGCAGTTCGCGCACAAACCACTGGGAGCACCACGATACCGGTGCAGGCAAGCGCGTTATGTAGCCCTCCTTGCGCATGCGTAGTAAGTGTGGTAAACACGCGGCTGCAAGGAAATGTCAAACGGTGGCGAGGAGGCGAGCGCGCAGTAGTAGCGGCTGTAAGGAGGCGGCGCACCTACGCAGTAGCGCGCGGCTGCGCCGAAAGATCAGGCGGCGAAGTCGGCAGCGGCGACGGCTGCGGCCACCTGCGCCGCGCGTGACGTCACCCGGTTTCGCGCATGCGCAGAACTCACCATTAGGTTTCACGGTATACGCAAAGCTGGGCTCCGACCCTCGTATTGAAGCTTTTCGCGTCAAAAACCAAAGCCTGCGGACAGCAGCTCTGCGATTTTATTGATTGTTGTGAACTTTTGGAGTAAATTAAAAAAACTGTAGTTTATAAAACATTCGCGATGAAAAATACTTTTGCCCAGAATTCCTGGTTATGCAGGTTTATTGGCACCTAAAAGAAAAGTTAATTGCATAAATGTGAGCTTGAAATGAGTAAGGTGCGGGTGAGGAAACAAACGTGGATTGATGACAACCTGGTCAAAATCAAGAGGAAGAGGTGGGCTTGGGCAGGGCATGCAATGCGAAGGAAAGATAACCGCTGGTTCGGAAGGGCAACAGAGTGTGTTCCAAGAGAAGGCAAACTTAGCAGGGGGCGGCAGAAATATAGGTGGGCGGATGAGATCGAGAAATTTGCGGGAATACGGTGGCCGCAGCAGGCAAAGGACAGGGTAAATTGGGAAGACATGGAAGAGGCCTTTGCCCTGCAGTGGGCGTAGTCAGGCTGATGATGATGAGGATGTGAAAACCTTTTTACCATTCTCCCCATCGACGGGCTTAGTTGTCAGTCAATGCTTGTGTTCTCTACGTCACGTCGGTGATGCGTTGTTCCTCAACAGTTAATGCATAACTCACCCAAATATCCGCTTTACTGCAAGAAAGTAATCTGATTTCTCGGTCTGTGTGCTTATGAGACGCAGTTTCTCAAGAACTCCATACGAAACCGTTCCGCCGATTTTTGCGCCTGTGGCCTTGTTAGAAATTGTTTGTCGAACTTTTCGCGCTTCGCTTATCTTTTGAACAAGTTCCTGCTTTTGTGTTCAGAAGGACGTCCACTAGAATAGGAAGCAGGTGAAAACCTTTAAGGAACATCGGTGACATCCACAGTCCCCGCGTGTACTCAAGCACTTTGACTAAAACGCTCAGATTAAAATTCGTTTCCTGGTTTCTGGTTTCTAATAAATGACTGAAAGGTGACTGCAATTACCGCAGTCTACACAACCGCAGTCTATTACAAAGAAATTGCAATAATAAGGTTTTTCGTATAAACATTTTTACAGCTTTATCTCCTGGGTCATTACCATTGCTTCCACCTCCACAGCGGTAGACAGGTTGAAATAACTTTGTTCAACTAACTAGCTCCACAGGTTGATTTACGACGGACCCAAGAATGTAGTATATAACTGAGAGCAGAAGTTCGTTCACTGGGTACAAGTTGAGGTTATGTTTTTTTGGGCGGCGGAGGCTTCTTTGTAAGATTTCTTTGACTAAAAGCAGTCAATATTATTTTGTTTTCCCCTATAAAGGCAGAGCATCCAGAAGCAGTCCTGAGAGAAAACAAAATTGGAAAAGCAATTTCCTGCAACGAGTTGCTATACTGGTTAAAATTCCACATTCGAACCTATTACAATTCCAACCAATTCCAAATTTTCTAGGTTATGTGTTACCTCATATCCCACAGTGCCGAGCACAAAAGTGTGCAGGCTCATTTTCAACCCACTATGCGGCGCGCGAAAGTTTTCTGGCAGACCATGTGCAGCCAGTAAAAAAGGGAATCAGGAGTAGTGAAGTCTCAGGTATGCCGATGCTCAGGCAATGATGCAAAAGGGGCTCGCGGAGGTTCGTATATCTTTAAACTTCAGCCCCCTTCCTCTAATTCTTCTAAACGCGCTCTTGTTGAGCTTCTTCAATCAGACAGCATGCATCCCACTCCACCCCGCGCCCTCCCGTACATAATAGTGCGAAACTTTGGACCACGGCGTTACGTTTGCGTGCCTGCCATTGTGTTCTCACAATATTTGACGGCGGTAACGTGTGGGCCGTTTTAAAGAGCCAAAAGGCGCCGCTCTACTCTTGAGCCGTATTATGACGAGGTTCACGGGTTCCAGAAAAAAACGCCCCCATATAAGATGTCCCCGGAAAAAGTCCCTGAAAAGCACCCCCGGAACAAACATCCGCAGTTTCGAAGTAGAGAAAGATGTCTCCAGACGGGTGACACCGTTTTTTCCTGCGCCCTAGGTCAGCGCTCAGCAATCTTGAAGGGAACGGTTGAGCCATACGCTGAAAACCGAACGATTTCAGGTGTGGACTTAAGATCAAAGATTTGGTGCGGATTTAATTAGACAAGAAGATTGATAAGGAGTTCAGCTGTGTTTAAGAGAAAGGCATAGAGTTGAGTTTAGGGCGGATTTAGGAGATGGAGCGGAAGGAGCATATGTATGAAGGTGAAATCTCTTTCCCCAAACCACGCAATTTCATTTACGAAAACCACGACGAAATATAATTTTTTTTTACAAAAGCGAACAAATACGTGGTTCAACAAAAGCCGCAATAGTGCCCATGCCTGGACAAATAGAAATTTCAACCAAATATGGCTCTCCAGAGGCAGTGTTTGCACTCAGAGGAAGGCACATAGAAGGTGTACGTGCGCTTAGATTTGCGTTGGTTGGTAACTTGTTGGCGGCTTAGCTACAGTACTGAAAAGTGCATGTCTAGTTTTTGTGGGCTCTTTTTTGGTAGTCGTGATTATAGAAGCAATTCAGCCATGAGAATATCGCAAAATCTAAAATGTCATTGTAATTCTCAACGGCTCCGGACCACTCAGTTGTACGCATCCTTTTCCACAAGCATGGTGGGTACACGCTGCTTTTCAGCAACTCAGTTCTTTAAATATTTCTGCTATTACTTACTGCGCCGGTTGTGGTTGTGTTCCGAAAGCAGGGTGTGAAATAATAATCAACGAGCCCGCCAGAGCAAATACTGTTTGCGTTTTTGTCACACACACTTCCACTATTTACTCTAACAAATTCGACACCCAGTAATAAAAAAGTTTGGAGAAATGGAATCGATGTTCGTGGCTAATCATTCCATCTTCGTGGTTACACAGTGAGACTGCGGTAACTCATTTCAAAACTGCTCTTTTTTCTTCACTTTTGTTTAGTGGCTTATTAAGCTTTCTGGTCTTTTTTCCTTTTACATTAAAGATAAGGTGTATGACGTCTAGAGGTCTTCTGAACACTGATGATCATCCATGCCAATAGCGTACCGCAAGAATAACCCGCTCCTTAACAAATACAGCACTTAGAACACACAGTGTAACTAGGAAACTGATTAGATAGTCTTATGCTGCACCACCCTAGTGAAGACTTGTAAGGCTTCTTTTGTGAGCGTAAACTATGAATCGACACTTCCAAACCAATCTAATTCCTGCTTGCAGGCAGCACCCATTGTCCTAACACTTGTACCTGGTGCTGGTCTTCCGTGTATTCCAGCTGATTGCTTGCGGAAATTATTGGATGCTTCACTAGTCGGTGTTCTTTCAGTAGGGTAAGAGTGCGGGCTAGTTGGTTATCCATTACATATAAATACCAGCGAAAAACAGCAAGACACACGACGAAGAACGAGTACACACAAGCGCTGACTTCCAACTGGCGTTCAAACAACAAAAAGAAAAGGAAAAAAAAGAAAAAGAAATATCTTTGCTTGTCACTTCTTCCAGAGAGCAACTCCTCATCTGACAAGGCGATTGAAGGCGCGCTGACACAATTATCTTGCAGCCCGGCTATCACTAGCGGAGATCAAGGAGGCTGCTGTGATAGCCGGGCTGCAAGATAATTGTGTCGCGCGCCTTAAATCGCCTTGTCAGATGCGGAGCAGCTCTTCTTGAAGAAGTGACAAGAAAGGATATTTTCTTTTCTTCTTTTTGTTTTTGTTGCTTGAAATAAGCATTTAAGCACATTTTTCACCCATTAAACGTAAGTTGTAAGTTGGCGCTTGTGTGTCCTCGTTCTTCGTGATGTGTCTTGCTGTTTTGTGCTGGTATTTATATGTAATGGTGTTCTTGCCATGAGCAAAATACTTGGTGATAAAATCTGGACTATGCACCAGTCGAAGATGGTAGAACTGCTTGCGCACTGCCCACAATGTGAGCTTTTGAAAATAGAAGAACTGCAGATTGGGCTAGTTTCTGTTGATTCATGATGGTAGTTGAACAGCGCAAACACACACAGACCAAGAAAGAGAGAAGACACACAAGCCAGTGCTGGTTTGCGTGTCTTGTCTCTTTCTTGGTCTATGTGTGTTTTCGCTGTTCAACCACCATCATGAGCTTTTCACATTTAGTTGGTGGCCGGGATGCTGCTCAGTGGTACTTGAGCGGCTGTAATGAAGGCGGCACAAAATGTCTAAAAAGAAATCTTGTCTCTAATGCTGACTTCAAGCACCAGCTAATGTTTATCTTGATTAACTTCAGGGATGTAGTTGGACGGGCGTCCAAAACTGCGCAGCTGGAAGTTACCAGGGTTTCAAAAGAAAGTGAAAGATTCTTAAACTCTGCAGGAAGGTCCAATTTGAAATAAACATGTTTAGGAGTGAGCTGACTGTTACCTCTAGCAGTGGCAAATCGCAAGTATTATAATGAAGCGAAGGACTTGTCGGCCGCGTTCAGATTCTTCTTATTGAGCTGCCTCTCAGTATCGAGCGAAGAACGCCCCCAATGGAGCTATTTGATTTAACGAATAACAAACACCTTCACACGAGCACTTGAACACATTTGTCGGCACGTTCAATACTATGTTCATCATAATCATCTTCATCATCCTCACTGCGCCCACTGCAGGGCAAAGGCCTCTCCCATGTCTTTACAACTAACCCTGTCCTTTGCCACTTGCGACCACCGTGTCCCCGCACACTTCTGAAGCTCATCCGCTCAGCTAACTTTCTGCCACCCCCTACTGCATTTGCTTTCCCTTGGAACCCAATCCGTTAGTCTTAAGGGCCAGCGGTTATCCTGCCTTCGCATTACATGCCCTGCCCAAGCCCATTTCTTCCTCTTGATTCCGACTAGGATGCCGTTAACCCGCATTTGTGCGCTCACCCACTCCGCACGCTTCCGATCTCTTAACGTTACACCTACCATTATTCTCGCCACAGCTCGCTGCGTTGTCCTTAATTTAAGCTGAACCCTCTGTTAGCCTCCACGTTCCGGCCCCATAGGTGAGTACCGGTAAGAGACAGCTGTTATATACTTTTCTCTTGCGGGATACCGGTAAACTACCATTCATGATCGGAGAAAACTTGCCATACGCTCTCCACCTCATTCTTATTCTGCTAATTTCTCACTCATAATCGGGATCAGCGGTCACTACTTGCCCTAAGTAGACGTATTCTCTTACTACTTCCAGCAACTCACAACCAGTTGCAAACAGCTGTTCCCATGCTAGACTGTTGAACATTACTTTGGTTTTCTGCATGTTAATATTTAGCCACACCTTTCCCCTCTGCTTGTGTAACCCATTTATCACGCTTTGCAGTTCATGTCCGGAGGGACTTAGCAAGGCTATGTAATCAGCGAATCATGAAGTACTCAGGTATTCACCATTAACTCTTACCCTCAAGTGCTGGCATTTCATGCCCCGGAATGCCTGCTGTAAACAGGCGGTGAATAGCGCTGCGAAGATCGTGTCTCCCTGCCTGACACGTTTCATTAGTGTAATTTTGTTGCTCACTTTATGGAGGACTATCGTAGCTCTGCAATTGTTATAATTATCTTCCAATATTTTCACATAACACATTTTCACGCACTGATTCCGCAACGCCAGCACGAGAGCTTAGGTTTCCACTGAATCAAATTCTTTCTCGTAATCAATCAACGCTCTATATAGGGGTTCGTTATATTCTGTGCATTTTTTTACCTGATTGATACCGCAAATATGGTCTATTGTCGAGTATCCTCTACGAAAGCCTGCCTGATCATTTGGTTGATTGAAGTCTAAGGTCTTTTCGCGATTACCTTAGTGAATATCTTGTAGGCAACGGTCAGTAAGCTGATCGGTCTGTAATTTTTGAAGTCCATGACGTCTCCTGCCCTATGAATTAAGATAATGTGGCCGTTCTTCAGGCTGCTGGTGGGCTCGACGTCACAAGTCATGGCTTATACGGGTCGGCTTGTTTTTCCAGCACAATCCCTCCTCCGTCCTTCAACAGTTCTGCTGTTACCTGATCCTCACCAGCTGCTTTCCTCCTTTGCATTGCTCCTAAGGCTTTCTTTACTTCCTCCTTCGTTACTGGCGGGATGTCCAATTGCCGTGCTCAACTGCTTCTCTAAACAACGTTGTGATTACAGCCACTACTGCACATATTTGTGTAGAACTCTCCGGCTACTTTAACTATCTGATCCTTATTGCTATTTTTGTATTTCGTTTTAATAAACCTTCAAACCTTCAAACGAGATTGCCCTGTTTGTCTCTTAGCGCATACACCTGGTTTTTACCTATGTCTAGTTTCTCTTCACTGCTTTTATTCAATCTCTGTTTACGCAACCTCTGTTGTTTAGAGCATTCTCGATGTTCGCCCTGCTAAGCTTCCTTATTTATTTATTTATTTATTTATTTATTTATTTATTTATTTATTTATTTATTTATTTATTTATTTGTGATACCCTCATGGTACAAAGTACATTTCAGAGGGGAAGGGCATTTGGTAACAAGAAAAATAAACAAAGCACAATTCATACAAAACTATAGAACAACTGAGGCAAGAAAAAATGACGTGAGCAAAATTAACTCGGAACAGATTAATAAAATAGTATAAGAACAATACTAGTAGGTGGAGAACACAACACTACAATAAAATACAAAAGCGATCATTATGTAATAAGAGTGGTAAGTATTCTTCTAAACTGAGTTGAATCAGTGATGCTAGTTAATGATGCGGGTAGGGAATTCCATTCTTTAGAGGTTAGCGGAAAATATGATTGCGCACATGTCACTGTGTTACAATGAGGCACTGTGACCTTGTGTTGAATATCACGACGGTGAGAAATGAACGGTGCCGGTTGAATCCATCGAGAGCGAAGTTGAAAATTGGAGTAGAAAATCTTATGGATTAGGCAGATGCGGAAGTGCTTACGGCGGGTAGCTAGGGGCAGAAGATTTAAAGACCTTTTCTTTTGGGTGACGCTAGATGTACGATGGTAATTGCCTAAAATGAATCTAGTATCACGATTCTGGACAGTTTCTGGATGTCGGCTACCTTGCGCTTATTTTTCGGCTTCGATGGCTCTTCTAGTTTTATTCCGTCTGTGGAGTTAGACGTCCTCATGGTTTCTAGTTTCTTAGCTTGGTGTCATTCATTGCCTGTGCAATTCTTCAGTCAACACTGAAGGCTGTCGGTCTTTGTGTATAGACGTGAGCTGGTGATTCGCTGCTTACTGCTAAGGATTATACTGGGTACAAGGGCTTTGTTTGGTGCCCACAAAATGTAACGCTTATTAAAAGTATGAATTGTTTGAAATAATCTTTTTCTGTTCAGCATTCATGAAGCCTAAGAACTTATTTAATCTTTGTTGCTTCAGTGCCTTCACAATCGACAGGTTTACATATTTCCACTAAATGAGTCAGGGTGGTTCATGACAATTTTTAGCACATATGTAAACTTTGCTTCACCTCCATCTGAAGCAGAGGTGAAGCTAAAATATAAGATCTTTTTGTTGCATAATATAGATAAACCCTGTATTCCCACACACTAGAATCAAGTAAAATGCGTAGATCGGGCCATTATCATCATCTGTATAAGATATTACAGCCATGCGCACCTAGAAATCCGCTCACAAATCCAATTAAGCTTGTAGACTGCCAATGACCTCCCCCATTGCGCTGCCTCCGAATAATTATCTTGAAAGCAGAGGTAAATTGGTTTTCAGTGGTAGGCAGTTGCATAGGGCAGCGGGTGACTGAGATGCTGCCAGGCGAGGGCACTGAAAAGGACGGTAAGAAAGCGAGTGCGGGTTTTGTTTTAGAGGCTTCCCAAACATGCTTACCATTGTTTCGACCCCAGGTATAGATTATTAATTCATAACAGGTCCATAAACCATCATGTTTCCTGTTTGTTACTTTACCGATCACAAAAAGGGGTTTGTAGTACTCAAACCTGAGCATTGTCAACCGCAGTTGGGCACATAAAATTACCGTGGAGATATGTGGTGTTCAAAAACTGTAGACATGTTACAAGACGCGAATATAAGACGTTCTCCTAAACTTCCTAACAGAGTTTCTCATGGCCGGAAAGGGCTTCACTGGGGCTGATATATGCAGTCGGTCGTGTAACGCGTTTGGAAACAGAGCTAAATTATTAATTGTTTTACCGTTTAACTTGTGACCTGTACTGTCTTGCATGCGAATGATAAAAGGTTTGCAATATTTTTACACGTTTCAGCAAGTGGTACCAGAGCAGACAGCAACGCAGCAGCGTAAGATAAATTGGCCATAGAATATGACATAGAATGCCGCATATTTAGAGTTACATATACACGCAGCGCTCGAGTGCGGGAATGGCAGGCATTCAATGAGTACCGGCGAGCTATTGAAATCGTGGCAACCGCAGCGTAATGACGGAAGTGGTGGATCAGGGCATATAGGCGCTTTCCCCACATGGATCGCGCAAGCGCTCAAAAAACTCATCAAGCCGAGAGTGGCGACGGGACCGTCACAACACGTTCCGCATTCCTAAAGCGTGGCTGATCGCATTTTGTTTTGTACTTTTCGGGTAAGAACTGCATTAAACCATCTTTTTTACATACAATTTCTCCGTTTTACTGCTAGACTGTCTGGCGAGCACCTATTTTATGCGACTGCCTAATCCAGTTTACCACATCCAGCAGTTCACTCACAGCAGTCCGTCATTCCTAAGATGCCCTTCTCGCCGTGTCAGCCTTCTGAAATCATCATCATCACATTCTGTGATGATGTGCTATCACACCTGACTTTGAAGTGCTCACCTTGCGCCATCTTGATAATCTGTTTTGCGTGGTGTACAGACCACCATCGGGCACATTTAGCAACTTTCTGACCTTTTTAGACGAAGTTTTTGAGTATGCTGTGGAACAGAAAGTGAATATATTTTTGGGTGGAGACCTGAACGTCAACATGCTCATACCTACGCCAAACCAGAATGAACTGAGCCTTACTATTTCTGCATATGGGCTATCAAATGTTATCACTCATCCAACACGGATCACAGAGCAAAGCTCTACTTTATTAGATGTGTTTATTACTAATGTTGACACTGACACAATATTCGCTGGAACTATATATACTAGCATGAGCGACCATCTGGGAATATTTCTATTTGTGAATAAGACCTTGCCGATCAAATGGAATACAGAGCAAACTACTTATCGCCAAGTAATTGATCCTTCTCGCCTTGAGTCATTCCGCTGCGCAATCGAACGCCGAACATGGGAGTCCGTCTACACACACAGTGATAGTAATACTGCATATTCAAGATTTATAAGCATATTTAAAGATATTTACCACCTACATTTTCCGTTAGTGCAAGTAAAGAAACCGAAGATAGCGCGAAAACCTTGGTTAACGCGAGAATTACTGAATATGATTAAGCATAAACATGCGTTGTTTGCCAAATTTGTAAAAACAAAAGATTTAACAATACTTGCACAATTTAGGACCTATCGAAATAAAGTTACATCTAAACTGAAGCAGGCTAAAGATTCTTTCTTAATAAACATGTTCCGGGGTGAATGCGCACAACGTCCAGATGCTGTTTGGCGCAATTTGAACCTATTATTACATCCCGGCATCAATGCATCTACGCTTGATTCCCTTACACATGAGGGAAAGCTACTCACCGGCACTTTGTTGGCAGATGGTTTTAACCGCTGCTTTATTGAACAAACTAAACACTTTAACCAGGACGTGAGTATCTGCCGCAATTACGCTGAGTACGTGAAAGGTAACGACCGTACGCAATCTCTTTTTTTGCCACAACTGATTCAATTGAAGTTTTCGCTTGCATAAATAATATCAAAAATAGCAAATCACAGGACTCGAATGGTATGCAAATATTGCCTGTCAAGCATGTTCTTGACGTCATTTGCCCTGTTCTTACCTACATATATAACCTAATTTTATCCAGTGACGTTTTCCCTAAAGAAATGGAGATTGCCCGAGTGGTACCAGTATTTAAGCATGGAGATAAAAAATTACTCAATAACTATCGACCGATTTCCATACTACCTGTGCTTTCTAAAGGTATTGAGAAAATAATCCACACCTGAATTACCTCATATTTTGATGACAATCGCTTATTACTTGACTTCCGGCATGGCTTTAGGAAGCACAGGTCTACTGAAACGGCGCTTCTAACACAGAAAGAAATTATAATAAAGTCTTTCACAGAAAATAAACTAGCCATTGGTATTTATATCGATTTTTCTAAGGCATTTGACCTCATTAATCATAATATTCTTCTTTTTAAATTAAATAGGTATGGTGTACGTGGCGTAGCGCTAAATTTATTAGAATCCTACTTATCATACAGAGCTCAGTACGTAGATGTAAACAGAGCAACTTCTTTTACCCTCTCTATAACATGCGGAGTGCCCCAAGGCAGCATACTTGGGCCATTACTGTTTTTAATTTACATAAATGATATTTTCCACTGCACAAGTAGCGCTCATATAGTATCATATGCTGATGACACATCTTTTTTTATCACAGGTACTTCCGAAAGAGACATTGAAAAACAAACAGTGCACTTACTCAACTCGGCTTATGGGCAGAAGCAAATTATCTGCGAATAAATCCGATAAAGACAAAAATTATGTTATTCCGTCCTAAGGGAAAGAAAATATCACATCCTATCAAAGCCGTATTCGATAATCAGCCTATTGAACTCGTTGAGTCTGTAAAAACACCGGGAGTAACCTTTTCAAGCAATTTATCTTGGAATGCACACATAGAATACATTCGTTCTAAAGTTGCCTCAGCCCTGGGTATACTTGCGCGTTTTAGACACATCTTTCCAACAAAGGTAAAAATCATGCTTTACAGTGCGTTAGTACTTTCTCATCTTCAATATTGTAACATAGTTTGGGGCACAACAGGCATAACTAATCTTCGAAAGATACATCTGCTTCAGAAAAAAGCAGTGCGATGTATTGCCAATGTACCATTATATTCTTCTACCACTAGTCTTTTTGCAAAGTATGAAAGTCTTCCCATATTCGCATTTTATACTTACAGACTACTATTACATTATAAATCTCAATTAAAACACCCCAATAATCTCATTATTTTGCTTGCACAACTCAGAGAAAACACCAGCTGCCGTGACACGAGACATAGAGAAACCTGGTTTGCCCCAACACCAAGAGCCCACTATGTGAATGAATCCGTATGTTATAACCTTCCAACTCTGCTGAACAAATTAATCCAAGAAAATTTTGATATAACCAACAAATCAAAACTTTAAATTCTGGAATATTGCCGGACAAACTGTTTTTCCTTGAATTTCAAGTGCCGTTTATTATTTTTATTTAATTTTATTTGCGGTGTTCTTTTGTGATGATTTATGACATGACGTTTGTTTGTGTGTTCGTTAGTGCATGATGTGCATAAGTGGTCTGTAAATGCTGATTTATTTATTTTTTTTCAGCAGTGAGTGATGTATTCATCTTGCTGATATATTTTTTATGTATGTATGTACGTATGTATGAGTATAGCCATCGTCTTCCTCCTGTACTGTCGGGAATGTAAAGGAGCCGGGACCCTTTGTCAAGCTGTCACCACAGCTTTTAGTCCCGGCTTCTCCTTCGTAACAAAGGAAATAAACTTCAACTTCAGCTTCAACAATGACTACGCTGAGTGAAGGCCGCAGCGATGGCCGCAGCTGGCTTCTTGCCAGCTGCGGCCATCATATCCCCGCTACATTCCTCGTCTCACCCGCCCACCTAACTTTCTGGCGCCTTCTGCTACGCTTTCCTTTCCTTGGAAACTCCTCCGTTACCCTGAAGAAGCAGCGGTTGTCTTGCCTTCACATCACAGACCCATCTCAAGCCCATTTATTCCTCGAGTTCTCCTAGATTGTTATTAACCCGCGTTTTATCACTCACCTGTTCTCTCTTCTTCCGGTTCCTTAACATTACACCTATCATTTTGCTTTCCATAGCTCACTCCGTTGTCCTTAACTTCAGCTGAACCCCTTTTGTTGACCTCTAGGTTTCTTCCCCATAGGTGAATACCGGTAAGATAAACCTGTTGCATAAGTTTGTCCCGTAAAAATATTTCTGCAGGTTTACAGTTGCCCAACCGTGCGTTGCGCCAAGTGTAGAGATAACTTGGATAGTGTCAGTTTGCTGCCTACTACGCA
The DNA here is from genome assembly GCF_055824585.1 of Amblyomma mixtum. Classification (NCBI taxonomy): domain Eukaryota; kingdom Metazoa; phylum Arthropoda; class Arachnida; order Ixodida; family Ixodidae; genus Amblyomma; species Amblyomma mixtum. The sequence continues at coordinate 184,230,007 of NC_143021.1, read as the reverse complement.
TATTAACTGCTTTAAGACGTAGCTGATTAGATCACAGCTTGTACTACTCATTGATAACAGTCAACGCCGAATAGGTTGCTTACTAAGTGAGCCTAATAACGCATAGCAACACGGCAGCACGCAGACAATCGTAAGCAAAATGGCACTAGCGGAAATGATGCGCTGGGTTTCTAGATACCCCTGCCCTTTACACAGTATGGCGGGAAGGTAAAAAGAGCTGTAAACTCTTCCACAAGAAAATATACTTTTTCTTCCAGATTCATGGCGGCGGTCTGTAATTCTATACTGGCTGATCAAGTTCACAGGGCACTGACCATGGCCAAAACCAAATGACATTTTGGGAGCACTAGGGCTCTCTCGTTAAAAATTGCGAACAAGGCAGCCGTAGCCCACTCGAAACGACATTTCTTTTTAAGCATGGTCAGTGGCCAGTGAACTTCGTCAGCCATGATTCGTGACGAGAGGGTATGTCGTCAAACCACGGACTAAAATTCCACGCTTAACTAAATTGCTTCTTAAAAGGACACTTTTGTGCATCAATGAAACACACGTAAATGCAGCAGGAGCCCCAATAAATGGGCATTTATTCTACTATGTCGGTCGGAAATACTGTCATATATTCATCACCCGGTGGGAATCCAATGAACTCGGGGGACCAGTATCCAAAGCAATCAACAAATTTCATGCAGGTCGCGTCTCCCCATTCTGGTACACGAAATAGAAAGCCGTCTTTACATTCGCACTTGGTAAACTTGTTCATGACGCAAGAAGGACGGAAATTATTGCAGGCGCAGTGCTCACATTTCGTCCTGATTCTACCTGCTGCAAGAAGAAAAGTGAAAATTAGGATCAAATTTATAAAAAAAACTTCAAGGAATTGACCGGTATTTGCATTAACCGCATTGAAGGCATTTGCATTGAAGGCATTGACCGGTAGAGGTAGAAAATTGAGGAATAAGTAAGTGTAGATCACACATAGCTGATAAAATGCAATGGCTCAAAAAAGTATGATGTAAACGCCCCGGAGACTCCCGGTCGAGCCCCAAACCACCAACTTGTTTATAATCTCAATAAAGCCGCTTACAACCCAAGAGTACACTGGTTGTTGTATTTCATTTTCTATGTGTCATCACCAACTCGACCAAACAAACGCCTTGCAGAAGTATAGCAAACAATAAAACACCCAGCGTGTTACACCCACAGTGAGAACTACTTGTTACATATATTCCACCAGTACCGCACTCTTTTCTCCATTTAATAAATCCGGAAACCAGGCGCATAACCCACCCACGTAACGAACAATTCACGAGAGCCTTTTAGTTTCCTAGCCTTGACCGAGACTTTTCACATGACAAGGAACTAACCTGTCTTTTTATTTTAAAGCGACAAACAGCTACAGGGAATTCTCAATTTAGAACCTTTTTATATGGGTTGTGGGGCGTTAAGCGACCTGGATAAGAAACAACTTTTCTGCATAAACTTTTTGTGCTAACTGCAGGGCAGAACAAAAACACTAACTGTGGTGAAGCATAGCTTAACAGTTCGCGTCCAAGTGCACGTCGTACATTCCAACACGCTTGTTACGCAGCTTTTGGTCTGTATATTTAATTACGGGAAAGCATCGCTTGCATTAACATAGAGCAGTCAGTTGCTGTCGCTGACCGCGGTCCGGGATACCTAACCATCGTGCGGCTCTACAACAGGGTAAACACTTCCACGAGCCCAAAGACATCTTACGAAATCTGTTGACTTCCCTGACAACCAAACATTGTATTTTCCACAGCTTGATCGCGTTATACTTCTTAAGATTACGCTAAAAAAGATCCTTAGTGAACGAATCATCACGAGATAACTTAATGCAATGTTCAACACTCTCGGGTTTCGTACAGAGGCGGCAATTCGCTGACCACGGCACAAAGCTCCCTTTAGAGCAAGGCATATTTTGAGACGTAAGCTTGATGTGTGGACAATACCGCCGACACAACGCTTAACACGAACCACTGAAAGCAGGGCGCTATCTGCACGGTCATGCTGCACGGTGAATTTGCGGTGGTTGGCGACAGCATGTTTGTGCTTCCACCCTGACATTGTCTCAGACCGAGCGCCGGCGCCCAGTGGTGCTAATGTCAGCGGAAGAAACGCGCTTGAGCGTTCGTGTTAAGCTTGCTGCCTACTTTAAGGACGAAAGTTGGTACGACCTTTAAAATACACACCCGCTGTGCTATGTTTTGTGCCCCGCGTATCGTGTACGACCCATCTTGCAGTTCGCATGGGCGCAGTGGCAACTGCGCAAGTTATCGCGTTGTGCACTTGTTTATTTTTGGAAAATTTTGCTCCTCGCTCTTATAAGCAGGCCTTTCAAAAAACGTTAAATATATCCGTGCATGATTTGTTGCCACTGCATAAAAGCAATTGCAGTTCACGATGCTCCAGTGTAAAACGTGTTTGGATTCCCGTACAGCGGTTTGGCTAACGCGCTGCCAAATAAGTGAGGAGAGCCAGCTAGAAAATTCTGATTTCTTCAATAAAATTCAGAGCTCTAAAGGTTAACACGCATCTTTGATGACATGCTACTCTTCTATATGGGTATGTCTCACGAATCATTTTGGAGAGATTCTTATCTAGGGAGGTGTTGACAAACGTTTGTAATAGTGATGAAAAGAGCGTAATTTCGCCTTTATACAATGCCACACTCAGCGAAATGCGCTGATACTGTAAGATAAGCCTATATTCTTAATGGTTCAATCCCGTCGCTCAAGTGAAAGTACTCACATGCTGTAGAGCTTTGTGGTCCATCTGCCAAACACATCAAAATTAGAGCCCCGACAAATATAGACATTGCTGTTTTTTTGTCATTCCTTAAATTATGATTTTAGAAGAATTGATCGCTGTGCGACTGGCAGTAAGCAAGAGCTGCAAAGATTTAGAGAAGAAAAGCGCTTCTGCGTATATTTCATAGGCTGTTCAAATTTTCAAAAACTCGGCATCACACTTTATGTTCTCTACATAATAAGCTCGCTGTCTTTGCGCTGATTGTTACAAGAACAAAAACACTTACATGTGGTCTTTTCTGACGAAGAGCCCTTTCATCTAAAATTGAACACGTTTTTCAGCCTGCAGAAGGTATCAAACAGGCATTTCTTCAAAATGTTCAAGGCTCTAAGGGCAGATCCTGTGGCATTCTGAGTAATAATAAAAAAAATGTTTCTTCGGTAAACATTTTTAGGGAATGTCCTTCATTCGTTCTGCATTTCTTTTCCGAGTAAACAAACAGCACTGTTCGAAAACTTGTTTACACTCTTAGCGGACAGCGTGACAAAAATACTTTTGGAGATTTTAAAATATTCGCTGCTGCTTCTGATCAAGTGTTCTTTTTCTTGACCCCAGAGATTACGCAGCAAAGTTTATTTTTTTACAGAGTAAATTTGTGCAAGAAAATTGACAGTGTAAAAACTGTTTTTTCTAAAGCTGCTCTTCGCAGAGTTTAAACCAAAACACTACCTTTTGTTTGGAAACTGTCGTTAATACAATACAAAGAACGTTAAAAAATACGACAACACTAACCGGACTGTTACGATGAGTCCATGTTTACCCCGGCGTCGTGATGTCTTCACTTAGCGGCTGAAGGGGAAAGGCTTGGCCTTCGAGGAAACGATTAGGGAATACCACAGAAATCGCACCCAAGAGTCTACTCGTGTCCTGATCACCTTGCAGATGAATGGCTACAGCGGCAGTACTTTTAATTCGAAGATATGAAAACAGCCATGTAGCCTAGTTTTGGCACGCGCTGCAGCTTTCCAAGATCCATTCATTTACTTCAAATTGTCCTTACATTTTTTTTTTTCATTGGATTTGAAGAAAGGTTGTGTAATTGCATTTCACAGACCACAAAGCGCCGACAATCTATTTAGAGGGTCTCTGCAGCGCGATTTTGATATTTCAATACCTTGCCCAAAAAGTTTTAAAGAGAGACTTATTTCTGGCTCGCGTAAGCTCTTTTGACCCAAGCAAAACGCATTTCTTTAAATGACTTCAACAAGTGGAGCACCGAAGACTCATAGAAAGTTACACTTTTATTGGTCTTCAGAACATTTTCATTCTTCTATAATTGATTTGACGGCCAGCCTTCGGTTTGCTCACCTACTTTAACACACCGCAAGGCGCAGCTTAATTTATGTCTCATCATCATCAGCCTAAGACACCCAATTATCATTTCAATTAACCCTGTCATCCCCGACCATTTGTCTGTTTACCCCCACAAGCTTTCTGACCTCATCCCCTCTAATGACTCTCTGGCGCATCCTTGTATACGGCCCTTTCTCATCCTGACTACTGAATACATGATTTACTGATGAGGTTGTAGCCATGTTTAATAGTTTTACGTCGTCTGCGAAGGCTATATGTAGTGATTAATGTCATATGTAGTGACTATCACTGACAGGAGTTAAAATATTAATTTACTATGCATTTACACTGCTGCACTTAACTTATTGCATCATGATGGGGGGGGGGGGGGTGGGTCAAGAACCAAGCAGTAAGATATGAAAATAATGCGTGCTCATAAAGGAGCAATTAGATTAATATTAAGTTTACCGTGGTGCACTCATGTGGAAATTTATCGTGGAATACTCATACGACCCCTAATTTATGAGCTTCAATATATAAAAAATACGCAGTTATTTTCACACAAATCAATTTGTCTGTATAAAAACTCTCCCCCAAAAATGAATATTTATTATCAGGTCTAAACTTTACTCGTTCTATTTCAGCCTACAATACATGGCGCAGACCCGGAGACCCCCGGTCGGGCCCCAAACCACCAACTTGTTTATAATCTCGATAAAGCCGCTTACAACCGAAGAGTACACTCGCTTTTGTATCTCATTTCCTATGTGTCATCCCCAACCCGATCAAACAAAAGTCTTGCAGAAGTATAGCAAACAATAAAACACTCAGCGTAATACACCCACAGCGAGAACTACTTGATATATAAACTCCGCCAGTACCGCCAAGTTCTCTCCATTTAATAAATCCGGCAACCAGGCGCATAACTCGCCTACGTAACGAACAATTCGCGACAGCCTTCTAGTTTCCTAGCCTTGACACAGACTTTTCACATGAAAAGGAACTAACCTGTCTTTTCATTTTAAAGCGACAAACCGCTACAGGGAATGCTCAACTTAGAACCTTTTTTATATGCGTTGTGGGGCGTTAAGCCACCTGGATAAGAAAGAACTTTTCTGCATATACTTTTTGTGCTAACTGTAGGGCAAAACAAAAACATCAACTGTGGTGAGGCATAACTTAAATCGTCCTTTAAGGAATCGCAAAAAAAACAGCAATGCCGATATACGTCGGGGCTTTAATTTTGATGTGTTTCGCCGTTGGGCCAGAGAGCGCTAAAGCATGTGAGTACTTTCAGTTTAGCCTCGGAATTGAAACAGTAAGCATATAGGCTGATATCAAAGTATCAGCGCTTTTCACTGAGTGCGTCACTGTACAAAGGCGAAATTCAACTCGCTAGATTGGGATAAAAAGGGGCTGCCGCTGTGCTCCTCGCAGTGCTGTGCTATGTCGGAGGATGCGTACAAGGCAAGGCTGGAACGGTGTGCCGCGGCCAAGCGGCGGCGCCGTGCCGAAGAAACAGACGAAGGAAGGGAACAGCGGTTGGTGAGGCAACGTGCGTATGCTGCATAATGGCGAGCACGCCGGCTTGCTGCGGGTGGATCTACAAGTTCAGAGTCAAAAGCCATTTCTTTACGGATCAACAAAGCGTGTTCATCGGAATAAATAAAGCACATTTACAGTAGACCCATGTTGTGTCCAGAGTGAATCCGTACGGGTAACCATACTGTGACGTTGTAGTGACGGCAGTCCAGCGGTCAGGAAGACACGAAGTCTTGTAAACGAAGCTCTTTCTTTTGGCTGACTTGCGCCCGCAAAAGAACTGATTCACTCGGTGGCGGCGTAGAAAGAGAAGTTTATTTTATCTGTCATAGCATAGAAAATACAACAAAACAGAAGAACTTAATTCTCTGATCATTCAAGCACATGCGCAGTGACGGCGTTAGCAACAATCATGCTCGTCAATCGTCGAACTATGAATGCCCGCCGCTCACGGCATCGCTCAATTTAAAGCCGGCAAGGAAACTTCCAGATAGCAGGACAAGATCATCTACAGTAATCTAGAAACACGTAGATGCAGCTGTTCGTGGCTGTGAACAATCGAGACTAGTCCGGTCGCTTCTCGCGTCACGAACAAAAATGATAACACCCCTTTTCTGCGCGAACGAACGGACGCTACAATGATACGAGACATTACCCCCCCCCCCCCCTCTCAGAAGCATCGTCTCGATGCTTTAAAATGAAAATAAACGCGCAGAATGCTAACTTCGAGTCCTTTAGCGTTCATAATAGGGTTTAAGGGCAACGGTAAAAGCTTCAAGTCTAGCCGTGTCGTCGTCGTCGTTGTTGTCGTAGTTGTAGTTGTCGTAGTTGTCGTCGCCGTCGTAGTTGTCTTCGCCGTCGTTAGTTGTCTTCGTCGTCGTAGTTGTCTTCGTCGTCGTAGTTATCTTCGTCGTCGTAGTTATCATCGTCGTCGTAGTTGTCATCGTCGTCGTAGTTGTCTTCGTCGTCGTAGTTGTCTTCGACGACGTAGTTGTCTTCGTCGTCGTAGTTGTCTTCGTCGACGTAGTTGTCCTCGTCGACGTAGTTGCCTTCGTCGCCGTAGTTGTCTTCGTCATCGTAGTTGTCTTCGTCGTCGTAGTTGTCTTCGTCGACGTAGTTGTCTTCGTCGTCGTAGTTGTCTTCGTCGTCGTAGTTGTCTTCGTCGACGTAGTTGTCTTCGTCGTCGTAGTTGTCTTCGTCGACGTAGTTGCCTTCGTCGTCGTAGTTGTCTTCGTCGACGTAGTTGTCTTCGTCGCCGTAGTTGTCTTCGTCGAAGTATTTGTCTTCGTCGTCAACGTAGTTGTCTTCATCGTCGTAGTTGTCTTCGTCGTCGTAGTTGTCTTCGTCGACGTAGTTGTCTTCGTCGTCGTAGTTGTCTTCGTCGACGTAGTTGTCTTCGTCGACGTAGTTGTCTTCGTCGACGTAGTTGCTTCGTCGTCGTAGTACGGGTCGTCGTAGTACTCGTCGTAGTTTAGGCATAGTCTTGTGTTTTCGTCGATGCAGGAACTTAGTTCTAGCGCTCAGAAGCAACCTCACCTCCAGAGGCTGCTTTATTCAGTTGAACCTTCGAGGCCTGGGGGAGCGTCCACGCACTGCGTAGCCTCGGCTAGGAGATACATAGCGCGGTGACGATGGCGACGGGGAACCTGATAGGCGGCTGGGCGATGAGTATTCTTCCCGACGCAAAAACTCCACGATTCCGGCTGGTCGCTGGCCGGGTGGTTGTTGTGGGGCGTCGTTAAAAAACCTCGGATGCCCATTCTCCTGTTTTAGCAGTACCGGAGAATGTGACCGGCTTCGCCGCAGTGGAAGCATAGTGGGCGGCGTTGGTCGGGTGTTCTGCACTCGTCGCGTTTCCTCGGCCTTGTACGACTCTCGTAGGACGGGCGGGTTGGGGCGAGAGGGCGTCGTTCCAACGCATCTGGCTGAGGGCGATAGGGGCTTGAGTCCCGTCGTTGAGGTGCAGGACAGCGCACAGCTGCGCCGTAGGTCATGGCTGGGGGCTCCATAGGCTCGTAGCATCATCGAGCATCGTAGCAGTTTCGTAGCATCATCCCAGTTGTTGAAGACAGCCGCACGGTCGAACGGTTCCAGCCATTCTTCGGGGTCGGCGCCAGGCGAAGCGTGGAAGGTTGGTGGCACCCAAGGCTGGTAAAGAATGATTGGAGTCGTCGTCTGGGGCAAGCTCATGGTGGAAGTTGCTACTGGCTTTCGCTTCCGGGTAGGGTCCGGCAGAATCCCGAACTCAGGTGCGTCTCCTAGCAGACGTCGGCTTGCGCGGTGGACTGGACTGAGGTCCTGCGGTAAATGACTGAGAGGGCTGGCGTCACGACTTGTAGGGGGCGTAGCGATAATGGGAGGCTACCCAGCACCTCCAACAGATGTCACGTTGTAGTGACGGCAGTCCAGCGGTCGTGGAAGACACCAAGTCTTGTAAACGAAGCTTTTTATTTGGGCTGACTTGCGCCCGCAAAAGAACTGAATGACTAGGCGGCGGCTTGGAAAGAGAAGTTTATTTTTTTTGAAAGGAACAAAAATACGAAACAAAACAGTTGAACTGAAGTCTGATCTTTCAAGCACATGCGCAGTGACGCAGCACTGAGCACGTCAGTATGGCAGTATGATAGCCGACACTCGACCGCCGCGCAGGACGATAAAGTATGTCGACCATTTGCGCAAGAACTCAGCCTCGCTCATTGTCAGTGCGTCCACGCATGCTTCCTCAAAGAGGCGCGTGCGGAGGCGCTGCAACATTGGAAACATTGCTCTTTGCGGACGCCCATATAAGGAAGCCGCTCCACGCTGCCGCCACAAAACGAACATGCCGGCACACAAGAGCATATTTGTAAACAGTTCGCGTGAACTAGTGCGCGCTTCGAGGCGGGTTACGAACATTCGTGACACTGGTACCCAAAAGGTGCGCGCCACTACACAGTCGAACATTGCGTGCCGCAATGTTTCTAAGAGACCGCACTGCGGGCATCGGGCGGAGGGCGCCACGCCCCACGCCGCAAGGCGGTCTCTTGTGGGCAGGACCCGCCAGCCTCGCAGCCAGCCGAAGTCCCTGACATCTGCAGGAAGCGCAGCTGAGGTCAGTTGGCGCCAGCGTGCCCGTCTCGTTTTCTGGAGTTGTTCGCGTGTCAGCTCAGCTACCGTTAGTGCTTCACACATCCTGGAGGGCGGGGTTTCATCAACATCCAGATCGGGCACGCTGGCAGACAACGACGCCAGTGTGCGACGCACGTTAACGAAAAATACTGGCGGCCGCTCGGCTGTAGGGCCAACCACGTGGTGTGTAAAAAACACGTTACGCGCTGTACCCAGAAAGTATGTGAGGAGTGTTCTCCCGGGATAGTCTGGGTTGCGTACAAGATCTCGTACTCCTCGTAAGGCGAGCACATTGCACATAGTGCAGATACAAGGTATACCAAACCGACCCATGTACGACGGAAGGCGCATGAACATTCGTGACACAAGTTCGGTTTTGCCCGCCCAAACGAAAGAGCCACAGGCCGAGGTTAGCCTGCGCGCAAACGTGCGCGGTGGGTTTGCGACGCGGGCGACAAAAAAACATGCGGCTAGGATTGTGGACTTAACTATATAGCAGCGCTCTGCCATTGAAAGGCGGAAAGTTGACGCCACGGAGAGGCGTTTCTCAGCGTTCGTGCGGAGGTTAATCCAGGTTTCGCGGGCTACTTCTCCGCTGGCGAGGAATACTACTCCCAGGACTTTCACTCCCTGCACCCACTCCACCTCGCCCGCAAGGTTCGGTGTGAAGGTGCCAAACCTTAGTGCCTTGCTTTTTCCCCTGTTCAATAGAGCCCCAGATATCTCGCTGTACTCGAGAAACAGCCGCGAAAAAGCGGCGTAGCTATCCTCGTCCTTGAGGAAAAGCGACACGTCATCGGCGTAGGCCGATACTTTGATTTGGCCCTGGCCAGGCAGAGGGAAGCCGCGTATGGATGGGCTGTCGTTAATGCGCCGGATGAGTGGATCCAGGCATAACACGAAGAATGTTGGGGAGAGAGGGCATCCTTGCCTTATGCCCCTGGTGACTGAGAAGGGAGAGTTCTGGTGGCCGTTAACGGAGAGACGAGCATTCAGGTCTGCGTAAAGTAAGCGCAGCCTGCTGACAATTTGCGGAGGGAATCCGAAAGCTTCAAGGACTCCGAACAGATACGAGTGTTCCACCCGATCGAATGCTTTCGCCTGGTCTAGTGAAACAAAGCACCCGCTGAAGCCCGTCCTGCTGGCAAATGTGAACAGGTCTCTAGTGAGTGCCAATGCATCAAACACAGAGCGGTCAGGGACGCTGCTGGTTTGAGCCCGTTGGATTAGGTGAGGTAGGATCGTCCGCATTCTTGTGTTCAGTAAAGATGTGACTATTTTGTAATCTGCGTTTAAGAGGCTTATGGGCCGCCATGCTTGCGGGTCGGAGGGGTCACCGCCCGCTTTCGGAATGAGTATGATGCGACATTCGCGGAAAGAGTTTGGACGTAACCCATCCGCAAGGAAGCCGTTGACCATCTTCAGGAGCGCTCCTTGGATCTCGTAAAAAAAGTTAGAATAAAAACTTGTTGGAATGCCGTCTGGACCGGGGGCAGAGGCTGCATTCATACTCTGCAGGATGGCGTGCAGCTCTTGGCTTGTGGCTGGTGCGCAAAGGTTTTCATGCACCTCTTCAGCTACTCGTGGCAAGTTTCCAAAAAAACTTTGTAGAAGCCCGTCATAACCATCTTGAAGATGTAGCCAACTGTCCGTATAGAACAGGTTCGAAAAGTGGCTTGCGAAGATCGTGCAGATATCGGCCGTGGTTTTGCTTTGGGTGCCGTCTGGGAGTGTCACGAAAGGCACAGTAGCGGGAGCGAATTCCTCTGCCGTGCCTGCGCGTACGTGTCGTAGCACAGCCGGGTCTTATATCGGCCGCCCGAGCTGCTGTGCACGACTAGCTGCCCGTGATGACTGGCAGAGCAACACGTGGTAACGTGCTTTAAGTAGACTCAGGTAATCGCTCATGGCAAAGGATAAGGGTGCTCCCCTTTGCACTATACGGATGCGCTTGAGGGTGTGATTCAGTGCATGAGTTACCCGGCGTCTGCGGTCTTGACCGGCCGCCACCAGAGTTGCCTGCCAACGAGCCTTGAGTGTGTCCCATGAATCAGTCACAACGAAGCTCTTGCACGATGCTGCCAACGCCGTACGCAGTGACGCCATGCTTTCCGGGTCCGCCAGTAGGCTCGTGTCCATGCGCCACGTAACAGTACGTGGGGTGTCCTCACCAAAGTCGAGCCTGACTGACAAGGGGTGGTGAGCGGAAATCACCGGCGTGCCTGCAGGAAACGCGAGAACTTCGCAGCTAACGACAAAAGAAGCGAGCTCTGGTGGAAAATAGAATTTGTCTATCCGACTCGCTGACTGTGCTCTCTCAAACGTCGCTCCAAAGGCATCCCCGTGAAGCTGCACCCACGCGTCAGACAAGCGGGACTGAGTCACGAGATCGCGGAGCGCGGTGGCACCGCAATAACGGCGACCGTGACCCTGTCCGCGGACGTAACGGTCGATGTTAAGTACACAATTGAAGTCACGGACGATAAAAGTGGGGTAGGGATCAAGGAGGAATGAGTCGAGGCGCTCAAAAAAATCAGTACTACTAGTCTGCCGTGCTGGCGCATATACAACCAACGCACGTACCCGCCGCTGGTTTAGTGTGAAGTCGACCGCAAGAGTGCGGCCGTCCAGCCCGAAAGTGCAATGAGCACCCGCGCGCAGGCAGGGGTTTACAAAAACGACACCAACACCGCACATATGAAAATCAGTCAACGAAAAATAAGCAAAAACAGAAAACCGGGTGGTGAAATTCAGCACATCAAGTGAAGTACGGAAGTTGCATTCCTGTAAAAACAGGATGTCGACGCCCCTAGCCCTGGAAAAGTGCATCACCTCTCTCTGTCTGTCTACGGATTGAAATTCCCGAACATTCAGGGAGAGGAGATGCACAACCGCCATGACTGCCAAGAGCACCGACGGTATAGCATACAACCTAAAGGGCGCTGCCATGGGCGGCGCTTGGCGCGCGCGGCACTTTTTTGCTAGAACGTTCGTTAACAGTCCCTTCGGATTCCGATGATTGGGGGTGGGCACGTTTGAAGTCTGGTCGGGAAAAGTCCATGTTTTCGGGGCCGTCGGCGCTTGTGGCCTCGCTCACCGGTTGCTGCGTGGTCTTGGCGACGCTCGCAGCTGAAGCCGATGCCGACGCCAGGGTCGCCGATGGGAGGGTGTGGCTGTCTGGTGACATGAAGCGCGCGTCGTCCGCACCTCCAGGAGTCGTCGGTCCTGACACCTGGCCGCACGTCAAGTCGCCTGTCAGGCGAAGCGGCGTGACTTTGTCCGGTACGTCCACCAGGTCGCCCGACGCCACGCTCGACTCATCGCCGCTGCTGCTCTCGGTGTTGAAGGAAGCTGTGCGGGGTAGCGGCGGCAAGGGTTCCGCGAAAACAGCACCGAACGGCTCCACCTCGTTTGAAGGCGTCCCCTCGAGCTGCTCCTTCACGGGCACCTCCGTCGCGAGGGTGGGCTCGGGCTCCCTCGGGCTGCTGGTCGTAGGGACCATGTCGGCAACAGGCGTCCGGAGGGTTGGTGTGCTCCGTGTTTCCGCGGCCACGTTGTCTTTGCTCGGGGTCTTCCTCGAGGCGGCGGCCGCCGCATACGACCGTAGCCGCAGGCAGTCCGCTGTGGCGTGGCTTCCACCGCAGCGTCTCCAAGCCGCTCCGCATCCTGCCGTGTCGTGGCCGAACACCTCGCAGCGAGCGCACCGCGGCGTTCGACACGCCGCGCCGATGTGGCCGTCCTGCCCGCAGCGGGAACACACCTTCCGGACGCCTCGGTAGTCAAACATGACGCGGTGGCCCTGGACGGTCAAGAAGTTCGGCACCGCCTGCTTCATCTCGATCCCGACCACGCGCGTCCCGTTGCCGACGTGACGACGGCCCTTGAGGACGGGGTGGGTGATGTCAAGCACCTTGCCGTAGGAGCTCAGTGCCGCCGCCAGCGCCGCGTCTCCCACGAACAGCGGCACACGAAAAGCCGTCACGTGGACCACAGCAGGACCCACGCAGGCTACTGGGACGGAAGTGCCATTCACGTTGAAGGCGCCTTCCACTAGCATCTTCTCTGCCGCCGCAGCCGAGGCCATGGTGACGCAGAACTTCATGCCTCCATGGTGTTGGAGGCTCTCTAGCCCTTTCGGGCCGACAACCGACTCGATGCCGTCGACGATGTCGTCAGCCGTCGCGTCGGAAATAACTTCGAACTGGAAGCAGTGCGCCTTTGGGGGCGGCGCACGAAAAACCGGGGGGGCAGTAGGTCCCGGGCCTCCCATGACGTCACGGGTGGCCGACTGGGCTGCTGCTTGAAGGTCTCGAAGTTGCCCGAGCACCGGCAAAGGCACGGCGCCTGGGCTGGGAGGCTGGTTGCGGAACCTCGGGGTCGCAGTGGATCCGAGGCCCTGTGTCTTGTGTTTCGCGCTACGTTTTTCGAAGATGCAATTGCTCCGACTAGCCCAGTTCAGCTTACTTCTCAGCAAGCCAGCGCCGAAAATACTTCGCTGGGACTGGACGAGCTCGGGCAGCAACTAGCGTGCTCGGCGGTCGTCGAACTACGAATGTCCGCCGCTGGCGGCATCGCTCAATTTAAAGCCGGCAAGGAAGCTTCCAGATAGCAGGACAAGATCATCTACAGTAATCTAGACGCACGTAGATGCAGCTGTTCATGGCTGTGCACAATCGAGATTAGTCCGGTCGCTTCTCGCGTCACGAACAAAAATAATAACACCCCTCTTCTGCGCGAACGAACGGACGCTACAATGATACGTGGCAATATTAACAGAACCAAGTCGTGACCAGAGTTGCACTATACGGGAAACCATGTCCAACTGCAAGCAGAACCAAGCTCAGCCAGGCGTTATTGCTTTTGCAATCAGCCAGGCTTAACCAAGCTAAGCCTTCAGCCCATTTCTGCCTCGAGTTCTCCAAGGTTGTTATTAACCCGCGATTTATCACTCAGCTATTCTCTCTGCTTCCGGTTTCTTAACATTACACCTATCATTTTGCTTTCCATAGCTCACTCCGATGTCCTGAGCTTAAGCTGAACCCTTTTTGTTGTCCTCTAGGTTTCTTCCCCTTAGGTGAATACCGGTAAGACAAACATTTTGCATAATTTTGTCCCGTAAAAAAATTTTTCCAGCTTTACAGTTGCCCTACCGTGCGTTGCGCCAAGTGTAGAGATAACTTGAACCGTGTCAGTTTGCTGCCTACTACGCATATTAACTGCTTTAAAACTCCCCTGATTAGACCACAGCTTGTACTACGCATTGATAACAGTCAAAGCCGAATAGGTTGCTAACTAAGTGAGCCTAATAAAGCATAGCAACACGGCAGCACGTGCATACTCGTAAGCAAAATGGCGCTAGCGAGAAATTATGCGCTCGAATCCTAGATACCCCTGCCCCGTACACAGTATGACGGGAAGGCATAGAGCTCTAAACTCTTCCACAAGCGAATATACGTCTTCTTCCAGATACATGGCGGCGGTCTGTAACCCTATACTGGCTGATCAAGCTCACAGTGCACTGACCATGGCCAAAAACAAATGACGTTTCGGCAGGACTAGGGCTCTCCCGTTCAAAATTGGGAACAAGGCAGCCGTAGCGCTCCCGAAACGTGATTTGTTTTTAAACATGGACAGTGACCAGTGAACGTCATGAGCCATTATTCGTCACGAGACGGTATGTCGTCAAACCACGGACTACAATTCCACGCTTAACTAAATTGCTTCTTAAAAGGACACTTTTGTGCCCCAATGAAACACACTTAATCGCAGCAGGAGCGCCAACAAAAGGGCATTTATTCTACTATGTCGGTCGGAAATATCGTGATAGTTTGATCATCCGGAGGGAATCCAAAGAACTCGGGTGACCAGTATCCAAAGCAATCAACAAATTTCATGCAGGACGCGTCTCCCCTTTCTGGTACACGCCACAGATAGCCGTCTGAACATTCGCACTTGGTAAACTTGTTCATGACGCAAGAAGAACGGAAATTATTGCAGGCGCAGTGCTCGCAGTGCGCCCTGAATCTCCCTGCTGCAAGAAGAAAAGTGAAAATTAGGAACGAAATTATAAAAAATAATTCAAGGCATTTACCGGTATTTAATGCAACGAGAGGTGGAAAATTGAGCAATAAGTAAGTGCAGATGACACGTAGCTGACGAAAATCAATGGCTCAAAAAAGTGTGATGCAGACGCCCCGGAGACGCCCAGTCGGGCCCCAAACCACCAACTTGTTTATAATCTCGATAAAGCCGCTTAAAACCCAAGAGTACACTCGCTGTTGTATTTCATTTCCTATGTGTCATCACCCACTCCATCAAACAAAAGCCTTGCAGAAGTACAGCAAACAATAAAACACACAGCTTGTTATACCCACAGCGAGAACTACTTGTTATATAGATTCCGCAAGTACCGCCAAGTTTTCTCCGTTTAATAAATCCGGAAACCAGGCGCATAACCCACCCACGTAACGAACAATTCACGAGAGCCTTTTAGTTTCCTAGCCTTGACAAAGACTTTTCTCATCACAAGGAACTAACCTGTCTATTTATTTTAAAGCGACAAACTGCTACACGGGATGCTCAATTTAGAACCTTTTTCATATGGGTTGTGGGGCGTTAAGCCACCTGGATAAGACACAACTTTTCTGCATAAACTTTTTGTGCTAACTGTCGGGCAGAACAAAAACATCAATTGTGGTGAGGCATAATTTAACAGTTCGCGTCCAACTGCACCTCCTACATTCTAACGCGCTTGTTACGCAGCCTTTGGTCTGTATATTTAATTACGGGAAAGCGTCGCTTGCATTAACATAGAGCAGTCAGTCGCTGTCGCTGACCGCGGTCCGGGATACCTAGCCATCATGCGGCTCTTCAACAGGGTAAACACTTCCACGAGCCCAAAGATATCTTACGAAATCTGTTGTCTTCCCTCACCAGCAAACATTGTATTTTCCACAGCTTGATCGTGTTATACTTTTTAAGAGTGCGCCAAAAAAAGATCCTTCACTCTCCAGTTTCGTACAGAGGCGGCAATTCGCCGACCACGGTACAAAGTTCCCTTTAGAGCAAGCCATATTTTGAGACGTAAGCTTGATGTGTGGACAATGCCACAGACAGCTCGCTTAACACGAACCACTGAAAGCTGGGCGCAGGCTCCGCAGTCATGCTGCACGGTGAATTTCCGGTGGTTGGCGGCAGCATGTTTGTGCTTCCGCCCTGACATTGTCTCAGACCGAGCGGCGGCGCCCAGTGGTGCTAATGTCAGCGGAAGAAACGCGCTTGAGCGTTCGTGTTAAGCTTGCTGCCGACTTTAAGAACGAAAGTTGGTACCGCCTTTAAAATTCACAACCGCTATGCTTTGTTTTGTGCCCCGCGCATCGTGCACGGACCATCTACAGTTCGCATGGACGCAGTGGTAATTGCGCTAGTGCTCACTTTAGTGTTATTGCGTCGTGGACTTGTTTATTTTTGGAGAATTTTGCTTGTCGCCCTTACAAAGAGGCCTTCGAAAAAAAACGTTAAAATTATTCATGTATCATTTGTTGTCACTGCACAAAAGCGATTGCAGTTCTTGGTGCTACAGGGTAAAATGTGTTTGGTTTCCCGTACAGTGATTTGGCTAACACGCTGCCAAATAAGTGAAGTGAGCCAATAAGGAAAATCTTATTTCCTCAATAAAATTCAGAGCTCTAACAGTTAACATGCGTCTGTGATGACGTGTTACTCTTCCATATAGGTATGTCTTACGAATCATTATTCATAACGTCATTCTAGGGCTGTGTGAGCTACCTTTGGAATAGTGATGAAAAGAGTGTAATTTCGCCTTTATACAGTGACGCACTGAGTGAAATGCGCTGATACTGTAATATCAGCCTATATACTTACTCTTTCAATTCCGAGGCTAAAGTCAAAGTACTCACATGCTGTAGCGCTCTGTAGCCCAACGGCGAAACACGTCAAAATTAAAGCCGCGACGAATATAGACATTGCTGTTTTTTTTTGTGATTCCTTAAAGGACGATTTTGGAAGAATTGATCGCTATGCGACTGGCAGTGAGCAAGAGCTGCAGAGATTTAGAGAAGAAAAGCGTTGCTGCGTATATTTTATATGCTGTTCAAATGTTCAAAAACTCGGCATCACACTTTATGTTCTTTACGTAATAAGCTCGCCATATTTGCGCCGATTGTTACAAGAACGAAAACACTTACATGTGGTCCTTTATGACGAAGTGCACTTTCTTCTGAAATGGAATCGTCTTTCAGCCTACAGAAGATATGAAACAGCTGTTTCTTCAAAATTTTCAAGGCTCGAAGAGCACACCCTGTGGCATCTTCAATAATAATAATAAAATCTTTCTTCGCTTAATATTTTCAGGGAATATGCGTCATTCTTTGTCCATTTCTTTTTCCATTAAACACGCAGCATTGCTCGAAAACTTGTTTACAGTCTTAGTGGACAGCGTGACAAAAATACTTTTGTAAATTTGAAAATATTGCCTGGTGCTTCTGCTCAAGCATTCTTTTTCTTGACCCCAGAGATTACGCAGAAAGTTTATTTTTTTACACAGTAAATTATTGCAAGAAAATTGACATTGTAAATGCTTTCTTTTTCTAAAGTTACTCTTCGCAGAATTTAAACCAAAACAATACCTCTCGTTTGGAAACTGTCGCTAATACGATGACCGAAATAAAGAACGTTAAAAAATAGGGCAACACCAAGCGGACTGTGACGATGAGTCCAGGTTTAGCCCGGCGTCGTGATGTATTTACTTAGCGGCTGAAGGGGAAAGGCTTGGCCTTCAAGGAAACGATTAGGGAATACCACAGAAATCGCACCAAAGAGACTACTCGTGTCCTGATCACCTTGCAGATCAATGGCTACAGTGGCAGTACTTCTCATTCTAAGGCTTGAAATCAGCCATGTAGCCTAGTTTTGGCACGCACTGCAGATTTCCAAGATCCATTCAGTTACTTCAAATTGCCCTTGCATTTCTTTCATTGCATTTGAAGAAAGGCTGTGTAATTGTATTTCACAGACCACAAATCGCCGACAATCTATTTAGAGGGTCTCTGGAGCGCGATTTTGATATTTAAGTACCTTGCCCAAAAACTTTTAAAGAGAGACTTATTTCTGGCTCGCTTAAGCTCCTTTGACCCAAGCAAAACGCACTTCTTTTAATGACTTAAACAAGTGAAACAGCGAAGACTCTGAGAAAGTTACAATTTTAATGGTCTTGAGAACATTTTGATTCTTCTGTAAATGATTTGACAGCCAGCCTTCCGTTAGCCTACCTACTTTAACCAACCGCAAGCCGCAGCTTCCTTCATGTCTCATCATAATAGGCCTCATTTATTATTGCAATTAATCCTGTCTTCTCCGACATTTTATCTGTTTACCCCCACAAGCTTTCTGACCTCATCCCCTCTAATGACTCTCTGCCGGATCCTTGTATATGACTCTTTCACATCCTGATTACTTAATACATGATTGACTGATGAGGTTGTAGCCAAGTTTAATAGTTTCACGTTGTCTGCGAAGGCTATAGTAGTGATTAATGTCATATATAGTGACTATCACCCACAGGAGTGAAAATATTAATTTACAATGCATTAATACTCCTGCACATAACTTATTGCATCATGGTCGGGGGATCAACAACCGAGCAGTGTGGAATGAAAATACTACTTATTCATGAACGAGCAATTAGATTAATAGCAAGTGTATCGTGGTGCACTCATACGGAAATTTACCGTGGTATACTCATACGACCCCTACTTTATAAGCTTCAATATGTAAAAGAATACACAGTTATTTTCACACAAATCAATTTTACTGTGTATAAAAACCTTCAGTCAAGAATGAATACATTTTATCAGGTCTCAACTTCACTCGTTCTGTTTCAGTCTACAATAAACAGCGCAGAATCCCATGGTGCATACCTTTTAATTATCGTAAGCAGTCGCTTACATATAATTTAGCAAGCTATCTTAATATTCTTGAAAAGAATGACATCGTACTTGAGACTTCAAGGCGTGAATTGATCTCAGTTATTCATACTTTCCAACCTAAATAGAAAGGACACCGTGATGTAAGAAATATGTACTGTGTACATACTTTTGTTTTACTTGCAGTGTATGCGTGCCGATTGCAAATGAATTTCTGAATATAACATTGTGAAATATGCCCATAGTAATTTTGTGGAATGACAGCATAGTGGTAATTTCCTCGTCTTTTCTTTTGTGAGGGCGCAGTGCCAGTGCTCTTGTGACCAGCATCTGGGGCTATACGCACCGCAGGGGGCGCAGGGTGGCTTTCAAGGTGCATCAATGCAGCTTTCTGCCCTGCGTCCTTTCTCTGTTGTTACATACGTAACTTTGAGATCGATAAATAAAGTCTTCATTTCATATATCGCGCAGTGTCACGCAGAATGTCCCCACCGTCCTTCAGCAAATCTGCACATTCCTGATCCCCACCAGCTTCTTTCGCCCTATCCTTTCCATGCTAGCCTTTTTTCCGCGCCATTTCAACTCTCCGAGCCTCAACTGTATCATCTTGGTCAGTTCAGCAGCTCCTGTAGAGGTCTGTGTAAAATATTTTTCACATTCTTAACTATCTGCTCTGTATTCGTATTAACAGTGGCCTTTTTTATCTAATTAAGAACATGTGATTTTTTTCTCATCAATAATTTTCTCTTCACTGCTTCTGCGCTATTTCGCTTCGTTAGAGCCACTTCGGGTTTGTCGGCAATGCACGTTCTAATGTCGTTTTTCTTACGCTTATTTAGTAACTTTAGCTGCTTTGCGGGCTCCATGCAAAGAGCAGGGTTGTTGGCTTTCATAGTTCGGTGTTGCTCAATTAGGCCTTTTGACTCCCGAGAAAGCTTGCAAGCATTCTCTCTGCCACTCTACCACATAATTTGCAATGCACAGTCTAATGATATCTGTATGATTATCAATACTCTCCTAAGCATTAAGGTAAGGGTCCTACGCGAATACGGAATATGTCTTCCTTAGTACCTGATTTTCTTTACTTTCCCCTTACCGCCAGTTCGTTGATGGGATTTTGCCGACCAAATACTTCTGTTCTTTGCTAAAACGTAGGACAATTCTTCCCTTGGCGTTCCCTTGGTGACTACATACCCTCTTGTCTAGAGTCCCCACATCCGCAACTCTGTCAGGGTGCCCTCAAACAATAACGCCTATGTCATTTTAGAGCGCAACTCTTAAGCTCTTGTCCCAGCGTTAGCAATCGTAGTCATCATTGGCGTGGGCGTAGCCGGTGTAACACGCCATCTGAGAAGCGCGTGTTATGACTTCTGACAGGCGACGTGTTCGCAGGTTGTATCAGAGCCAACGCTACTTGCCGCGGGGACAGCGGGGGAATAGACAACCGAATGTTGGCTGCCACGGGAGGGTCCCGAAGGGGGGTTAGCAGCGTAACACACCACGTGTCAGCCATGGCAGGTGGCGTGTGAAGATTTGCGGCTAAAATTTGCAAAATGACTATCAAAATCTTCTGTCAATTCTTCAGTTTCGCCGTTTAGACACTTTAAAGTCAGCTTACGGCTTTCCCGTTTTGCTGAAAAACGAATTCTTGACTGGTGTACAATTTGGTTCGGCGAACTCTATCGTAGACCTCACTACTACGCGTATTCCTAGAACCACTGCTATGCTGCCACTCCTAGAACGCCTCCTAGAACCAATGCCATAGTTGCCCGGTTGCGTCTTGCCTACCTTGGCATTTAATAGCTCATTAGTACAGCAGACTGCGTGGTTTCTCTACTAATTGTCGTTTCCACATGTTCAGAGAGCAATTTCACTATCTCGTGATCATTCTTTGTGCACAGCCTTCAATTTGTGCCACTGATTAGGCTCTAGTAGGACAACCGCCACTGTCTGTTCAAATCTTTATACTACGTATAGCCTGCAAGCTATGCCCGTAATCATCAGTAATCGCACACCTAGCGAGCCAGTCCGTTAAACCACAGCAGCATAGTACTTGCACTGTCGTTAACTCCGTCTTTCTCCACGTAACCTCTTTACCTCTCGAGGTTAGGTGGAGAACCTCGCTAAGCGGTACTTCTTATCATTTATTGCCCGCTAGTTGCTGGAACACAGCTGATAGCCTAGCCCCACTGAATAGAGTTCGAGCGTGAAACGCTGCCGGGTTTAATCTCTTATGTTGGCCTGCACAGGGCCACTGAATCTTAGCGCCCCCCACTGCTTGATAGCTCTGTGCTAACTGGCAGCTGAGAGCCAGCGGTGAATTGATCTATTACTGCGAAAGCACTCATGCGCTCACCAACAACGACCAAAATCTTGTCACCGTACGTACGTTCACCGTACATACGGACATATGATCTTGTGCCGTTGCCTAGCATCCCGCGATACTGCCCGAGCTGCATAAGAGGCTGCTCGGAAAGAGCAACATTGGTCGCAAAATCCATACCGGTGGCTGTGCTAAACACCCACTTGCCAGTGCAGTGGCGCATCTTTGAACCGCTCTGCCATGGCTACGTACAGGGAACGCCCCACAACCCATATAAAAAAAGGTTCTAAATTGAGCATTCCCTGTAGCGTAGCTGTTTGTCGCTTTAAAATAAATAGAGACGTTAGTTCCTTGTGATGAGAAAAGTCTTTGTCAAGGCTAGGAATCTAAAAGGCTCTCGTGAATTGTTCGTTACGTGGGCGGGTTATGCGCCTGGTTTCCGGATTTATTAAATGGAGGAAACTTGGCGGTACTTGCGGGAATCTATATAACAAGTAGTTCTCGCTGTGGGTGTAACACGCTGGGTGTTTTATTGTTTGCTGTACTTCTGCAAGGCTCTTGTTTGATGGAGTGGGTGATGACACATAGGAAATGAAATACAACAGCGAGTGTACTCTTGCGTTGTAAGCGGCTTTATCGAGATTATAAACAAGTTGGTGGTTTGAGGCACGACCGGGCGTCTCCGGGGCGTCTGCATCACATTTTTTTGAGCCATTGCATTTCGTCAGCTACGTGTCATCTGCACTTACTTATTGCTCAATTTTCCACCTCTCGTTGCATTAAATACCGGTAAATGCCTTGAATTATTTTTATAATTTTGATCCCAATTTTCATTTTTCTTCTTGCAGCAGGGAGATTCAGGGCGCACTGCGAGCACTGCGCCTGCAATAATTTCCGTTCTTCTTGCGTCATGAACAAGTTTACCAAGTGCGAATGTACAGACGGCTATCTGTGGCGTGTACCAGAATGGGGAGACGCGACCTGCATGAAATTTGTTGATTGCTTTGGATACTGGTCACCCGAGTTCTTTGGATTCCCTCCGGATGATCAAACTATCACGATATTTCCGACCGACATAGTAGAATAAATGCCCTTTTATTGGCGCTCCTGCTGCGATTACGTGTGTTTCATTGGTGCACAAAAGTGTCCTTTTAAGAAGCAATTTAGTTAAGCGTGGAATTGTAGTCCGTGGTTTGACGACATACCGTCTCGTGACGAATAATGGCTGATGAAGTTCACTGGTCACTGACCATGTTTAAAAACAAATGACGTTTCGGGAGCACTACGGCTGCCTTGTTCCCAATTTTGAACGGGAGAGCCCTAGTCCTCCCGAAACGTCATTTGTTTTTGGCCATGGTCAGTGCACTGTGAGCTTGATCAGCCAGTATAGAGTTACAGACCGCCGCCATGAATCTGGAAGAAGACGTATATTCGCTTGTGGAAGAGTTTAGAGCGCGTTATGCCTTCCCATCATACTGTGTACGGGGCAGGGGTATCTAGGAACCGAGCGCGTAATTTCCGCTAGCGCCATTTTGCTTACGAGTATGCACGCGCTGCCGTGTTGCTATGCGTTATAAGGCTCACTTAGTAAGCAACCTATTCGGCTATGACTGTTATCAATGCGTAGTACAAGCTGTGGTCTAATCAGCGGAGTTTTAAAGCAGTTAATATGCGTAGTAGGCAGCAAACTGACATGGCCCAAGTTATCTCTACACTTGGCGCAACGCACGGTAGGGCAACTGTAAAGGTGCAAAAATATTTTTACGGGACAAAATTATGCAACAGGTTTATCTTACCGGTATTCACCTATGGGGAAGAAACCTAGAGGACAACAAAAAGGGCTCAGCTTAAGCTCAGGGCATCGGAGTGAGCTATAGAAAGCAAAATGATAGGTGTAATGTTAAGAAACCGGAAGCAGAGAGAATAGCTGAGTGATAAAACGCGGGTTAATAACAATCTTGGAGAACTCGAGGAAGAAATGGGCTGAAGGCTTAGCTTGGTTAAGCCTGGCTGATTGCAAAAGCAATAACGCCTGGCTGCGCTTGCTTCTGCTGGCAGTTGGACATGGTTTCCCGTATAGTGCAACTCTTGTCACGACTTGATTCTGTTAATATTGTCACGTATCATTGAGCGTCCGTTCGTTCGCGCAGAAGAGGGGTGTTATCATTTTTGTTCGTGACGCGAGAAGCGACCGGACTAATCTCGATTGTTCACAGCCATGAACAGCTGCATCTACGTGCTTCTAGATTACTGTAGATGATCTTGTCCTGCTATCTGGAAGTTTCCTTACCGGCTTTAAATTGAGCGATGCCGCGAGCGGCGGGCATTCGTAGTTCGACGATTGACGAGCACGCTTGTTGCTTACGGCGCCGCCTAGTGATTCAGTTCTTTTGCGGGCGCAAGTCAGCCCAAATAAAAAGCTTCGTTTGCAAGATTTGGTGTCTTCCTGACCGCTGGACTGCCGTCACTACAACGTGACATCTGGTGGAGGTGCTGGGTAGCCTCCCATGTTCCGTACACCCCCTACAAGTCGTGACGCCAGCCCTCTCAGTCATTTACCGCAGGACCTCAGTCCAGTCCACCGCGCAAGCCGACGTCTGCTAGGAGAGGCACCTGAGTTCGGGATTCTGCCGGACCCTACCCGGAAGCGAAAGCCAGTAGCAACTTCCACCATGAGCTTGCCCCAGACGACGACTCCAATCATTCTTCACCAGCCTCGGGTGCCACCAAGCTTCGACGCTTCGTCTGGCGCCGACCCCGAAGAATGGCTGGAACAGTTCGACCGTGTGGCTGTCTTCACCCACTGGGATGATGCTACGAAACTTACGTACGTCTTTTTCGCCTTGGAGGGACCAGCAAGAATCTGGTTTGAGAATGAGGAAGCTAGCCTCACGAAATGGGAAACCTTCAAGGAGCAGCTTCTGAAGATCTTCACGAACGTCGTGCGAAAGGAGAGAGCCCAGCAGCTGCTACAGTCTCGCATACAACATCCAAACGAGACCATTGCAGTGTACACTGAGGAGATGAAGCGCCTCTTCCGGCGTGCCGACTCGAGCATGAAGGAAGATGAAAAGCTCAAGCTGCTTATGCGAGGAGTTAAAGATCAACTCTTTGCGGGCCTCGTACGGAACCCACCGAAACCCGTCGCGGAATACGTCGAAGAGGCATCCACCATGGAAAAAAGTCTTGATGCCAGAGCCCACCAGTATGAACGCCAGCAGCGCTTTTTGTCAATAAGCTGCATGGACACCTCTAACAACGATAACCAGCGGGAGGTTGTCCGTCAAGTTGTGCGAGAAGAGCTCCAACGATTGCTGCCAACGGGAACGCAGCCGCAGCTTTCATCGCTCACTGACGTCGTCCGGGACGAGGTTCAACAGGCCTTGGGTGTGACGGTGTGACGCCGACCACCACGCAGCCTATGGAGCCCCCAGCCATGACTTACGGCGCAGCTGTGCGCCGTCCTGCACCTCGACGACGGGACTCAAGCTCCTATCGCCCTCAGCCAGCTGCGGTGGAACGACGCCCTCTGGCCCCAACTCGCCCGTTTTACGAGAGTCGTACAAGGCCGAGGAAACGCGACGAGTGCAGAACACCCGACCAGCGCCGCCCACTGTGCTTCCACTGCGGCGAAGGCGGTCACATTCTCCGGTACTGCTCAAACAGGAGAATGGGCATCCGAGGATTTTTAACGACGCCCCACAACCACCACCCGGCCAGCGACCAGCCGAAATCGTGGAGTTTTTGCGTCGGGAAGAATACTCTTCCCCCAGCCGGCTCTCACGTCACCGCGCTATATATCTCCTAGCCGAGGCTACGCAGTGCGTGGACGCTCCCCCAGGCCTCGAAGGTTCAACTGAATAAAGCAGCCTCTGGAGGTGAGGTTGCTTCTGAGCGCAAGAACTAAGTTCCTGCACCGACGAAAACACAAGACTATGCCTAAACTACGAGGAGTACTACGACGACCCCTACTACGACGCCGAAGACAACTACGACGACGAAGACAACTACGTCGACGAAGACAACTACGACGACGAAGACAACTACGACGACGAAGACAACTACGTCGACGAAGACAACTACGACGACGAAGACAACTACGACGACGAAGACAACTACGTCGACGAAGACAACTACGACGACGAAGACAACTACGACGACGAAGACAACTACGTCGACGAAGAAGACAACTACGTCGACGAAGAAGACAACTGCGACGACGAAGACAACTACGACGACGAAGACAACTCCGACGACGAAGACAACTAGCGATGGCGAAGACAACTACGACGGCGACGACAACTACGACAACTACAACTACGACAACAACGACGACGACGACACGGCTAGACTTGAAGCTTTTACCGTTGCCCTTAAACCTTATTATGAACGCTAAAGGACTCGAAGTTAGCATTCTGCGCGAAGGATCGAGACGATGCTTCTTTGAGAGGGGGGTAATGCCACGTATCATTGTAGCGTCCGTTCGTTCGCGCAGAAAAGGGGTGTTATCATTTTTGTTCGTGACGCGAGAAGCGACCGGACTAGTCTCGATTGTTCACAGCCATGAACAGCTGCATCTACGTGTTTCTAGATTACTGTAGATGATGTTGTCCTGCTATCTGGAAGTTTCCTTGCCGGCTTTAAATTGAGCGATGCCGCGAGCGGCGGGCATTCGTAGTTCGACGATTGACGAGCACGATTGTTGCTTACGCCGCCACCGAGTGAATCAGTTCTTTTGCGGGCGCAAGTCAGCCATAAGAATGAGCTTCGTTTACAAGACTTCGTGTCTTCCTGACTGCTGGACTGCCGTCACTACAACGTGACAGTATGGTTACCCGTATGGATTCACTCTGGACACAACATGGGTCTACTGTAAATGTGCTTTATTTATTCCGATGAACACGCTTTGGTGATCCGTAAAGAAATGGCTTTTGACTCTGAACTTGTAGATCCACCCGCAGCAAGCCGGCGTGCTCGCCATTCTGCAGCATACGCACGTTGCTTCACCAACCGCTGTTCCCATCCTTCGTCTGTTTCTTGGGCACGGCGCCGTCGCTTGGCCGCGGCACACCGTTCCAGCCTTGCCTTGTACGCATCCTCCGACATAGCACAGCACTGCGAGGAGCACAGCCGCAGCCCCGTTTTATCCCAATCTAGCGAGTTGAATTTCGCCTTTGTACAGTGACGCACTCAGTGAAAAGCGCTGACACTGTGATATCAGCCTATATACTTACTGTTTCAATTCCGAGGCTAAACTGAAAGTACTCACATGCTGTAGCGCTGTCTGGCCCAAGGGCGAAACACATCAAAATTAAAGCCCCGACGTATATCGGCATTGCTGTTTTTTTTGCGATTCCTTAAAGGACGATTTAAGTTATGCCTCACCACAGTTGATGTTTTTGTTTTGCCCTACAGTTAAAACAAAAAGTATATGCAGAAAAGTTCTTTCTTATCCAGGAGGCTTAACGCCCCACAACGCATATAAAAAAGGTTCTAAGTTGAGCATTCCCTGTAGCGGTTTGTCGCTTTAAAATGAAAAGACAGGTTAGTTCCTTGTCATGTGAAAAGTCTGTGTCAAGGCTAGGAAACTAAAAGGCTGTCGCGAATTGTTCGTTACGTAGGCGAGTTATGCGCCTGGTTGCCGGATTTATTAAATGGAGAAAACTTGGCGGTACTGGCGGAGTTTATATATCAAGTAGTTCTCGCTGTGGGTGTAACACGCTGGGTGTTTTATTGTTTGCTATACTTCTGCAAGACTTCTGTTTGATCGAGTTGGTGATGACACATAGGAAATGAAATACAAAAGCGAGTGTACTCTTCGGTTGTAAGCGGCTTTATCGAGATTATGGCTGTGGTATGAGGACTCGCCGCAGTTTTTGAAGGTAAGTAGACAATAGGTAATTCTACTTAAGAACCCCCTCCGATTGAAGACCGAACACCTGCTTTTGCGGGTCTACATAATGCAAATCACCCCTAAAATTGTTTAAACAACCATTATTTCTTTTCTTGTGCATATTGGACATGTTGAGAAATTCACCAGGAAAAAGAAGGTCTACATCTACTCACCGGTTCTAAAACAGTTCAAGAGAAAGAATGCTAATAATACCTCAAGGATCGATGATTGAAAACATGTTCTGGCACACAATGGAAGCTGAAATCACGGTAAAATATGGGTAATGATTTCTGAATATGCCCTGTAGGTTGTTTTCCCGCTTTACTGAAGATGGACATTCTCGCGGGTGTTTTCGACATGATATAACAAGCGTAGCATTCTATAGAGTAGCCCGCCGCTCCGGCTATGCGTCTTTAGCGTTCGGCTCGATTGAGAGGAAGTACCTAAAATCAATGATGTCACCCTCTTCCGGCGGCATACATCAGCTGTTGCTGTAAATACTCTTGTTACTCGACCACCATTCCGTGCCGTCCCATAACTTCGTTGGTGTGATTTGCGGGCGCAACATACTAAACTGGATCAGGCTTCTTGTCTTGGACATTCTTGAATAACTGGGAACCGGCACTGCTCTCTGCGGCGTCCAGGGCCAGCGCGTTTCAAAGCTGCTGTATGTTCAATACGCCCTGTTGCCCGCGTACAGCTTTCTGCAGGACGTCGATCCGCCTTGCCCATCACTATTCTTCCTCCGACCGCTGACCTGCAGCGCTGCAACACCGCGTCTTTACATCAACAAATGATGGTTGCCTTTCACGAAGGAAACACGTTTTCTCTTTTCAGTCGCCGGACACATCGACAATGCTGCAAGATAAAACATAAACGAGGGAGTGGAAAACGAACTACAGGTAAAGAGGTGGCATAGAGGTAGAATAATCAAAACATGCCGCAGGTTTAGAGTTTCCTGATTATCGCAGTGAACACGGCTGTTTTTGCATTTCGGAGCCATAGAATGGGGCTGGCGTGAGTAGCATGAAACCAGCATACGTCGAGCATTCCTCGTTTGCAAGCGCTAGATGTTTTTGTCATGACATACCAACCCATCCAAACAGCACTCTGATCAAGTTTATTTCTAGTTCATAATGCCTGTCCGTATGCCCTTCTGCCAGTCCGGCTGTCACCGTGTCGCACGTAGCAGTAGCTGTCTGCAGAGCAAGGTTAGCCCACATTTTGCCTTCATGTTCACCCTCGTTCGCAAGCACTGTGTTTGTCATAAACTTTTGCATGTCACCCCAATCAAGCAGCGCACATAAAATTTTCATACATCATCATTATAATCATCATCCCCAGCCTGACTGCACCCACTGCAGGGCAAAGACCTCTCCCATATCTCTCAAATTATCGCTGTCCTTAGCCAGCTTCGCTCGCCGTGTCGCCGCAAACATCTTAACCTCATCCGCCCACCTAACTTTCTGCCGCCCCCTGCCTGATACCCTTGCGTTCTCTCCTCTCCGTTACTCTTAAGGACCAGCGATTATCTTATCTTCGCGTTACATGCCTTGCCGGCCCATTTCTTCCTCTTGATTTCGGCTAAGGTGTGATTAAGCCGCGTTTGTTCCGTCATCAACTCCACCCGCTTTCGGTCTCTTAACGTTACACCTATCATTTCTTTCTTTCTAGAGCCCGCTGCGTTGTCCTTAAGCTGAACACTCTTTGTTAGCCTCCAGGTTTCTGCCCCATAAGTGAGTACCGGTAAGATACCGGTAGGTGTCGCAGAATTTTCTTTGGGCACTAATGGCAGATTGCCAATCATGATCTGAGAGAACTTGCCATATGCGCTATACCTCTTTGTTATTCCTCTTGTTATTTCCCTCTCATTACTCGGGTCAGCAGTCATTAATTACCCTAAGTAGAGGTACTCCCATGCCACTTCGAGCACCTCGCTACCACTTGTGATTTGCCGTTCGCTTGGGAGGCTTTTGAACATTAGTTTCCTGCAGGGGTTAATAATAACTCACTTAGCATACTTTGCAGTTCACACCCTGAGTCAATTAACAAGGCAATGTCATCAGGGAATCGCAGAATTTTCAGGTATTCTCCATTAACTTCTACCCCCAATGTTCTGAATTCAGGCTTTGGAATACCTCCTGTAAACAGGCGGTGGATAGCAATGGCGAGATAGTGTCTGCCTGCCTGATGCAATTCCTTATTGGAATTTTATTGCTCACTTTATGGAGGACTATGGTAGCGGTGCAGTTGCTGTGGATATCGTCTAGTATTTTCACATTAGGCTCTTCTACATCCTAAATCAGCGTCGATAGATCTTGACCTGTGATGCATGCAAAACTTTCTAAGTAGAGTCCTTATCTGGGCATGTAACCCAAAAATTATACACTTTCACACCTTAATTCCTACAATATTTCGAATGTTGTGCTTGCTCAAAAAGTATGGAGGAGGTATGGTTTATGTGGGTTTAACACCGCAAAGCAATTCAGGCTATGAGAGATGCCGTTGTGAAAGGCTCTACAAATTCTGACCACCTTGGCTGAACACGCGGGCGTCACTTTGCTGCGCTCAGCTGCCGCACGGAGCCCGCTGCACACGTCTAGATAGTAAAATTCTACGCGCTGTAGTTCTGCGTGCAATTGCATTTTCGTA
The DNA here is from genome assembly GCF_055824585.1 of Amblyomma mixtum. Classification (NCBI taxonomy): domain Eukaryota; kingdom Metazoa; phylum Arthropoda; class Arachnida; order Ixodida; family Ixodidae; genus Amblyomma; species Amblyomma mixtum. The sequence continues at coordinate 184,200,420 of NC_143021.1, read as the reverse complement.
AGTCTAACGACGGATACCGGATTGACTGATGACGCTCTACCATTTCCTAACTATAGACACCTAACTGCAATGCATAAATAGCAAATTAACAAATTTTAGATAACTATTTCACTAAATAGTACTTGGGCCCCGTTTTATAGAGCCCGCTACGGCTTTCGTCGCTTCTCACGGGAAAAATAATTTTACATGTGAAAGCCTATTTTTAAAAATTACGTTATCTTCCCTGTCACACCCTGTATATTGTGTATATTCAAATTCATTGTACATAAACATTCAGATTCAGTCTGTTCTACTTACGTTCTATTCCATCCTTTGTAGTTGGAGCAGATGCAAATACTAGTACTGACTATTACTGATTAATTTTTCGGAATTTCTTTGGCGAGAAAATCCGAATTGCAAGTTGCAAGCTGCGAACTGCAAGAATTCCAAGTTTTTCAATGCCACATTTTGGGCTCTGCTGTGTTTTGTCTCGATCAGCCTTCGATACTTTCCGATTAATAAATATTTGCTTAATTTTGTTATACGCATTGTACACATTGTAGTAGGCGATACGTTACAGACAGCAAAAAGAGGCAAGAATCACCATCTCTCAACGTACAACAAAGAAAATCATGTAAGAACAAACCAGAAGAGCAAGAGACAGTAAAAGTATCTGCAGTGAAAAGAAAGCATTTCATCACAAAGAATGCAATAACTCTTATGCATTTCAAGAATGAACAAAAATAAAGTGTCAACAACATTGTGGAGACAAAAAGCAACCTAAATAACCAACTATAGAATGTAAATAACCTTCGTATTATGTGACTGCGAGCCACCACAAAATTGAGGGGGGAGCTAGCGTCGTTGACGGGAGCGGTCGGATACCCCGTCAGCTCCGTGACGGACCGCAATTGCGATACATCAACTTTTGCTCCTGCTAGCATGTCATCATCCTCCCCAGGAACCTGAACGGTACCCGTGTACACCACGTTTTTTCAGGTGGTTCAATTTTTGACCAATTTTCGTTCATTTGAAGGTTTCGCCACGACGCGGTGGTGCTAAGCCTAACGGCGCCGGGGCCTTCAATGGCCCGGGTCGGGGATCCCTCGACTCTGGCGGCTCCAACTCAAGTCACTGGAATCCACCCGCAGACCTAGCGGATCGTAAGAATGGACACGACTCAAACCGAGGAACACACTCAAGCCGCTGAACCTCTACCAACCGAAGATGAAAATCCCCAGGATATGGTCCGCCTCTGGCGCTGAAAGAAGAGCGCGGCGGCGGCATCGAGGGACGCCGGTGCTGGTGCGGCCCAGCAACATGCGCCGGCTAGCTCTGCGCATACGCAGGGTGGGAGCGCGCTGAAAGCAGTCTTGAAGCGCTCCAAGCACCTCCGATGGCGGTCGCAGAACACGCCGTGCATCGAAAAAGAGGAGATCATCGTGGTGCCCAAGCCGCGAAAGACGCTGGACCTCAAGGCGACCTTTGGTCCTGGTCAAGCCGGCGCTGTTCGTGCGGTCAAATCAGTCGAATACGCGAAAAAGCTACTCCAGAATATTATGCTGCCGGTCGGGGACCGTGAGCTACCATTCCGGGCGCACCCCTAACTCTCCGGTGAGTTCTGTAGGGGTGTAGTGACTGTCTCTCGAGACGAAACGTCTGAAACCGTGAAATGCTAATTCAGTTCTGACCCAAATGTGGAGTCTGTGCGCAAGCTGGGGGGAACCCCGGTTGCGATGATTATCTTCGCAGGGACCATGGTGCCACGGACGGTGCTGTACAGCTACGAATGGCTGCCTGTTTGCCTGTATAAGACGACAGTGTCGGCATGCCACAACCGTGGCACAGTGGGCCGTCGGCTGATGCGTGCCTGCGGCCGCGGCCCGGGTGCGGCAGACGCTACGGGGTCCAGGTTCCTGGTGCTACTACTGACGTCCCAGCGGAACATGAGTGTATTCCAAGCTGCCTCATCTGCGGAGGCGGCCACCCAACCGGATCTCCAGGCTATGCCGGGCGGTTCTGGAAAGCCATCAAACCGGGCTCCCCACCCAGCTCAAAGCCGAAGACAAAGATGGGGCCCAAGCTAACTACTACACCCAAGGCCAAGAAAGCGCCAGCCGCTAAGCCGAAACCCAAGGCGCAAACCGGGCCATACAAAACTTTCAAGTCCAGGACGCTGGAGGAGCCCCCGGTCCTCAACGCTAAGGACTTCCCGCTCTTGGAGCCCGTTCAACCACAGGTGAGAAGTTGGAGTAAGGCAATCTCCGGGCCCCCTTCCCGTCCCTCCCCTACCGAAACCGCCCTACAGCAGCAGGTAGAGGAGCTCAGACGCCACGATAAAATTCTAGCGCACAAAATTCAAGAATTACAGGCCATTCAAGCCTGTTCATCCGAGCAATGAAGCAAACTGAGCCAGAAGACGAGGATGACGGATCTTCCGTAACATCCTGCCTCACTAGCCTCTCGCGGCAGACCGCAGACACTATAGTTGGCCAAGTTTCCACTGCCGGTTGCGTCGGCGGCCTAGAGGTTCTGCAGCGGCAAACCGAGCAGCTGGAGGAGAAAGTGGCGGATCCTACCAAATGAGATCGTGTCAGCAGTCCGCGAGTCCTTCCAGGGCATGTGCATGCGGCCGTAACGCAAGCAGATCCCGACCTCATGGTCGAGGTCACTGACTCCGTCCTTAAGGCCGTGGATCTCTGGATCAGCACCCAAATTAAGAACTCCACTACATGCGAATCCCCGCACTTCAAACGTAAGACAGCCTCCCGCCAGGCACCGGAGAACAGATTTCAGGATCGGCTGCCGGTGGGCCGGTGCGGCCCCTCATTGTGGTTACGCCGATTTTCCGGCCAGAGCTAGTCCGCCCGCCCTGTAAATAAATAGAACAAGCTGGCTATGAGGAATGCTAAAAAGCTTGAAAAGTTCCAAATCATCCAATGTAAATGCAGGGGTTTCAGAGCTTTGAAAAAGTGGTCAAACTTCCAGCTCTACCTGCAGTCCCTAGGTGACATGCCGGCGCTCACTGCCCTGGAGGAGCCCGGCATAGACGCTGAATTCTCAGGCTAAAACAACTTGCAGGGGGGCCCCTCGTCGTGCATCCTGGAGAAAAAGCCTTACACCGCGGTTCAGATCGACTTAGATTTGAGCACCGATCAAGAATACACAATGGTCCGGGTACTGCCTCTCAGACTCCGCGACCCGTGAATACATATCCTCAACATAGACTGCCCTCTGCATAAGCCACAAGTAACATTCATTGAAATCTTTTTTTCGCGCCATGCTAATCTTCTGGCCGGTGCTATCGCTGCTATGGCTATGCTATCGGAGCTATGGCTGGTGCTATAGCTTTGAGAAGGCAAGAGGACGTAAGCTAGCGGAGCTGATCTCCACCGTCAGCCTCACACTACTCACAGACACTGCGTATCCCACCCGAGTGGGTAACTCGGTAACCCGCGACACGTGTCCTGACTTTTCTCTTGTTAAAAATGCTAGACAAGCTGTCTGGGAAAACTTGGGAGATTCTCTAGGCAGCGATGGCTGCCTTCTCCAGATTACGCTCGTGGCAACGGCACCGTGCAAAAACTGGGGTAAGGCCAAGATGACCGATTTGCAGAATTTCCGAAATCACACTATACCTCCCGTGCTCTTTTCCGGCGGCTGCGTGGAAAGGGTTGACCACAAACACAACATTCAGAAGCAGAACGTCACTACACTACAAACCACCAAAGATATCCCCGCAGTGGACACTCACTTTAGAAACGTTGGAAAAAGCAGAAAACTAATTTCAAACTACGATCTCGCGTAGCCCAACTCACAAAGCAGGCTGCAGCGTGTGCTGCCAAACTCTCAGGTTCAAATTGGATATTACGCTGCGACGCCGCAGCTCATCCTCAGATGAGCTCGAAGGGTTCGTGGCGTCTCTTTCACAGTCTCATCGACCCCTCCCAAACGAGAGGGGAGACGCAAAAGCAGCTTCGGCAGGCAATGCACGGGCACCAAGGTACGACGGCGCAACTTGCGGACACTCTGCGCGACAGATCTCTTTCCTACGGAGGACCCGACTGGGCCCGAGTACACTTACTCTGGCAGGCCTAATCAAACACATGATGCCGCTTTTGAGTTGCATGACCTTTAGGCGACCTTAGGAAAAATGCGCCGGGGTACGGCTCCTGGTCGGGACCGCATAACAGTGAACCTGTTGGCGAACCTACCGTACTCAGCCTACCTACATTTGTTAGAAGACATGAACCAAACCTGGGGTGGGCGTCCACTCCCTCCCGGATGAAAAGCGTCACTTGTGACGTTTACAATGAAAAAGGTAAGGCCGTGAATACGGTCAACCTATAGCCCTTACCACTGACCTCATGTGCGGGCAAGTGCGGGAGAGGATGGTACCGTATCGTCTCCCTGCCCACCTGAACAGCAAGGGCTTTTTGCAGTCACCATGTTGCTTTTTCGCCCACATGTCTGCACAGGACGCCCTCCACACAGGGGTGTAATACGAAACACAATTAAGCAACACAATGACAAAGCCATTCTGGTCCTTGATCTGAAAGGCCTTTCGACAATGTTAAACAAGGTAGTATCCTCACCAACTTGATTGAGTTCTACCGATTGTGGAGCTAGGGCTTACGGGAATGTAACAGATTTTCCGAGTAATGGCCAGGCCCTTCTTCGGATTGAGGACGAGGAATATGGCCCTTACATGATGGGATCACGGGGTACCCCTCGGAGAGCAGTGTTATCCCCGCTCCTGTTCAGCATAGCTATGATGCACCTCCCAAGCGAACTGGCCCGGATGGAAGACATTCAACACGCGTTATATGCGCATGGCAATGCAATCTTCATCACTAAGGGGAGCCTTGAAAACATGGAGGACCCTCTTCGGCCGGCCGCTTCCATAGTCCATGCGTATGCCATTGACCGTGGGCTCCAATGTGCTTCAGCAAAATCAGAGCTTCTGCATGTCACAACGAACCCAAAAGATAGGACAGCAATACACATCTCTCTATCTGTCTGTTAGGAGGCCCTATTAGATAGGTGGAACCTCCAGATGATGGGCATGTTCATTCACGTCAGACTCAGACCGGACTCCACTACTGCGAAACTCAAGAGAGTAGGGGAACATGTAGGGCGCATGATCCATCGCGTTTGCAAAAAGCGAGTTGGTCTGCGGGGCATGGACTCACTTCGGCTCGTCTATGCCTTCGTGACTAGCCGGATCCTCTACGCCGTGCCATATCTCCGCACTACTAAGCAAGATGCGCGAAAAGACGCCGTCACCCGCAAGGCAACTAAGCGAGCACTGGATCTCCCGGTGGCTACCTCTAATGACAAACTCAAGGCATTGGGGGTTCTAAACTCCTGCCAGGATGTGCAGGAGGCCTACCTCGTGAACTAATACACGCGGCTCACGCAGACGGCCCGCGGGCGCCGCCTGCTAAACCACTTGCACATCCAGGACGATTGCACTCCAGAGGAGACGGAGCGTATCCCAAAACTGTGGCGCCATATGCTCTGGGTCTTCCCGCTCCCCCGAAACATGGACACCGAGACGACAAGCGCGGGCTCGGGCTCTCGAGAGACAACACGGCTGTTGACTCGGTCCATACTATGTAGGCGTAGCAGGGCCATCGCCCACGGGATTTTACACGGCCGATGTCGTTCACCAGGAAATGCACGTTGATGGGCTCTCCTTTCGAGCCCCGAATCCAATGCGAGCCGAGGAAGTAGCGATAACGCTTGTTGCCGCCCACGCCAATTAGAGAATCATCATCGAGGACTCCCGAAAAGCATGTGATCATTACTTCGCACGGGAGATCTCCCCCTTAGCTGCTTGTATTGTAAGACGGACTGCCACTGATCCAACACCAAAAAGAATCATTTGGGCTCCTGGCCATCAGGGCTTACGAGGTAATGAGGCCACTCACGCGGCTGCCCAAGCGCTTACTCACCGGGCTCCTCATCCCAGCTCTTCTGGCTCGGAGACAAACCAGCCTCTGCTGCGGTTCAGGGAAAATGATGGCACGTTATAGCGACAAACACCGCATTTTCCCGGCCCCTGCAAAAGGACTCAGTAAGACGGAGCAGTGAAATTTAACGCGCCTGCAGCCAGGTACTCTACTCTGTCCTGCAGTCATGCAACATTACGATCCTAACACGGATGGGCGATGCCTGCACTCTGGGGAGACCTGCGATATCTTCTTTGTGATGTGGGCGTATACTCAAAATCCCCACCTCTCCCCTTGCTCTACCCCTTCCCGAGAGACACGAGAGTCTGCAGTCCTCAACTGCTCCTCGCTTGAGTCCCATAGGGCTCTAGTGAAACGGGTGCCAGACGGGGCCTCGTTATGCGGTTTCCCGGTCTAAGGACATCAGCTCCATTCCGTACGAGGTGTACAAGACTTTGAGGTCCGCTGTACTCCCTCAATTCCTAGCCACCATCAACAAGGTATGGATAGAAGGCGTCGCACCAGAAACTTGGAAATCGGCTATTATGATCCCCATCCGAAAGCCGGTAAGGCCGCCGACAGACATTGTTAATTTCCGGGCTGTTTCGCTTACGCCCACTTTGTGCATGCTTACCGAAACAATCCTTGCCACACGACGGTCGTGGTGGCCTGAGCACCATGGTTTCTATCATCCCGCCCAAATCGGGTTTCGGACGTCCATAGGTACAAAAGATGGATTCGCTGTGTTGGCGTCATGATTTCTAGCATCATACATACCGTACTGGCCATGGACGTTGAAAAGGCGTACAACAACACCATTCATGCAGCTATCCTGGAATCTCTTGACATACTGCATTTCCCCGTTAGAGTGCGCAATTTTGTAAAATCCTATCCAGCTGGCCGACACTTTGGCATACGCCTCAGTGGTGAGGCCCTCGGATCCTTTGTGCCTTTTCGCGGCGTACCCCCCGGGATTGGTATTATCACCCACATTATTTAATACTACTTTTATACCCTTTGCTTGGCGCCTACATGATGTGACTGACATTACGTTTTTAAGGCGGAAGCCTTTAATGCCTCATCGTTGTAAGCAGAAGTTGTCGACAGAAATATCACGCTTTTCAATTGGTCGAACGGTCGTGACATCACAGTGCGCGAATTTCAAACGGGGCAAATTGTACTTTGGCTACTAACCATGCAATCAATTAAAGGGATCGTATAGTGATGCTCCAAGTTAGTGGGACTTACTTCACCAATTAGCCTAATTAACCTTTCTAGTCAGACCAGATAAATAAATAAAACCGAGTAGGAAATTGTCCGACCTCGGGAATCGAACCCCGGTCTCCGGTGTGCGAGACGAGCAAGCTACCACTCCTTCATGCCAGCTCGATGGTTTGGAATGAACAAAGGCGCGTCTAGTGATATGGTGTCTTCGTTCACTCCCATCTTCCTCCCTTCCCGTTACGACGAGGTTTAGGTGTCCACTGCGATATGAGAGACATACATTTCCTTTCCTCAAAAACCAATTTAATGACGAGCAAGGCGTAGAACCTTTCCTCAAAAAGCGTTGCATTCAAAGGCCACCGCATCGCACCGAACGGGAGGTGGCGTTCCGTGGACTGACCTCCCCCCTTCCCCTACCCCTTCCAGAGAGGCATGGGAGACTGCCCTCCTCAACTGCTCCTCGCTTGAGTCCCAAAGGGCTCTGGTGAAACGGGCGAGAGACGGGGCCTCATCGTGCGGTGTCCCGGACTAGGGACGCCGACCATGTAGCGGGGCCACTCTGTGGCTCCCAAACTCTTTTTCCCAAAATAAAAGTTTTCGCCACCACCACCACCACCGCTGACAGCGCTACAACACGCTGTCTCGTTCCACTCCTAAAGGTGAAGCTTAAGCGTCATTAATTGGCAGTTAATTAATGCACCAACAGAATGTGAAGTGAACAATCGCGTAGCAGAATGCAGTACTCAGGCTTTCGCCTTTCACCACTTTAGCCGCTAAAGTTCCTCGTAATATTTTTGTACGCTGATGACCTCATTGTGTGGAGCACCCACCACGACCTGTTGACTCAAGCCTCCGCCCTACAATCAGCCCTAGATATTCCTTCAACTTAAGCTTCTTCACTAGGTCATCTGATTTCAGTGAGCAAAACTACATATGTGTCAGTTGCCAACCGCTGGGGACGCCGTAAACTCGCTGCGACACAAATTCGTCTCCATTTATCCGGAACTCCACTTCAAGAAAGTTTTACCGTCGAAATATTGGGCTTGATAATACCAGAGTCAGGAACAGGGACTGCTTGGCTTTCTCGAGCTAAAAAGGAAGCGATTCAGGCGTTAGGTCCGATTAGACGCATTGCTCCTAAATCAGGCGGCGCCCGCTCTCATGTTGCACAGCAGTTGGTGCGGGCGGTTGTGCAACCGCGCCTCGTTTACCAAGCCCAATTCCAGCATTTGACAAGGGCTCAGTGGGATCACCTTGAAGCCGTTAATCGTGAGGCAATGAAGGTCATCACTTGCCTTCCCCGAATCACACCGATCGTGGCGCTCCAAGAACATGCGCAGCCGAATACACTAGATGAGCTGGTGTTGCAGAGACGTGATGCTCGCCGGACTAAGTCTAACCTTACACACGCAACGTGTGCACTTAGGGCGTATGCTTCTTCGCACTCCATTGCACTGCAACCTACCCCAGTTCTCCCTCCCTGGCATTTTGTGCAGCTACGCGGTAACAAACCAACTGTTCTACGTCGGCTATCATCTACCCTCGTGGCAGCGTCTTTTCGCGAACGAATTACACAACAAGACGCCCATCTGCCGCACGGATCCGTCGTTTTATGCGTTGGCGCAGGCATCCAGGCTTGCGAAGCCACTACTCCAATTTACTGCGCTTGCAAGCCTGCCCTGAACAAAACGTCCGAGTTTCGCTTCCCAAAACCTCCTTCCTCCTTCTGTGCGGAGATTCTTGCCATTCAATTGGCACTTTGCTCTGTGGCCGCCGTTCCCCTACTATTTACGGCTCGCATTGTCCTCCGCATCGACGCCCTTCACGTCATACGCCTACTACGACGCGTCAGTCGCATCCCGGGATCGTCAGTCGACCCCGCCCCGAGTGTTTAGTCTGCAAGAACTGAAAACTTGAGGCAGACATTCACCACGTGCTGTGGGTTTGCCCTGCGTTGCAACCGACAAGAATTCGGCACCTGACGGTAGCGGGTCTTTCGCCCGACAATAGTGCTTCATACACCGCTTGGACACAAGGACCTCATCACCAATCACTGCTCGATTTTATTAGATCAGCGAGTCTTTTCTCATTTAATTAGGCACCGTCATCTGTCATTACATACTTTTATGCCTTGAGGCAATCAAGATCGCATTCAAACAAAAAAACCTATTCCACCCAATAAAAGTTTTCGCCACCACCACCGCCACGAAAATTCAGTCTGAACATATCGGTGAATTGTTTCTCTGCTGCCAACACCGCAGCCTCTGGCAGTTTTCTTCATTTGTTAATGGTGGTCGATAAAAAATGGCTGAGGCTTAGCTAAGGTTAAGCCTAGTCAGATGCGAAGCATATTGATGGCTAGGCTTGGTAATACATGGCTTTCTTTGGTTGAATACTTGGTCATTTTAATACAACCACTAGAAGCCTTCGTCGTGGGGGAAGACAACGGCACGGCTACAGCGGAACGCCGACTAACCCCGAGACGCGCTCAGGGTGAGCGCCTGGATACCCACGGAAGCCGCGTCCGCCTGCCCGGTGGAGCGAGCGCGTTTCACCTACACCGAGTGTGAACGCGCGTTTGAAATGCGCGGGAATGCCGCTCGAGGACATTCCGGCGTCTGTGCGATGGCATCGTTCTCCCTCTCCCAGCGCGTGACGGAGATCTGTCATGACGTCATTGTGTCACGTGGTGTGACGTCACCATACCACGCGGTCTGCACGGCGTGCAACCACAGCGACGGCGCGAGGTGGACCCCCGTCTTCCTCTGTCGTGACGTCATGTGCCACGTGGTATGTCACGTGGTGTGACGTCATTGTACCAGGTGGTCTGCACGGCGTGCAACCACAGCGACGGTGCGAGGTGGACCCCGTCTTCCTCTGTCGTGACGTCATGTGTCACGTGGTATGTCACGTGATGTGACGTCACTGTACCACGTGGTGTGCACGGCGTGTAACCACGGCGAAGGGCTGTAGTGTACCTCTAGTAATATGCTTCGCATAAAAAAAAAGGACAGGAATACCATCTCTGCACAGGTAATTTTCCGTAACTACTTTGCGGTGGCGGTGCAGTCATTCGAAAGTAGGTGGCTATAAGAATAAGTGGCTGTTGATTGCGGCATGATAGTGACGTATTTTATATCCACCAATGAATACTCGTCATCGTACAGCCGATGGTAATCATGTCTAAATTTAACTTTTTCTTGGGGTGGTTAAGAAAACGGGGGCGGGATCTTAAAAAAGCGTCCTGAAATTCTTATGCTTCATATTGTCACGGAAGATAGGGCGACACGTCGCTCACCAGCAGAACACGGCAGCCAGCCAGCTCGAGGCACTTCAGCGTCATCCTCGTCAAGCGCCACCTGAGAACACCAGGTGGCATTACTCCCCCTCCCCAAAATAATGAAAGGGAAAACAAACAACAGCACAAGCGCAGAAAAATGTACAAGGGAGGTGGGCGAAGGTGTCCCACGCGACAACTAGCGGAACACTGAGCGTACTGCCCATCACTGCGTGAAGCACGGCTTCATGCGGACTACGTGCACAACCTCAGAACAGGGTGGGTGACGCTGAGGCTGCACAGTCGCGTCAGGAAGAACTTCGTAGGTCACTTCTGTTACACGGCGCAAAACTCGGTAAGGTCCAAAGTAACGGCACGTCAGTTTCTCAGACAAGCCTGGGCGGCGTACCGGGGTCCACACATAAACTTGGTCACCGGGACAGTATTCGACGTGCCGATGACGGAGGTTGTAGCGGCGCGCATCCATGCTCTGCTGCCGCTGAATGTGAAGACGGGCAAGTTGACGTGCCTCCTCGGCGCACTGAGCGAACTGCTCGGCATCTGGCGTGAGTGGGTGGTCATCAGTGCAGCAGGGAAGCATGGCATCCAGCATCGTCTGAACCTAACGTCCATAGACCAGACGAAATGGTCAAAGCGGGTCGTCTCCTGGGTGGCCGTGTTGTAGGGGTATGTGACGTACGGGAGAATCTCGTCCCAGGTTTTGTGCTGCCAGTCTATGTACACATTGCGATCATGTCGGCGATCGTTCTGTTGAGTCTCTCTGTGATCCCGTTCGTCTGTGGGTGATAGGCAGTAGTTTTGCGATGACTCGTGTGACTGAGCTTGAACACGTCGCGCATGAGCTGCGCCGTAAAAGCCGTACCTCGATCAGTGATTACGTGGGACGGTGCGCCATGACGCAGCACGATTTGTTGCATAAAAAACTGGGCGATCTCCGATGACTTGCTCCGCTGCACCACCTTAGTTTCCGCATACCTTGTTAAATAGTTGGCCGCGAGTATGATCCATTTATGACCGGCCGATGACACAGGGAATGGGCCCCGTAGATCGATGCCGACTTGATCAAACGGCGTCAGAGGCGGTTCAATAGGTTCGAGCTAATCCGCTGGCTTGAGAGGGGGCGCCTTACGAAGTTGGCACTCGCGGCAGCCTCTGACATAACGTTGGACGGCGTGGAAAAGTTTGGGCCAATTTTACGCCTGACGCGCTTGCAAGTGTGCGGGCAAAGCCCAAGTGGCCGGAGGTGGGCTCATCGTGAAAAGCAAGAACGATATCGGTGCGAAGGTCTGCCGGAATGGCGAGGAGGTGCGCTTTGTCAGCAGTGGTGGAGTTTTTCTTAAACAAAATGCCGTTCAGGATGCAGAAGGACGGCAGGTTCCTAGAAAATTGTCGAGGTACGACAGAAGCTCGGCCCGCCAGATAATCAATGATAGGTCGCAGGTTTGGGTCAGCTCGCTGTCTGGTCATTAAGTCTAAGTCGCTGACAACTCCAAGAAAACCACCCTCGTCCTCTGTGCTATCATCTGCTAACAAGACGGGTGCGCGAGAGAGTCCGTCAGCGTCTTCGTGCGTCTGGAAAGATTTGTGCACAATAATGTAGTCGAATTCTTGGAGGCGGAGGCTCCATCGGGCTAGGCGCCCCGATGGGTCGCGAAGATTGGCCAGCCAGCACAAAGAATGGTGGTTCGTAACTACTTTGAACGGGCGGGCGTAGAGGTAACGATGAAATTTCATGGTTGCCCACACAACCGCGAGGCACTCCTTTTCTGTTGTCGGATAGTTTGTTTCAGCGCAAGAAAGCGTGCGGCTTGCATACGCGATGGCACGTTCGACGCCACCTTGGCATTAGACGAGTACGGCGCCGAGGCCGATGTTGCTCGCGTCGGTGTGCACTTCGGTTTCAGCCTCTTGATGAAAGTGCGCTAGAACAGGGGTTGTTAGCAGTCGTCTGCGCCGCTCGGCAAAAGCCTCCTGTTGCTCGGCAGCCCACACGAACTGTGTATCATCGCGCGTGAGGTGGTACAGGGGTGCGGCAATCTTTGAAAAGTGGGCGATGAAGCGGCGGTGATATGCGCACAGACCCAAAAAGCGTTGCACACTTTTCTTTGTTGTAGGAACAGGAAAGGCGGCGGCGACAGCAGCAGTTGTCTCGGGGTCGGGCTTAACGCCATCGGCACTCACAAGGTGACCGATAAACTTCAGCTCTTTGTACCCAAAGTGGCACTTCTCGGGCTTTAGCGTCAAGTCGGCCGATCGGAGGGCATATAATACTGTCCTCAGGCGTTCAAGGTGTTCGACAAAGGTTTCGGAAAACACGACGACATCATCGAGATAAACCAAACAAGTTTGCCATTTGAGACCAGCGAGAACTGTATCCATCATCCGCTGGAAAGTTGCCGGCGCTGAACATAGCCCAAAAGGCAGCACTTTAAATTCGTACAGTCCGGGGGTCACGAAAGCCGTTTTTTCGCGGTCCCGTTCGTCGACGTCTATCTTCCAGTACCCACTCTTTAAATCAATTCAGGCGAAGTACTTGGCGCGACGAAGTCTGTCGAGCGAGTCCTCGATACGAGGCAGCGGGTAGACGTCTTCTTTAGCGATGTTGTTCAGTTTTCGATAATCATCGCAGAAGCGGAATGTCCCATCCTTTTTCTTCACCAGCACGACAGGCGATGACCAGGGGCTGCTAGAAGGTTGAATGATTCCATCTAAAAGCACCTCCTTCACCTGCGTTTGGGTCGCCCCACGCTCCTTCGGTGGGGTGCGGTACGGCTGCTGACGGATAGGGCGAGCATCGTCGGGCGTAACGATGCGGTGCATCAGAAGAGCCGTTTGCCGGACTTTCAACGAAGAAGCGAAACAGGTAGAGTATTCGAATAGGAGGGCATGCAGTTCTCGCTGTTGAGTCACCGAAAGGTCCGGACTGATGTCAAGAGTGTCAAGGGATGGGCGCAGAGGTTTAACAGCTTCGAATGTGAAACATTCAGAAATCTCCGCTAAGGGGTTGGCGAATGTGATGGCAGTAGCACGAAAAAGATGCCGGGGCTCGTTAGTGATGTTAGTCACCAGGAGCTCAGACCAGCCGTCGCGGAGATGGATGAGACTTCGCGCTTAGCAGATGCCGTGGGTGAGCAAAAGGGAGAGGTTGCCTTCTGCGACCGCTCTCCTTTCACGTAGGCCGTCGCAGTGAACGCTCACAAAAACACTGGCGCGTGGCGGAATCCAAACGCTCTCGGCGGATATTCGAAGGGCGGCGCGGCTTTCTCAGTCCTCAGAGTAAACTTCAGCGTTCTCGGTAGAAAATGTGACAGTGCGCTTTCGGAGGTCAATAATAGCTCCATACTCCCGGAGAAAATCAACGCCAAGGATAAAGTCACTGGAGCAGTAAGGTAGAACTAGGCAGCTGACAGCAAATGTGGAGCTGCGAATTTTTACTCTTGCCGTGCACAGGCCAAGCGGAGTTACGACATGTCCACCAGCCGTGTGAATCTGCGTGCCGGACCATGGCGTCATTACCTTTTTAAGAAGCGCCGCTAGGTTCCCGCTTAAAATCGAGGAATCAGCGCCAGTGTCCACCAAAGCACTAACCTTATAGCCATCGAGAAGCACGGGTATATCAAACGAGAATCGATCTCAGAGTTCAGGTACTGCAGTCGTTGCCTTTGAATCGCGGTCGGCCGCTATTCGCGTTGTCGGGGCATCTTGTTCGCATCGATTGCCAGCGGCCTCGCCCCGGAGGTCGCTTACTTTAGTCTCCCCGGCGGGGACTTGGCGACCGTCTCTGCGCCATCCAGGAGGAGCTTTGGGGCTGTGGCAAAGGTCGGCGTGGTGATGGAGACCGAGACTGCCGCTGGGGAATTGTCGCCTTGCGCTTATGGGCCACATAGTCCTCAATATCCCGAGGTCGTTGAGCCATTGGTGGGTGGGGCATGTCGACAGGGAACCCCTGCAGCCCAAGCTGCCGATACGGGCACTAGCGATACAGATGACCGGGTTCCCCGCAGTGAAAGCGAAGACGGCGCCAATCTGCTGCACGCCACAGGTCCGTCTTCCGCTGGGGTGATCGTCGGTTGTCGATGTATGCGTCGGGGTTTGCGGAAAACAGTGAGCCCTGATTGGACGAAGGAAACTGCGCCGAAGAAGGCGAAGGACGTCGCAGGGCTTCAGCATTTGTTGGCCGACGGTACTCCATGGGAAAAGGCAAAGCTCAACAGACGGGAACGAAGGTCTCAAGGCTTGAACTTCTTCGCAGACGATGCTAGCGAGAGAGCCGGCCGTCGGCAGGGGAGCACCGGAAAGCGTCTGGAGCTCTTCGCGCACAACGGAGCGGATCAGGTCGCGGAGAAGATCAGGTTTAGCCCGGAAGGCAGGAAGCGGCTCTGTAAGTGAAGCGGCGAGTACCGGCCGGTCGTAGATGGTAGACCGCCGCAGGAGCTTCTTCTCCATCGTGACCGTTTCCGTGAGAAACTCAGCAACAGTCCCTGGTGGACTGCGCACGAGGCAGCGAACAGTTGTTCTTTAACGCCGCGCATGAGGTGGCGCACCGTTTTCTCCTCGGGCGTGGCCGGGTCAGCTCGCCGGAGAAGCCGGGTCAGCTCGCCGGAGAAGCCGGGTCATGTCCTCCAGGTACATGGCGGCAGTTTCGTTCGGCATCTGAATACGAGTCAGCCCTTTCTCGATGATCCGTGCTGATGTAGGTCTCCAGGATGCGTCCGCGGAACCCGTGCCATGATGTTAAGGCGTCTTCTCGGTTCTCGTACCAGGTACGTGCACCATCCTCCAGACTGAAGAAGACGTTTCGAAGCTTTGCGGCGTCGTCCCACTGGTTTAACGAGGCGACGCGTTCAAACTCGACCAGCCAGTCTTCGACGACTTTGATCTGACTGCCATGGAATGGTTTGGGCAGTCGTGGATTCTGCAAGGTATAGTAGGCTGGAGATGGCATGACAGGTCGATGGGAGAGCGCTCTGGCAGACTCCAATGGCCCGTGTACGGGAGGTAGGCCTTGGTTTCTCCGGCTACCACGGTGCACAGGGGTGTCCACTAGCGAAGGAATGGAGCCCAGCGTATCCGGAGGAGTATGAGACATATACAGGAATCTGTACCCAGCACCTCCACCAAAATATGTCACGGAAGATAGGGCGACACATCGCTAACCAGCAGAACACGGCAGCCAGCCAACGCGAGACACTTCAATGTCTTCCTCGTCAAGCGCCACCTGAGAACATCAGGTGGCAATATTCTCAAAAAGCGCTCATGTTGAAATGTTTATTACCTGTTGCACTTCTCTAGATACTTTCCTAAAATCTCTTTTAGTAAAATTTCTTGCAGGCGAACCTCTTTTTGTTATGTAGCATATATGGCCATTCCAGGTTAGCTTCGGAAAGAAGGTGGTAAGTATTTTGCCTCTCGTTTGCTGCTGTTTGCCGATCGCTAAAGGTGCATTTGTTCTGCCCTTGAGCGGTCTCCTAACTATATGTGAGAGTACCTCGGAAAACGTCTTACAATATGTCAGTCTGCCCACCACGCAATTCTGCCGTTTAGGTATTTGCACAGCGCTTTCTACTACACTGTCATCTTCACAAAGCCGACAATCGGAGGCATGGCATCTTGTCTCTAATGTGAAATCCATCTGATGTCATAACGTTCATGTATACTACATTAAAAATGTCACAATCTGTAACCCAGCCGAAGTACTGATTTTAGATAGACCGATTCTGATTGTACCCGCTATTTAGTACTTTTCATCTGCTGTTTTTATCTCAAACAGTTTTCCTCATATCTCCAAACACATATAGGCACTCGAACGTAGGGAACTTTTTAAAAGAACTAGAGAATGCAGAACGACGTACGAACCTAAGCGGAATTCCAGCGTAATTGAGTAGACTTGTTTCCGGAAACAAATGAGTTTACTGTTTGGAATAACTCACCATTTTACATAAAAAGCTGCATTTCAGGTATTATTTCCATTGAGCTTCGATGGTGGACTCTCGCTGGGACAAAAGCAATCAGTGTTCCTCGTTGAAGTGGCTGCAAGCTGCGCAATAGTGCTGTCACGTGAGATCACCTGATGGTGGACAGCAGCAAACAAGCCTCTGGCGCAGTGAAATCAAAAGAAAAGCATTTTGATAAGCAAATTCACCTGTTGAATAAACGGGTATTTTATTCCACAGGAAATTACTTTTGCGCGTCGAATTCGCCATTTGTCTGCAGCGATCAACATGTCATCGACGCCCAGTCAAGCTGTAATGACACGCAGTAACACTACGGAGCGAAGCATTCTTTTTCGGTGACGCATCGGCTTCCACGGAATAGTCGCCTTCGGTAGATCCCTTTGGAACAGTAGCAAACATCGGTCAGATAGCACCTCTCTTGTCCGTCACTGCACTCGCAATGGCCACATTGTGAAGAATCAAAGAAGTATGCTGTAAACAAAAAGCGTAGAATAAAACATGTTGAGTGAGAAAGACATTTCACTGTTTCTAAACTAGACGTGTCTTTGAGCAAGACGGTATTGGATTTATGAAAATATTTATGGTAAAATAATTCATTAGGGAATGTTAGGTATAGCCCAATATCAGAATAATTTGCCTTCTGTGTGATGGTTGCGAGATATTTATGAACCTAATCAGCAGTAACATTTCAGAAATCATAAACTTCAGACAGAATGTTAACTGCGCCATCACTTGAGTTTGGGGCGGCCAGTTTTTGTGTGCGTTGTATTTATTCTATGATGCTTTTCAAGTGGAATGCACGTCAAGACTTCAGCATGTGTAATATACTATCCCAGTGGCAGATTTTCTAGACCACTTACACAAAGTGGAGCCCGCCTTCTGTATAGAGTGCCCATAAACAGATTACATTCACGCCACTGCTCAGATGATAGACAAATGCCCAAACAATACACAGGTAAAAAATGAGCTGCGGTTAAACTGCTGCGAAACCGGGTTAGAGAGCGAGAACTACGGCATATCTGGCAACTGTATGGGGCTTGGCGTCTGTAACACTGAGTGCGATCCGGACAATGGATAGGCAGCGAACCCACCCTGCCACTCTGGCAGGTGCCACTTAATGGTCCATCCAGACAGTTTGCTCACCCAGTGAAAACTGCGGCTTGTTGCAACAGTGCCGCGTGTCTACCAGAACGTTGTCAGCGCTAACGAATGCAGCCCACATCTCTTTTTTATCACCCCACGTACCTATAAGCGCGATTCAGTCGTCCACTGACCCAGGGAGAAAGATATGCGCTCTTAAAATCATCGGAGTATGAAACGTTGTCAACGCCAACGCCAATGAACACAATAAATGTCAATGGCCTATGGCTTCAGTGCCGCGTCCCTGCCACAACGTCGTAATGCCAACGCACGCAGCCCAGCTCTGTCATCTTTTTTCTTTCATGGTGGTGTAATACTCGCCAGGTGGTCGTTGACCTTCTCGCAAAACCAGCGCATGCACCACTGACACTTGAGTCTTTCTGTGGTCGTCCGTCAGCAGCATCTCCCAAAGTTGGTTGGATTCGTTTCCTCCGCAATAACTCCTTGGGCACCCCTATTTTAGTTGGCGGAGATTTCAACGCCGCTCACACTTCGTGGGGCTACCCTTTCAATTCCTCCCGGGGTACCAATATTCATAGCACCTTTCTGGATCATTCATTTCAACTACTAAACAAACCGCAAACTTCAACGAGCCCACGGGGTGGTCTGTATTCGCCTGATTTGTCTTGGTGCTTAGGCCCCGGCAACCCTCGTTGGACTGTTGAACCATGTACTTCGGGCAGTGATCACAGCCGTATTTTAATCTCCATCACAATTTCGCGTCGCCAGAAAACACGCCGAAGCGTATGCTTTACGTCATAGAATTCCATACGCGCAGGTAATCGGTTGTCTGCATTGAAGCCATATACTGTTCGGTCTACACTCACAGCTGTTTTTGTCGACTCACATATTCTCCACTACGGAAATGAGGATGATCCGAACCCGGGCATGCACCTTCTTAATCTCTGGGCTCTTCGTAACCGGGCGGCTCATTAAGGTTCTCGTAATCACCATGAGCCTTCAGCTCTTCCAGTTCTTCATCAGGCTACTGCCCGTGCGCGGTGCTACTCAAAGAGACTTAGCACACAGCGCTGTGCTGCATGGTGTGCCCGCCTCTCCTCTTCACAGGGTAATAGACATCTTTGGTAGGTATTTCACGCCATGGAATGCACATGTTAAGTAGCTGATTACACAGAAAGCATTCGCTTAGCTATGAATGCGGATGAAGCTTCATTTGCACAACAAGGAGCCCATCAATTCTTATCTCGTCATGACTGCCTTCCTACCCCTCCTCCCATATTATCAATTCCTGTGCCCCCTGAGGACGTTACTGCAGATTTTACCATGGCAGCATTGCTAGCCTCCATAGATCGCCTCAAAACGAGAACTGTTCCCGGACCTGACGGTGTACTTAACTCGTTATTTCGCAGTTTGTAAGGACCTACTCTACCGTCCCTCCTTGATGCATTCAATGAGGTTAAACATTCTGGAGTTAGTCCTGCACAGTGGAAACATTCTATCGTCGTCCCAGTACCGAAATCATGTCAGCCGCCAATTTCTTTTTGCGGCCTTCCACTCTGTTCTCTTACGTCTACTATCTGCAAGCTTTTTGAACAAATATTAGCAGCTCATTTGTCATTGTGACTGGAAGCGAATGATTTTATCTATAACCCCCAATTGGTTTCCGGCCTCAATATGGAACAGAAGACGGTCTTGCTGTTTTGTCTGCGGATATACTTAACCATTCTCCCC
Source organism: Amblyomma mixtum (assembly GCF_055824585.1). Classification (NCBI taxonomy): domain Eukaryota; kingdom Metazoa; phylum Arthropoda; class Arachnida; order Ixodida; family Ixodidae; genus Amblyomma; species Amblyomma mixtum. Next base: position 184,181,179 of record NC_143021.1, on the reverse strand, counting down.
ATAGTCATCTTCTTCGTACGGTGATCGCTATTGACACCCCGAAGGCTTATGGCAACGTCCATCACACTCGAAGTCTTGGCATCCTTCAAGAACTTGGTCTCTCGCATCGGTTTCTCCTCTCAATTCACTCATTTTAACGAACAGCACGTTCAGTGTGCGTGCCCATGGGAAGCCTTTTGGTCACTTTACCTACAACTGCGGTGCACCCCAGGGTTGCGTTCTTGCCTCCACATTATTTAACGTAATTCTTATCCCTCTTGTCCGAGTCCTAGAGAAAATTCGTTCTGTACGCGTCCTTGCGTATGCCGACGACATAACCTTGTGATGTTGTCATCCAGATGTGTCGGTGCAACAGTCGGCGCTCCAGCAAGCCCTTGATAACTTAACATCACGACTACCCTCTTTGGGTCGGTCCCTATCGTGTAATAAATTATGTTTCATTCGTACTGAAAACAGATGCGGCTTACTGAAAGCAGCCCCTTTTACCTTCACGGTAGACAGTTCTCAAATTCCTCAAGTCGAAAGTGTGTGTGTTCTAGGTCTTCTACATCATACATCTCGGACTGAGACTCCGTGGATAAGCTCGACCCGTAAAGCGGCTCACGCTACACTCGGCCTGATTCGACGCATAGCTATCCGCTCTGGCAGAGCGCGTTTTGATACATCCCGTCAGCTCGTGCGCTCCATCCTCCAGCCGCGCAAAGAGTACCAGGCCCATTTTCATCGCAGAAGAGCAGAAAGCTGGGCGAGTTGGTTGATATGCATACTGAAAGAACGAGCGCTAACTCACAACTGAAGATTTATTCCGAAACACAAGCACGTATAAATAGGAAAAACAAAACGAATCATACCAATCTGACATCAAGAACATCACATGTCACCCCCTGTGTACCCCAGTGATTTTGCCAAAAAGCGGAACTCCCTATCAGAGAAGCGGACGGAAGTCTGGCTGATGAATTTATCTCCACTGATACGCATATCAAACGCCTCCATGAGTTCCCGCACAAGTTGGTCCCTATGTCTGAACAGAATTGTTGCTTGGTCAAAGAGCGGTTTACACTGCCGCTTCTGATCGCCGGCATTACAAGTGCGGCAATCTTTTGGGAGGTTGTCAAGGGAATCTCCCCTGAGTAATCTTCGGTGTTCAGCTAATGTTTCGTTGACACATCGCCCTGTTTGGCCGATGTACGCCGAGCCACAGAATAGCGGCAGCTTATACACAACTACCCTGACACAGGGAACGAACGGAACTGTGTGCTGGATACTGCACTCATTTTTTCTTCCTTTCCTTCTGCCGCCTCCTTCCTTCCGGCTGCTCACCAGGGAACAGACTGAAGCCAACTTTCTAGGGGCGGAAAACACAACAGGAACGTTGTAACGTCCGTCTACGTTCTTCAGCCCATCCGCCAACCTTGAGCCTTGTATTTATTGCTGTATTTTGTGTTACAATTTGTATTTAACATTTTTCAATCTTGCTAAACCTGTTCTTTTTTGCATATATTATGTATTCGCCCCTCCTGCTTGGGCCTACTGTAGGCCTGCAGTATGTTCTAAATAAATAAATAAATAAATAAAACCTGTGCACGTACGGTATAACGGCGACCCTTCGCCGGTCAGTTTCCCAGAGTTTGGGCCTCGAACCTGCCTTGATCGAACTTGACAACCTCCCGCAGGCTTCCACGATTGTTTGCGGAGGGTACCCACTCTGTCTCAGCATTTCCAACTGAGACGCAACACTTTCGTTCATGTCATGTGGGCACGACTTGAAGACGGCCGCCTTAAGACAGGAAGTGGCTATCCCATTTTTTATGATTTTGGAGTGGCCGGATGAATTATCAAGCAAAGATTTCTTGGCCCTGGGATGGTATGCCCAACATACGTGTTTGGGGCGAAAATGCAATGACAGGTCTAGGAACTGAAGCTTTCCGTCTCTTGGTACCTCTACTGTAAAGTTGAGACTGGGGCCGCTCTCTTTAAACAATTTGAGCCCGTTGACAACACTGCGTTGCAGGTTAGGTTCAGAAGAATACACTAAATAATCATCAACATACCTATATATTTTCAATACTAGGCCATGTGATTTCTGTTCAGTGGATCTAACTACCTTCGCTAGAAAAATATTGCTAAGGATGGGGGCTACGTGTGCCCCGATACAAACACCAGTTCGCTGTACGAAAATTTCCCGTTCCACCCTATGACCGTGGACTTGAGATAAAACGTTAGTATTTCTAAAAAAGACCTAACAGATACACCACATCTGGACACAAAAGCAGCCTCGTCGTTGTGCTCCAAAATGCATTCCTGGACGCTTTCCATTAGCTCATTGTTAGGCATCGAGTAGTACAAGTCCTCAACGTCCACGCTGAAGGCGGTACACTGTCCTGGGTTACTGTTGCTCAAAAGACTCACCATTGCCTCAGAATTTGGAGCGATGAATGGGTCCTCCACAGTTAGGCTCCAGAGTTGCTTCTGGAGGTACGTGGCCATCAGTAATTGCCAGGTATTCCGCTCGGAAACAATTGCTCGGAACGGGATGCCTTCCTTGTGGGTTTTCGCGGCTAGGTGAATTTCTTGAGCCTTCTTCACACCACTCGCTAATTTCTCCAAGTTGTGGTGGAGCAGTAACGCGACAGCTTCTTCCTTTACCTTTTTCGCCTTGAAGCAAACCTCTCTGAAATTTTTCGAGACAGCTGTCTGGGATTTCTCCGCGAACAAGCCCTCAGGAATGAGCACAATCCCTCCTTGCTTATCCGCACAAAGGACTGAATTCGGCGGATATCAAGAAATCGAAAAGCCACGCAATGCTACCGCATTTTCTTTCCTCTCATGGGTCCTTTCCACAACATCGACGCATTCCTCGACGCATCTTGCCTGGACTTCACGGCGTGAAAGTCGCGAAATAGACCGGGCAGTTGCCACCTTTTCGACGGGCTTAAGCACCTGCGGCAAACCGAACTTCGGACCAAGCCTGAGGATTCCAAGGTGTTGGGCAGGAATCTCAACGTTCCCTTGACAACCTCCCAAAACATTGCCGCACTTGCAATGCCGCTGATAAGAAGCTGCAGTGTAAACCGCTCTTTGACCAAGCAACAATTCTGTTCAGGCATAGGGACCAACTTGTGCGGGAACTCATGGAGGCGTTTCGTATGCGTAACAGCGGAGATAAATGCATCAGCCAGACTTCCGTCTGCTTCTCTCACACACATCACACACAGCGCTGAAGGTAGTTACCGCAGCTTACCGTCCCTCCTAACCACATCTTAACTGCCGCGCTACATATTGCGTGGATACTTGCTCCAACTTGCGTTGGAGTTTCAAGCGATACACAATGCAATTGCTTTCCTTCCACTCATACCCAGTTTCGATATTGTTCACATTTACACCGACTCCCTTGTCACCCCTACGCTGTCCGGCGCACATTCCAAATCACGCAGTCCATTCGCAAACTTTGCACAAGATACCCCTGTACGGTACGCATACACTGAATTCGCGGCCATGCCAAGGATCCGCATAATATTTATGTGGATACAACGACACACCTTGACACATCAGACATCTCCCCACCTTCCCCTCTTCCACCATATCCGTTCCTGTCCCATGTTTCCGAGAAACAGGCTTTGCGTCAGCGAACACGCTCTCTAATTCCTCTGTGTTTGTGGCCTCTCCTGCGTAGTCTCGCTCTGGAGGAGGAGGTATCTGTGAGTGGGATTCGGGTAGGAGCATCTTTGACTCCTTCTATGTGTCATCAGTAGCGTGGCAAACGTTTCGAAGTGACTGACAAGTGTCCCCATTGTGCTGCTGCACCAAATAAGTGTGTCGAAAAACACTTGCTGTAGACTTGCATGGCTACAGCCTCCGTCAGACGATGCTTCCGAAGGAAGGTAGGTGTGCGATGGGACGTTGATCGCAAGTGCACACGTTATAGTCCCTTTACCGAGAACTTTTGCCACTTTTTAAGCGAGGCTTGTTTACACTGTTTCTTCTAACTTTCTCTCTCTTTTTCATTATGCCTAATAACAAACATCTTAAATAAAAAAAAATCTGTCACTACTGCCACGTAGCTTAAAGCACGACAGGCGTCCACTGTTCCAAGAGGGCAGTTATGCGCCCTCCCTTTGCTTACCAAACTCCCGCTCGATGGGTTTCGTAGCTTAAAGCGCTACCAAGGTGTCCACTGTCCCAGGGGGGGCAGTTATGCGCCTTTCCTTTGCTTTTGATGCTAAAGGCCATTTTAAAGTGAAAACTAGGCGCACGGCGATCGAAACACTAGGTCTATTAGTGAAGCTTTCGATTCAATAATATTAGCCGTTATCATCTTTACCAGGAAGCATTCAGTCAGTGGGAAGATCCGAAGTCAGGCTGGCTTTCGTTGCAAGGAAGTAAACCACAAATATGCAAGTCTGCGAGAAAATGTGTTTGTGGGTTTGATAGCGGCCCTGCTCCTGGATAGAAAATTCATATAGCTCCAGTGTGGAAGGGCGTCAGGCAAGGGCACATTATTTCGCGACAGCTTAACACGACGGCTTTACGAAGATTGTACAGATGGCTTCAGTGGAGAGAGAGAGAGAAAACTTTATTTACAGAGGAATTCGGGGCACGCCCCAGGGTCCCCGCACGACCCCACTGCACTCAAGTGTTTATGTTCCGAAGGTCCATAACACTGGCAGCACGGCCGGTGGCGATGGTCTGCACGGCCGGGTCCTCCGAGCGCAGCAGGGTCTCCCAGTCCTCCCAGGTCTTGAGGTTCTCTAGGTCCCGCGGGGGAGGGTCCGCCGGGCAGAGGGAAATGATGTGGAGGGAAGAGGCGACGGGTTCTGAGCATAGAGTGCATGCCGGAGTGGGGAAGGAGGGATGATAATGGGCTAAGGTAAGGGGTGAAGGGAGTGTGCGTGTCTGTAGTCTGCGCCAGAGTGTTGCGTGTTTGTTATCTAGGGAGGGGTGGGGCGGGGGGTAGAGCTGGCGTAAGGCTCTGTGCGCCTGGGTCAGCTCACTGAATGAGTGCATGCGCTCCTTCGTGAATCCCCGATCAGAGGCCACCTGAGCCCGGTTTAAAGAACCTCGGGCTAAAAGGTTGGCGGCCTCGTTTCCGGGATTCCCGGAGTGCGCGGGCACCCATATCAGCTCCACTTGGCGGGGCGGGGGGGGGGGGGGGGGGGGGGGGCATCGGGCGAGTCCAGTATGCCAAAAGCAGGGACATGGACTCGGCCTCGAGCAAAATTTAGAATCGCAGTTTTAGAATCGCTTAAAATGTACCGGGTTTCCGTGCGGGTTATAGTTCAGTTCAGTTTCAGTTTCAGTTTATTTCCAGAAAAAAAAATTCTGGTGGGACACCTGGGCTAAAAGCTGCTTTTGTCAGCTTGACGAGGCCCAGGGCCCAGCATACAAGGCAGGGTAAGTCATACAGACATTGAAAAACAGCAAAGTAAAGGAACATAAAAATATCAATACTTAAACACACAGCACAGAAAGACGTGTAAAATGTGGTAACAAGTAGAAACGTGTGTACAGTTTTGAAGTAATATAAAAACTAGAAAAAACATACATATGAATGATTTCAACACATTCAAAATCAAAATAAATAACATCAGTCGAACACAAGAGAGAAAAACAGAGCACAAGAAAATGAAAAACAGTTATATAATGTGGTTACAATGATTGTATGATGTGGAACAAAAATATAAAGAAAGATATTTGGGACAATGGAAAACAGTTATTCACCAGAACATCTATACGGATAAAAAGTACTGTCGCAACTGGTTAAGGCTGGGTTTGGTAAATTGCGAGTGTTTATTTAAAATTAACGGGAGGTTGTGCTTAAGGGACTGTAGTTTGTAATTGGTGCGGAAACGGGGAATTTGCCACAAATCAGTGCTACGTGTAAATGCATTATTGCTGTTATGTTGAAGGGATGCGATTGTAGAAATAAATTGTCTGAAAGGGCGTGATGAAACATAAAATGAGCGCAACATGCGAAATTCATACATATTTTGTATCGGGATGATATTGTACTGACGGAAATACTGTTGAGTAGAAGAAAAGTAGTCAATGTTAGCTATGTTGCGCACAATCTTTTTTTGTAACATGTGGATCTTTTTAATGTTCCCTTTAGTAGTTGTTAGCCATACTAAATTGCAATAATTAATATATGACGAGAACAAGGCGTGGTATATTTGAAGTTTAATATGAACTGGGAGAAAAGAACGGCATCGCGATAAGGCGCCGGCTGTTCTACAAAGTTTTGTGCACATGTTGTCAATGTGTGAATCCCACGTTAATGTTTCTGAAAAGGTGACTCCTAGAATTTTATGTTCCTTAACAATAGCAATTTCTTCCCCTTCGCACTGAACAACTTGTTGTAGATTCACCATTTTGTTTCGTGGCCGAAAAATAATTACTTTTGTTTTTCTCGGATTAATCTTTAATCCTTTAGACTGTGACCAGAAAACCAATTTTTCGAGCAGGTCATTACACCATATTACAAGTTTATTTTCATCAGGGCCAGATAACAGTATGTTACTGTCATCGGCATAAATAATAAATTGAGCTTTTGAATCAATGGTTACAATGTCATTAATGTATACATTAAAGAGAAAGGGTCCTAAAATACTGCCCTGTGGCACTCCGGCTTTAATGGGTAGAAAAGAGGACTGCTTATTACTAACATGCACAGACTGGCTTCTGTTGCGTAAATAAGATCCGATGAGGTTAAGGGGTGTTCCTCGTACTCCGTGTAGATGTAATTTGTGTAAAAGAATGTCATGGCTGAGGGAGTCAAACGCCTTAGAAAAGTCGATGAATAGGCCGAGGGTGAAAAGCTTATCTTCTACGTTTTCCAGGATTTTTTCTTTCAATGTTAACAAAGCATTTTCAGTAGATCTCCCCTTTCTAAATCCATACTGCGCGTCAGAAAAAAGCTTCATCTTATCAAAAAAATGTGTTAATCTAGATGACAGTATTTTTTCTAGCCCTTTCGAAAACACCGGTATTACTGATATTGGCCTGTAATTCTTAACATCATTTCGGTCGCCACCTTTGTGTATGACTGTTACCCTTGATTTTTTCATTTCCATAGGAAACTCACCATCCTTAATGATCAAATTAAAAATGTACGTGAGAACAGGAACAATTAACTGCAAAACATGCTTTATGGGTTTTATTTGTAAATTATTAATGTCAAGAGCTTTGCTATTCTTAAGTTGCATAAATGTTCTAGATACTTCTTCCTCGGTAACTGGGTGACAAACAAAACTATTAACTGGGCTATTGATTAAAGGTGCTGCAGAGAGCAGACTGTCATCTGGCGTTATGCTATCGACAAATTCTTTATTGAAGTGATCAGTCAGTTCTTGGCCAGAAAGTTCACGGCTATTGAATATTATCTTATCAGGCGCGGAATTTTTAGTCTGACGACCTAAGACTCTGTTGATCGCTTTCCAGGCGGCTTCTGGTTTTTTCTTTGTTACGTCAAGAAACAGGTGCTCAAAGTAGGCAGTCTTTGCACGCCGAAGTTCACTGTTTAACTTATTTCGAGCAGCTTTGAATTCTTTGAACGCATTCACTGTGCGCGCAGTTAAAAATGCATGATACAGATTGTTTTTCTTCCTTATCATTGCTAAATGAACAGGAGTCACCCATGGCTTCTTTATCTTTTTTGATTGGTGAAATGTTCTGAAGGGAAAGTGCGCACAATATATTTTTATAAACGTTTCAATGAAACCTGTGTATGCATCATTCGAATTTCGCTTCCCAAGTATAAATGACCAGTCTTGTGCTCTAATGTCTTGCTCGAAATTGTAAGTGCTTCGTCTGAAATGTGTTGGAAAGTAAAAGCGTCGGGGCGCTTTTTCTTCGACATTTTGGGTGAACGATAAAACATGAAAACAGGGCAATGGTCACTTATATCTGCAGTGACCGTACCAGCGAGGTGCACAGCTGTTTCAATATTTGTGATTAACAGATCAAGAGCAGAGGATGTGGACACTGTGACACGGGTTGGCGTCGTGATCAAATTTGTGAAACCAGTTGAAGTGAAACTTGTCACAAAATCATAGGTACTGGCGCTAGCGTCTAGCATGTTCAAATTAAAATCACCGCCACAAATTAGCTGACAATTATTCGCGCACGAATATTCCAAAAAGCTCTGAAAAAAATCAATAAACTGTCCATACCTGCCATTGGGGGGACGGTAAACAACGGCGAAGATTTCAAGGTTATGCTTAAGTGTTAAAATTTCATAGTCATTCGTAATCAGGCAGTACGCAGGTACAGGCTCATAATCCCAGGAATCATCAATATAGATGGCTACGCCTCCTCCACGGCGGCCATCACGATTAATGACGAAGCTTTTGTAACCATCAAGGAGAACCCTATCGCCGCCATCATAGTACCAAGTTTCGGTAATCATTATAACGTTATATTTAAATGAAAACTTGCTCAGTAGATCGACAATATCATCTTCTTTGTTTATAGCGGAGCGCGCATTGAAATGAAATACTGAGTTTTCTGATGGGAGCGGAGATCGAACACTGTGGGGAAAAACAAGCTCGAGGTAATTCATTTCAGGGAAGGCAAAGATGTAAGCCTAGTGGGCTGAACTGTCGGGGGTCGGCGGCGAGACTATCTTAACAAGGTCTTTCTCACTGATGATCTGAATACTTTGTGATGAGTCACTTTGGCGAGCGAAAATCTTCCCGTTTTGCGTCCAAACAGACTTCCAGCGTTGCTCCTTTTTACGTTTGATTGCCTGTCCAAGAAGCCGCTTCAGAGTTGGGCAGAGGTGCTCATTAATGTAAATGGCGTCCGTGCTGTCGAGTCCAATGCTTTCATTGCTGATTCTGGCCTTCCTAGCTTTATAGAGAGTGGTGTCTCGTTTCGCAAGGGCAATGGCGGCTTCCTCTGCAGCCTCTGGGGACGTGTCTGGAGGGAGAGGTAGTGTGAGGAGGGCGGATAAAGAGGAGTCCACCACAGCTGCTGTCGCTTCATCACCCGTGCAGGCAGCGTCCACCCACACGGCGTCCGGCTGGGGGCCGTACGCTCGATGAAGTGCCTTCGCACGGGCTCTGCGGCGCTGCTCATTGTAGGACGGGTGCATATTCCTCGGGAGCGGCCTGATGAGGAGCTCTCGGTGAAGGGATCGTGGGATGGCGAGGGGGGTTGGGTCGTTGGCCGGTATTTTGATTCCGAGGGTGTCCAGGATATACCGACCTGTGGAGGTTTGTGTGAGCCTGATGTATTGGGCCTGTCGGTGGGCCTCCACCAGTTCCCCGATCGTATTGTGGAGGTCCAGGCCTAGTAATCTGTCTGTGGGTGTGTTGAGGGGAAGGTGAAGTGCTACCTTGAATGCCTTGCGAATCAAAGCATCCAAAGCGTTTATGTCATGTTTGGATAGGTGTAAGTATGGGGTAGTGTACAGCACACGGCTGAGGATAAAGGCATGAATGAGGCGACATAGGTCGCGCTCCTTCATGCCTCTATGACGTCCCGAAACCCTGCGGATGAGGTGAGATATCGCGCCTACAACCTGCTTGAGTTTCTTGAGGGTGGTGGTGTTTTTGCCATCGTTCTGGATGTGCAGGTCCAATACACGGAGGGTTCCAACCTCAGGTACCGGGTCACCATTCAGTTCAATGGCAATGGAGGAGCGGGGGCAGCGGTGGTTCTTAGGCCGGATGAGGAAGAGTTCGGAATTCTCTGGGGAGCAAGACAGTCCGATGGTCCGTGCGTAATTTTGGGTGAGGGTGGCTGCTTCCTGTAAGGTGTTCTCTATGTCTCCGTCACTGCCGTGAGTGGTCCACAGGGTGATATCGTCCGCATAAAGAGTGTGCTTCAGGTGGGGAATAGTGGCCAATTTTCGGGCGAGGGGGATGAGGGTAATGTTAAAGAGAAAGGGAGAAAGGACGGACCCTTGAGGGGTGCCGATACTCTGAAGAGTGTAGGAGGGGGAGGACAGAGGGCCGAAGTGTATCTCAGCTGTGCGGTCAGTGAGGAATGCTTGAATGTAGGCATACGTGCGCACACCCACATTCAAGGGGGATAGAGCAGTCATGATCGCCTGATGTTCAATGCGATCAAAAGCTTTGGAGAGATCCAAAGCTAAGACTGCCTTGGTGTGACCCGGAAGAAGCGGGTCGAAAATGTCGTGTGAGAGTTGCAGCATAGCGTCCTGTGCGGATAGATGGGGACGAAACCCTACCATGCTATGCGGGTAAAGATTGTTGTCCGCCATGTGACTTGTGAGTCTCGCTAACACAACATGCTCTAGGAGCTTCCCAAGGCATGAGGTTAGCGAAATAGGGCGAAGGTTTTGAAGTGTAAGTGGTTTGTTAGGTTTAGGTATGAATATTACCTTCGCGTGGCGCCAGGACTGCGGGAGGTTACCCTCCCTCCAGCACTGGTTGAAGTATTTCGTAATGTGGGTGATCGATTGGTCATCCAGATTACGGAGCATGGAGTTTGTGATTTGGTCTGCACCAGGTGCGGAGTTGGCGCGGAGAGTCAGGAGGGCCGCTCTGACTTCCGTCTCCGTGATGTCGGTGTCGAGTGTTGGATTTGCTTGTCCTGTGTAGTGCGGTAGAGGTATGGGGCCGCCTGGAGATGTGTACATGGTTCGAAGTGTGTCTAGAAGGGTGTCGGGATCGTCAATGTGTTCATGTGTGAGGCGTGTCACGTGGTGCTGTGTTGCTGATTTGGTGCGCGTGGGGTCAATGAGGTGTCGGAGGAGTTGCCATGCGCGTTTGCTGGACAGGTTTCCGGCGATGCCGTCACATATCTGTCCCCAGTTGGATCGGCAGAGCTCCTCATAGTGCTGTTGGATTTGTGTCTGCAGCGCGGCCAGCCGCTTCTTAAGCGTTCTGTTGTGTTTGTTGCCTTTCCAGCGTTCTTGGATGCTGTGATAAGCCTCCCAGAGGTGGGCTAGGCGTGTGTCCAGGGTAGGTGTTTCGGTTGTAGTTTCAATGTCTCGCGTGTTGCGGTGAACGTCATGCTTGAGTGACTGCACCCATTCGTCGATGTGTGCGATGGGAGTGTCTGGGAGGGCGGTGCGTACAGCGCGAAAGGCATCCCAGTTAATGAGTTTGTGTGTTGTATTTGCGTGACGGGGTGCTTTGTACGGGACAGTGATTTGTATAATGTAATGATCACTGCCCAGTGTATGTTGTGTTCTGTTCCAGGTAACGCCGCGGATACAGCGGCTCAGCGTCAGGTCCGGACTGGTGTCCATGCTGACACTGTTGCCGATCCTCGTAGGCGTCTGAAACGTGTTGTGCAGAGTGAGTTGGAGGTTCTGCAGGAGCAGCCAGAGCCTGCGACCTCGATGTGTCGTGGTTGTGTATCCCCAGTCAGTATGCTGACTGTTGAAGTCCCCGCCGATGAGTAGGGGATGTTTCCCTGCTAGATGATGTAGGTCTCGCAGAAGTGATTCTAGCGAGGCCATCGGCTGGGACGGGGGGTGGTATATGTTTGCTATAAATATGGAAGGAAGTGAATGTGTGTGATGTATAAGTTCAGTGATCACGCAGGGCGTCTCAGACGTGATGTGATGAGTTTTGTAGGTGAGGCTGCGGTGGACAAGTGTGGACGCCCTGGGTGTGTTAGTGGTATCTGAATGTATAGATGTGTAGGAGGGGAGGGTTGCCCGGTGTGCAGTTTCCTGTAGAAGTAGTATGTGGGGCGTGGGTGTGATGGTGGGAAGGAGAAGTTGCAGAGGCGCGCGCTTTGCCCGGAAGCCGCGGCAGTTCCAAGTTAAAATGGGTAGATAATTAGTGTTCCCCCCCGCCATATTGGATGGTAGGGGGATTGAGGATGGAAGTAAGACGGGTGTCAATTGGTATGTGTGGCTCAGGATAGGTGGTTTGTGCTTGCGGAGGAAGGATGGGGGGAGTGGAGGGGGTTTGAAGTTGGGTGAAGCGATGGTTAAGATTATGTTCCAAGAGTTCCATCATCTTGGTAAGCATAGCGTCCATGCGCTGCTCAAGTTTTTCGGTGAGGGTGGCGCAAGGTGATTGAATCTGGCCTCGAGGCGTGCGTCTAGCTCTTTTAGTTTGTGGTCAAATGTGGCTTCGAGTGCTGCTAATTTAGCGTCTATTTCTGAGGGTACGGGAGGGGGTGTGGCGTCTGTGGTGCGTTGTTTCTTTGCGGGAGGGGTGCTCGATGTGTCTGTGGATGATGGGGTCGAGTTAATGACAGCGGGTGCGGGTTTAGGGGGCATGGAGGGGGCGGGGGTGCTTAGGAGGGAGGAAAGGCGGCTTACCTCTTCACGCAAGGCCTTGAGCTCCTGGTCTCTCGGATCTGCCTGGGAGGACTGGGGTGGTGGGGGATGACGGGTAGCCTTGCCAGAAACGCGGTCTGCCCAGGTGAGACGCGTGGCGTTCTTGCTGCCATTCTGCCGGCTTGTAGAAGGCGACCGGGAAGTCGTCAAGCTGCGTCTGCTGGCTGTGCCTGGTTGATCGCAGCGGGAAAGCCGCCATGTATCCGGAGGATAGAGAGCGTTCTTCGGAGACGCTAGTTTGCGGCCCCGTCCCTTGCAGTTCCCGGTGCCGGTCATATGAGGGCCGCCGCAGAGAATGCAGCTGGGGGTGCATGAGGGCACATCTTCCTCTGGGTGGGACTGCCCGCAGCGGGGGCACTTATGAGACCTTGGATGGACGCACACATCCGCCCGGTGACCCGGTACGCGGCAGTTCGTGCAGGCGTCTATATGCCCTCGGTACGGTGTGCATCTGTGGAGGGCTCCTCCATAAAGAACTGCGCGTGGGACAGGTCCAGCCCGGAAAGTTATTAAGATAGAACGCGTGGAGCCCATTCGGCGGGCGTCCACGATGAGGGCGTCTGGGTTGCCGGTGAGCAGGTCTTGCAGGAGCTCTGACGGGGTCTCATTCCAATAAGCATTGGAGATGACTCCGCGTACTGCTCCGTCCGGCGGGGCTATGTAAGGTGCTACGGCGAATTCCTTGCCTTGGTGTGTGATGGTGTTCACCCGAACCAGAGCGAGCGCGTCATCCTTTAGGGGCGTGCTTACGGTGCAGGTGTTGTTGACCGGGTGTACCCTGATTTGGGTACGCGCTGGCTCCTTAAGCTGGGACGCCGCTTGGAGGATGGCCTCTCGTAGTTGTCGGGGTGGAAGCAGGTCCAGCTGCAGCCCGCCTCGAGATCTAAAAACGATCTTGTAATCTGCAGCAGGAAGCGGTGGCTGCTGCCGCGAACGCTGCGCAGCTGTGCGCGTTGCTTGCAGGTGCGCTGACTTTTCAAGGCATGGAGACTTGGGGGTACCGGTAGCAGAGGCTGCGCCCTCCTGGCGTCGGGTTGTTGAAAGGACGTGATTGGAGCGGGCAGGCACACTAAGAATGTGCGTCCAGTTCCTTGGGTCGTAGTCGTTGGGGTTTAGAACCTCTCCCTGCACCTGCACCTCCATGATGGCGTTGGTGGCGGAAGCGTCCGTCGGAGTAGGCTTAGCTCCCAGCGGAGAGAGGCCTAGCTCAGGCGGAGAGGTCACAGAGAAGAAATTGCCGTGGGTGCCCGAAAAATGGCGTAGGCAGGCCAAAAATTCGTGGCGTGCAGCGCTCATATTCGCAGATCCGTGGGTGGTGAAATTTTGGCTGATGATGCTGGCGATTGGCGAATTCCGCTGTATTTGTGCGGAGCCGATGTGGGGTGCGTCTGTACTACACGGCCCCCTAGCGGCCAATCGCTTCAGTGGACAAGCTTTGGGTCAGCAGAAGGATGAACACAGGTGCATCCTTTATTTTACTGATCAAATTGTTCTACAAATAACGTAACGAGGAATTCGTGCGAACCAGTTAAGACAAAAGCAATAAAGGAGACAAGAGAATGAAACATGTCTGAGGAAATCTAGTGTACAACTGTCTAGAGAAAAAATCTCTGCCTCTCCCGTAAACGAGAGTAGAGTAAGCATGAAATGTTTACGGGCCTAATGTCATCTCGGTGGACACCCGAACCGCACCGTACAGGAAGGGAGGAACGCCACCACCCGTTCAGCGCGATGCCTTGCCATTTGAACGCAAGGTTTTTTGAGGAAAGGAAATGGCGCAGTAATTCTCTGCCATCTCGGTGGACACCCGAACCGCACCGTAAAGGAAGGGAGGAACGCCACCACCCGTTCGGCGCGATGCCTTGCCCTTTGAACGCAGCGCTTCTCCCCCGGATCACGTATGAGAACGAAGTGTAACGTGGCATTTATGTGCTTTTTGGACGCGTTATTAGAAATCGGAAATTATAATTCCGTGCATTATCAAACCCACAGCTCCACTGATATCTTGATAAACATTGAGAAGGCACTGGCAGCAGTTATTTTTTGTCTCGTTTGGAGACCAACCGGCGCTTGCATGCCGGTCGCGTAGGAGGGCTTAGAGAGTCCCGTTAAAAGAGTATCCGTTCTCGCTTCGGCGAGCGCGGCTTCGGCCCCTTCTTTTTGAGCAGCGTCCGCTCCAGCGGACGCAGTTGTTGCTGCGACGCGCGTCTTTTTTTTTCTCTTTCCTGTGATCTTTTAACTCTCCTCTATCTGCACGTGGCAGCGGTGGTGGCTTGACTAGAGCCAGTAGCAGGCCCGTGCAATTTTTTCTTCATTTTTCTCTCAGTCACAACAACAACAACAACAACAACAACAACAGTATCTGTTCTCGCTTCGGCGAGCGCGGCTTCGGCCGCTTCTTTTTGAGCAGCGACCGCTCCGGCGGACGCAGTTGTTGCTGCGACGCGCGTCTTTTCTTTACTTCTTTTCTCTGATCTTTTAACTCTCCTCCATCTGCACGTGGCAGCAGTGGTGGCTTGGCTCGAGCCAGTAGCAGGCCCGTGCAATTTCCTCTTCATCCTTCTCTCAGTCACAACAACAACAACAAATCTCGTTAAGTCTCGTACGGTGCCCGAATGTTCTCGTTTCAGAGCCCGGATGACTGGAATTCAGTGCCCGGATGACTGGAATTCAGTGCCCGGATGACTGGAATTCAGTGCCCGGATGAGTGGATTTCAGTGCCCGGATGAGTGGATTTCAGTTCCTGGATGATGGCTCTCGGTCTCGGCGTGACGTCACCACACTGCCGACAACGGGAGCTAAAAGCATTTCATGCTTAATAGCAGTGCATTCCGCCGTGTCAAAAGCCGTTTCATCAGGCCAAAAGATTCGGTATTCTCGGGATGGAGTCGGCGCTTATCAAGACCGTTGGTGTGGACTAACTTGGTGAATATAAATAATTTGGAGGTCATTTGTCTCGAGGGTGAGATAAAAAACCTCTTAATGCAAAACATAAACTTTAGCCGCTGTTTAAAAAGTACTGGATTGCTAGTCTGCCAGCGGAAGGTAATTTGATAGAAAAAGACGGAAGGAGAAAGGTGCAGAAAAGGTAAAATAAAATAAATAACAAATAAGATAAAATGGGCCATGAAATGCGTATTATGGTGCATCCGCGGGCTATTATCTAGTGAGCGGGTAACATGCAAGGTGAAATTAGAGCTTTTCAAGATGTCCGCTGTCTTTTAGATAGGCAAACAAAAAGTTCACTGCATTTATTCGTTGTCTTAGGCAGGCAACAAAGACGTGATGACTCCAGATACACAGACAACGGCGAAACGGAGCAAGCGGGAAAGTCTTCGAAATGGGGCAGCATGAAGCACTAGACTACAGTCTATAAAGGATTGACCAGACGCTTGATATACTTGCCCGCGAAGTGGCAAATGTGCGTCTGAGCGCCTGCAGGATGATGAGAACGCATTCAGAAAGATTGAGTGAGTGAGTGAAGAAACTTTATTTCCGCCAGAAAGATTGATATATTCGAGCAATGAATTCTCTATGTAGGGCCATACACGAGTGCTGCTGACAATGTGGGGGGGCGCTGTGAGCGCGCGGCTGAATAAATGTTTTCACCACCACCACCTGACAATGTGTGCTCATTTTTACTTCGCTTTTCTTAGAAGATTTCAAATGAGATCAGAAATGAATCATGGCAAGAAAGAGGCACCTTCCGATTTAAGCGCAAAACGTTACAAACTACCCCGTGCCCCCACGCCAACAATGACTGCCAAGTGAACAAAGAAAATATTAAGGCGGAAGCCTTGAATGTCTCATCGTTGTAAGCAGCAGTTGTGGACAGAAAATGCCACGCTTTTCAATTGGTGCAAACGGTCGTGACGTCACAGTGCGCGAACTTCAAACGGGGCCAATTGTACTTTGGCTACTAACCATGCAATTAATTAAAGGGATCGTATAGTGATGGTCCAAATGGGACTGAGCTTAGTTAATTGCTTAATTACCCAATTAACATAATTAGCTTTACTGGTTGCCATATAAATAAATAAAACCGATTAAGAAATTGGTCGAGCTCAGGAATCGAACCCCGGTCTTCGGCGTGAGAGACGAGCATGCTATCCACTCCGCCATGCCAGCTCGATGGTTTGGAATAAACAAAGGCGCGTCTAGTGAATACGGTGTCTTCACTCACTCTAATCCTCCTCCATTCTTTTCCGGCGGGGTTTAGGTGTCCACCGACAAATGAGAGACAGATACATTTCATTTCCTCAAAAACAAATTTACCGAGGAGCGAGGCGTATAACAGAATGGGCGACGGCGTTCTATGGACTCCTTGGCAGCGTTGCAAGACGCTGTCGCGTTCCACTCTTAGGGACGAAGCTTAACATCTTAACCACACATCAGTGACCACACTTTAGGTCAAAAAGTGCCCCCCTGAATTTTGTGAGACAGTTACTGCGCAATTTCCTTTCCTCAAATACAATTTTCATTTTCTTCATTACGGCTCCTCTTTATCTATCTTCTTTCACTCCCACTTCCTCCCTTCCTCTACGGTGCGGTTCAGGTGTCCACCGAGATGACAGAGAATTACTGCGCCATTTCCTTTCCTCAAAAAGCGTTGCGTTCAAAGGGCAAGGCATCGCGCCGAACGGGTGCTGGCGTTCCGTGGACTCCCTGGCAGCGCTACAACGCGCTGTCGCGTTCCACTCCTAAAGGCGAAGCTTAAGCGTCATTAATTAGCAGTTAATTAGTATTCAGGTATTAATCAGTAATTAACCATTATTAGTGATTTGTCATCACTTAGTAATTAGTACTCAATTATATTTGACGCCACCAGTGCCACAGAAACAGCGAAGGCGGTGCGGAAAACGCTTCCGCCTCAACCCACTTTAGACAGTCAAAGTGCCCCCTGAATTTTTGCATCAATATGAATCACAACCGCAGCTACGAATTCCTTCGCGTATTAATAAATAGCAGTGATTCAATATATCTTTGCCAGTAGTCTCATGAGTTGAAATTGGGAATAATGTAGCGAAACAACTTGTAGACATTGATTAGGCCTAGAGCTTACGAAACCTCTAAGGTGAAATTAATTTGTTATATGGCAGTCTTTACTCATTTTCATCCACCCAAGCGCAGCCATACGGCTACGTTATTCAGCTTCCAAAGAAAATTTGTAGTTAAAGAAAAGATCTCCTTGCTACGGGGTCCTCGTACCAGGGCGTAATTGTTTTATTTTTTTTTATCTTCAATGCTCCTGTGGTAGCGTTATAGCTTTGGCAGCCTGTCGAGCCCATCGTGCCTATGAGGAGTTCCCCGGTGTGTAATGTAGATATATTAAGGAAGAAAGTATTCTTACTCGAACCTGCAGCTGGCCAGCTGCTTTCCCTCAGTTCTAGAAACATAAGAGCCAAATGCGGGATAACTGTTATTAAGCTTACAGAGACACTCAGAACCTGCACCAATATGGTTGTCGCTGTCTGAGTGATGTATTTCAGTTTTGTAACTGAGTGCTCTTCCCTGAAGGAGCCTTTAACTCATGTCACCATATTGAGCATTGCATATTAAAAATGGTTTGGTTTGGTTTATGGGGTTTAACGTCCCAAAGCGACTCAGGCTATGGTAGACGCCGTAGTGAGGGGCTTCGGAAATTTCGGCCACCCGGGGTATTTTAACGTGTACTGACATGGAACAGTGCACGGGCCTCTAGAATTTCGCCTCCATAGAAAATCAACCGCCGCGGCCGGGATCGAACCTGCGTCTTTCCGGTTAGCAGCCGTGCACTATAACCACTGAGCCACCGTAGCGGCACACATATTAAAAAATGTCAGCTTAGATTACACAATGAAGAGCAATGTTTCATCGCTTCAACTATTTTATAATTGGAGACAAAAAATTGTAGGTAACAAAGCTTTAGACCGTGGCAATCATTTCAGTAAGGCCGTGAGCGAGGCAAAATATAATATTGTTTGCTTTCGGAATTTCTGGCATAGTAGGCATCTTTAACTTACAAGCCCAAGAAATATCGGTTACGAGTAACAAAGCCAAAAACGCAGTTGCCCACACCAGTAGATTATCCATTACTTGAGCTAACAACGCAGGAATTATTTTCCCGGAATATATAGAACTGCCAATTTGAATACGTGGCAAAGCATCAGCTCGTAGCTCTGCCGAGTGTTCTGTTGTATAAACTTGCAGTCGCTCGGTTATTACAGCTTTACCGTTTCATTGTTGAGACCTTTTGTATAATTAATTGTTGTTGTGCGGGAAAAGTAACATAGGCTTAAAAAACGCTTTCTTAGTATGACGAAAAAAGCTTTTGTCTTACTCTGAGGGCAATTTTGCGCAATCTGTTTATATCAAATTGAATTTTTTCTTACACGCACTAATAACAGACGCATCTTGGAACAAGCTTTCCATCTGCGTTATTGTGCACGGGCCGGCATTGGGTGATGAACAACGTTTATTCCCGATAAGATGGCATATATATATACAGTGCCCCGACGTACTCGGTCATGCGCAGGTTTTGCTGCAGCGAGTTACGTCAGACTTGCTCAGCTCTGCTACATCTTCCCTTCTTTGAACAAACCGGGTTCAGCGTCGCTCCGGTAGAGAGTACCGACAAGGTTCACGTCGAAACCTTGTGCTTCGACGTAGCTCTTGGCCGGGCTCTGTGCAAGGGTCTTTTTGAAGGGCACAACTAGGTTTCTGTTGCAGACCCATCAGTCGTACATGTTCTCGTGTGCGTCGGATGTCCCTGCCGTCTTCCGTTTTGAGAATCGTCGAGCGAGGTTAGTTAGCTGGCCTGAGGACGACAGCTGGAGACCAGGTCCGGTTGATTGTGTCATACACGGTGACCTGCTGGCCTGGCGTCGCAGGTGGCAGGTACCTGCTGCCATAGTTGTAGTACGTCCTTTGGCGTTGGCGTATCTCACGAAGGCGGCTGTGGACCACGTTGCTGGGTATAGCTTGTGGCTCCAAATGGCTTGTAGGAACCGGGAGACGAGTCCGTGTTTGGCGTCCCATCAGCCTCTGCACAGGGGACTGTAGCACATCATCACGCGCTGTATTGCGCCATTCAAGCAAAGCCGTCTGAAATGCAGGCGTTTTGAGGGAACATTTTTTTAGAAGCTTCTTGGCTTCCTGCACCGCTCTTTCCGTCATGCCGTTAGACCGCGGGTGATAGGGGCTTGAACTGACTTGGGCGATATTCATCACTCTCCGGTTTCGTACAGATGCGGCAATTCGCTGACCACGGTACAAAGTTCCCTTTAGAGCAAGCCATATTTTGAGACGTAAGCTTGATGTGTGGACAATGCCGCAGACAGCTCGCTTAACACGAACCACTGAAAGCTGGGCGCTGGCTCCGCAGTCATGCTGCACGGTGAATTTCCGGTGGTTGGCGGCAGCATGTTTGTGCTTCCGCACTGACATTGTCTCAGACCGAGCGGCGGCGCCCAGTGGTGCTAATGTCAGCGGAAGAAACGCGCTTGAGCGTTCGTGTTAAGCTTGCTGCCGACTTTAAGAACGAAAGTTGGTACCGCCTTTAAAATTCACAACCGCTATGCTATGTTTTGTGCCCCGCGCATCGTGCACGAACCATCTACAGTTCCCATGGACGCAGTGGTAATTGCGCAAGTGCTCACTTTAGTGTTATTGCGTCGTGGACTTGTTTATTTTTGGAGAATTTTGCTTGTCGCCCTTACAAAGAGGCCTTCGAAAAAAAACGTTAAAATTATTCATGTATCATTTGTTGTCACTGCACAAAAGCGATTGCAGTTCTTGGTGCTACAGGGTAAAATGTGTTTGGTTTCCCGTACAGTGATTTGGCTAACACGCTGCCAAATAAGTGAAGTGAGCCAATAAGAAAAATCTTATTTCCTCAATAAAATTCAGAGCTCTAACAGTTAACATGCGGCTGTGATGACGTGTTACTCTTCCATATAGGTATGTCTTACGAATCATTATTCATAACTTCATTCTAGGGCTGTGTTGAGCTACCTTTGTAATAGTGATGAAAAGAGTGTAATTTCTCCTTTATACAGTGACGCACTCAGTGAAATGCGCTGATACTGTGAGATCAGCCTATATACTTACTCTTTCAATTCCGATGCTAAAGTCAAAGTACTCACATGCTGTAGCGCTCTGTAGCCCAACGGCGAAACACGTCAAAATTAAAGCCGCGAAGAATATAGACATTGCTGTTTTTTTTTGTGATTCCTTAAAGGACGATTTTGGAAGAATTGATCGCTATGCGACTGGCAGTGAGCAAGAGCAGCAGAGCTTTAGAGAAGAAAAGCGTTGCTGCGTATATTTTATATGCTGTTCAAATTTTCAAAAACTCGGCATCACACTTTATGTTCTTTACGTAATAAGCTCGCCATATTTGCGCCGATTGTTACAAGAACGAAAACACTTACATGTGGTCCTTTATGACGAAGTGCGCTTTCTTCTGAAATGGAATCGTCTTTCAGCCTACAGAAGATATGAAACAGCTGTTTCTTCAAAATTTTCAAGGCTCGAAGAGCACACCCTGTGGCATCTTCAATAATAATAATAAAATCTTTTTTCGCTTAATATTCTCAGGGAATATGCGTCATTCTTTGTCCATTTCTTTTTCCAATAAACGCGCAGCATTGCTCGAAAACTTGTTTACAGTCTTAGTGGACAGCGTGACAAAAATACTTTTGGAAATTTGAAAATATTGCCTGGTGCTTCTGGTCAAGCATTCTTTTTCTTGACCCCAGAGATTACGCAGAAAGTTTATATTTTTACACAGTAAATTATTGCAAGAAAATTGACATTGTAAATGCTTTTTTTTTCTAAAGCTACTCTTCGTAGAGTTTAAACCAAAACACTACCTCTCGTTTGGAAACTGTCGCTAATACGATGGCCGAAATAAAGAACGTTAAAAAATAGGGCAACACCAAGCGGACTGTGACGATGAGTCCAGGTTTAGCCCGGCGTCGTGATGTATTTACTTAGCGGCTGAAGGGGAAAGGCTTGGCCTTCAAGGAAACGATTAGGGAATACCACAGAAATCGCGCCAAAGAGACTACTCGTGTCCTGATCACCTTGCAGATCAATGGCTACAGTGGCAGTACTTTTCATTGTAAGGTTTGAAATCAGCCATGTAGCCTAGTTTTGGCACGCACTGCAGATTTCCAAGATCCATTCAGTTACTTCAAATTGCCCTTGCATTTCTTTCATTGCATTTGAAGAAAGGCTGTGTAATTGTATTTCACAGACCACAAATCGCCGACACTCTATTTAGAGGGTCTCTGGAGCGCGATTTTGATATTTAAGTACCTTGCCCAAAAACTTTTAAAGAGAGACTTATTTCTGGCTCGCGTAAGCTCTTTTGACCCAAGCAAAACGCACTTCTTTTAATGACTTAAACAAGTGAAACAGGGAAGACTATGAGAAAGTTACAATTTTAATGGTCTTCAGAACATTTTGATTCTGCTATAATTGATTTGACAGCCAGCCTTCCGTTAGCCTACCTACTTTAACCAACCGCAAGCCGCAGCTTCCTTCATGTCTCATCATAATAGGCCTCAATTATTATTGCAATTAATCCTGTCTTCCCCGACATTTTATCTGTTTACCCCCCCAAGCTTTCTGACCTCATCCCCTCTAATGACTCTCTGCCGGATCCTTGTATATGACTCTGTCACATCCTGATTACTTAATACATGATTGACTGATGAGGTTGTAGCCAAGTTTAATAGTTTCACGTTGTCTGCGAAGGCTATAGTAGTGATTAATGTCATATATAGTGACTGTCACCCACAGGAGTGAAAATATTAATTTACAATGCATTAATATTCCTGCACATAACTTATTGCATCATGGTCGGGGGATCAACAACCAAGCAGTGTGGAATGAAAATACTACTTATTCATGAACGAGCAATTAGATTAATAGCAAGTGTATCGTGGTGCACTCATACGGAAATTTACCGTGGTATACTCATACGACCCCTACTTTATAAGCTTCACTATGTAAAAGAATACACAGTTATTTTCACACAAATCAATTTTACTGTGTATAAAAACCTTCAGTCAAGAATGAATACATTTTATCAGGTCTCAACTTCACTCGTTCTGTTTCAGCCTACAATAAACAGCGCATAATCCCATGGTGCATACCTTTTAATTATCGTAAGCAGTCGCTTACATATAATTTAGCAAGCTATCTTAATATTCTTGAAAAAAATGACATCGTACTTGAGACTTCAAGGCGTGAATTGATCACAGTTATTCATACTTTCCAACCTAAATAGAAAGGACACCGTGATGTAAGAAATATGTACTGTGTACATACTTTTGTTTTACTTGCAGTGTATGCGTGCCGATTGCAAATGAATTTCTGAATATATCATTGTGAAATATGCCCATAATAATTTTGTGGAATGACAGCATAGTGGGAATTTCATCGTCTTTTCTTTTGTGAGGGCGCAGTGCCAGTGCTCTTGTGACCAGCATCTGGGGCTATACGCACCTCAGAGGGCGCAGGGTGGCTTTCAAGGTGCATCAATGCAGCTTTCTGCCCTGCGTCCTTTCTCTGTTGTTACGTACGTAACTTTGAGATCGATAAATAAAGTCTTCATTTCATATATCGTGCAGTGTCACGCAGAATGTCCCCACCGTCCTTCAGCAAATCTGCACATTCCTGATCCCCACCAGCTTCTTTCGCCCTATCCTTTCCATGCTAGCCTTTTTTCCGCGCCATTTCAACTCTCCGAGCCTCAACTGTATCATCTTGGTCAGTTCAGCAGCCCCTGTAGAGGTCTGTATAAAATATTTTTCACATTTTTAACTATCTGCTCTGTATTCGTATTAACAGTGGCCTTTTTTATCTAATTAAGAGCATGTGATTTTTTTCTCATCAATAATTTTCTCTTCACCGCTTCTGCGCTATTTCGCTTCGTTAGAGACACTTCGGGTTTGTCGGCAATGCACGTTCTAATGTCGTTTTCTTACGCTTATTTAGTAACTTTAGCTGCTTTGCGGGCTCCATGCAAAGAGCAGGGTTGTTGGCTTTCATACTCAATTAGGCCTTTTGACTCCCGAGAAAGCTTGCAAGCATTCTCTCTGCCACTCTACCACATAATTTGCAATGCACAGTCTAATGATATCTGTATGATTATCAATGCTCTCCTAAGCATTAAGGTAAGGGTCCTACGCGAATACGGAATATGTCTTCCTTAGTACCTGATTTTCTTTACTTTCCAATTACCGCCAGTTCGTTGATGGGCTTTTGCCGACCAAATACTTCTGTTCTTTGCTAAAACGTAGGACAATTCTTCCCTTGGCGTTTCCTTGGTGACTACATACCCTCTTGTCTAGAGTCCCCACATCCGCAACTCTGTCAGGGTGCCCTCAAACAATAACGTCTATGTCATTTTAGAGCGCAACTCTTAAGCTCTTGTCCCTGCGTTAGCAATCGTAGTCATCATTGGCGTGGGCGTAGCCGGCGTAACACGCCATCTGAGAAGCGCGTGTTATGACTTCTGACAGGCGACGTGTTCGCAGGTAGTATCAGAGCCAACGCTACTTGCCGCGGGGACAGCGGGGGAATAGACAACCGAATGTTGGCTGCCACGGGAGGGTCCCGCAGGTGGGTTAGCAGCGTAACACACCACGTGTCAGCCATGGAAGGTGGCGTGTGAAGATTTGCGGCTAAAATTTGCAAAATGACTATCAAAATCTTCTGTCAATTCTTCAGTTTCGCCGCTTAGACACTTTAAAGTCAGCTTACGGCTTTCCCGTGTTGATGAAAAACGAATTCTTGACTGGTGTACAATTTGGTTCGGCGAACTCTATCGTAGACCTCCCTACTATTCCTAGAACCACTGTTATGCTGCCACTCCTAGAACGCCTCCTAGAACCAATGCCATAGTTGCCCGGTTGCGTCTTGCCTACCTTAGCATTTAATAGCTCATTAGTACAGCAGACTGCCTGTTTTCTCTACTCATTGTCGTTTCCACATGTTCAGAGCGCAATTTCACTATCTCGTGATCATTCTTTGTGCACAGCCTTCAATTTGTGCCACTGATTAGGCTCTAGTAGGACAACCGCCACTGTCTGTTCAAATCTTTATACTACGTATAGCCTGCAAGCTATACCCGTAATCATCAGTAATCGCACACCTAGCGAGCCAGTCCGTTAAACCACAGCAGCATAGTACTTGCACTGTCCTTAACTCCGTCTTTCTCCACCTAACCTCTTTACCTCTCGAGGTTAGGTGGAGAACCTCGCTAAGCGGTACTTCTTATCATTTATTGCCCGCTAGTTGCTGGAACACAGCTGATAGCCTAGCCCCACTGAATAGAGTTCGAGCGTGAAACGCTGCCGGGTTTAATCTCTTATGTTGGCCTGCACAGGGCCACTGAATCTTAGCGCCCCCCACTGCTTGATAGCTCTGTGCTAACTGGCAGCTGAGAGCCAGCGGTGAATTGATCTATTACTGCGAAAGCACTCATGCGATCACCAACAACGACCAAAATCTTGTCACCGTACGTACGTTCACCGTACATACGGACATACAATCTTGTGCCGTTGCCTAGCATCCCGCGATGCTGCCCGAGCTGCATAAGAGGCTGCTCGGAAAGAGCAGCATTGGTCGCAAAATCCATACCGGTGGCTGTGCTAAACACCCACTTGCCAGTGCAGTGGCGCATCTTTGAACCGCTCTGCCATGGCTACGCTACAGGGAACGCCCCACAACCCATATAAAAAAGGTTCTAAATTGAGCATTCCCTG
Organism: Amblyomma mixtum; assembly: GCF_055824585.1. Taxonomy (NCBI): domain Eukaryota; kingdom Metazoa; phylum Arthropoda; class Arachnida; order Ixodida; family Ixodidae; genus Amblyomma; species Amblyomma mixtum. The sequence continues at coordinate 184,156,156 of NC_143021.1, read as the reverse complement.
TAGCGTAGCTGTTTGTCGCTTTAAAATAAAGACACGTTAGTTCCTTGTGATGAGAAAAGTCTTTGTCAAGGCTAGGAATCTAAAAGGCTCTCGTGAATTGTTCGTTACGTGGGTGGGTTATGCGCCTGGTTTCCGGATTTATTAAATGGAGGAAACTTGGCGGTACTTGCGGAATCTATATAACAAGTAGTTCTCGCTGTGGGTGTAACACGCTGGGTGTTTTATTGTTTGCTGTACTTCAGCAAGGCTTTTGTTTGATGGAGTGGGTGATGACACATAGGCAATGAAATACAACAGCGAGTGTACTCTTGCGTTGTAAGCGGCTTTATCGAGATTATAAACAAGTTGGTGGTTTGAGGCCCAACCGGGCGTCTCCGGGGCGTCTGCATCACATTATTTGAGCCATTGCATTTCGTCAGCTACGTGTCATCTGCACTTACTTATTGCTCAATTTTCCACCTCTCGTTGCATTAAATACCGGTAAATGCCTTGAATTATTTTTATAAGTTTGATCCTAATTTTCACTTTTCTTCTTGCAGCAGGGAGATTCAGAGCGCACTGCGAGCACTGCGCCTGCAATAATTTCCGTTCTTCTTGCGTCATGAACAAGTTTACCAAGTGCGAATGTTCAGACGGCTATCTGTGGCGTGTACCAGAAAGGGGAGACGCGACCTGCATGAAATTTGTTGATTGCTTTGGATACTGGTCACCCGAGTTCTTTGGATTCCCTCCGGATGATCAAACTATCACGATATTTCCGACCGACATAGTAGAATAAATGCCCTTTTATTGGCGCTCCTGCTGCGATTACGTGTGTTTCATTGGTGCACAAAAGTGTCCTTTTAAGAAGCAATTTAGTTAAGCGTGGAATTGTAGTCCGTGGTTTGACGACATACCGTCTCGTGACGAATAATGGCTGATGAAGTTCACTGGTCACTGACCATGTTTAAAGACAAATGACGTTTCGGGAGCGCTACGGCTGCCTTGTTCCCAATTTTGAACGGGAGAGCCCTAGTCCCCCCGAAACATCATTTGTTTTTGGCCATGGTCAGTGCCCTGTGAGCTTGATCAGCCAGTATAGAGTTGCAGACCGCCGCCATGAATCTGGAAGAAGACGTATATTCGCTTGTGGAAGAGTTTAGAGCTCGTTATGCCTTCCCGTCATACTGTGTACGGGGCAGGGGTATCTAGGAACCGAGCGCATAATTTCCGCTAGCGCCTTTTTGCTTACGAGTATGCACGTGCTGCCGTGTTGCTATGCGTTATAAGGCTCACTTAGTAAGCAACCTATTCGGCTATGACTGTTATCAATGCGTAGTACAAGCTGTGGTCTAATCAGCGGAGTTTTAAAGCAGTTAATATGCGTAGTAGGCAGCAAACTGACACGGCCCAAGTTATCTCTACACTTGGCGCAACGCACGGTAGGGCAACTGTAAAGCTGCAAAAATATTTTTACGGGACAAAATTATGCAACAGGTTTATCTTACCGGTATTCACCTATGGAGAAGAAACCTAGAGGACAACAAAAAGGGTTCAGCTTATGCTCAGGGCATCGTAGTGAGCTATGGAAGGCGGAATACGTTGCGGAATACGTCGAAGAGGCATCCACCATGGAAAAAATTCTTGATGCCAGAGCCCACCAGTATGAACGCCAGCAGCGCTTTTTGTCAATAAGCTGCATGGACACCGCTAACAACGATAACCTGCGGGAGGTTGTCCGTCAAGTTGTGCGAGAAGAGCTCCAACGATTGCTGCCAACGGGAACGCAGCCGCAGCTTTCATCGCTCACTGACGTCGTCCGGGACGAGGTTCAACAGGCCTTGGGTGTGACGGTGTGACGCCGACCACCACGCAGCCTATGGAGCCGCCAGCCATGACTTACGGCGCAGCTGTGCGCCGTCCTGCACCCCGACGACGGGACTCACGCTCCTATCGCCCTCAGCCAGCTGCGGTGGAACGACGCCCTCTGGCCCCAACCCGCCCGTCCTACGAGAGTCGTACAAGGCCGAGGAAACGCGACGAGTGCAGAACACCCGACCAGCGCCGCCCACTATGCTTCCACTGCGGCGTAGCCGGTCACATTCTCCGGCACTGCTCAAACAGGAGAATGGGCATCCGAGGTTTTTTAACGACGCCCCACAACCACCACGCGGCCAGCGACCAGCCGAAATCGTAGAGTTTTTGCGTCGGGAAGAATACTCATCGCCCAGCCGGCTATCACGTCACCGCGCTATATATCTCCTAGCCGAGGCTACGCAGTGCGTGGACGCTCCCCCAGGCCTCGAAGGTTCAACTGAATAAAGCAGCCTCTGGAGGTGAGGTTGCTTCTGAGCGCAAGAACTAAGTTCCTGCACCGACGAAAACACAAGACTATGCCTAAACTACGAGGAGTACTACGACGACCCCTACTACGACGCCGAAGACAACTACGACGACGAAGACAACTACGTCGACGAAGACAACTACGACGACGAAGACAACTACGACGACGAAGACAACTACGACGACGAAGACAACTACGACGACGAAGACAACTACGTCGACGAAGACAACTACGACGACGAAGGCAACTACGACGACGAAGACAACTACGACGACGAAGACAACTACGACGACGAAGACAACTACGACGACGAAGACAACTACGACGAGGAAGACAACTACGACGACGATGATAATTACGACGACGATGATAACTAGGACGACGATGATAACTAGGACGACGAAGACAACTAGGACGACGAAGACAAGTACGACGACGTAGACAACTAGCGATGGCGAAGACAACTACGACGGCGACGACAACTACGACAACTACAACTACGACAACAACGACGATGACGACACGGCTAGACTTGAAGCTTTTACCGTTGCACTAAAACCTTATTATGAACGCTAAAGGACTCGAAGTTAGCATTCTGCGCGAAGGATCGAGACGATGCTTCTTTGAGAGGGGGGTAATGCCACGTATCATTGTAGCGTCCGTTCGTTCGCGCAGAAAAGGGGTGTTATCATTTTTGTTCCTGACGCGAGAAGCGACCGGACTAGTCTTGATTGTTCACAGCCATGAACAGCTGCATCTACGTGTTTCTAGATTACTGTAGATGATCTTATCCTGCTATCTGGAAGTTTCCTTGCCGGCTTTAAATTGAGCGATGCCGCGAGCTGCGGGCATTCGTAGTTCAACGATTGACGAGCACGATTGTTGCTTACGCCGCCACCGAGTGAATCAGTTCTTTTGCGGGCGCAAGTCAGCCATAAGAAAGAGCTTCGTTTACAAGACTTCGTGTCTTCCTGACTGCTGGACTGCCGTCACTACAACGTGACAGTATGGTTACCCGTATGGATTCACTCTGGACACAACATGGGTCTACTGTAAATGTGCTTTATTTATTCCGATGAACACGCTTTGGTGATCCGTAAAGAAATGGCTTTTGACTCTGAACTTGTAGATCCACCCCTCAGCAAGCCAGCGTGCTCGCCATTATGCAGCATACGCACGTTGCTTCACCAACCGCTGTTCCCTTCCTTCGTCTGTTTCTTCGGCGCGGCGCCGTCGCTTGGCCGCGGCACACCGTTCCAGCCTTGCCTTGTACGCATCCTCCGACATAGCACAGCACTGCGAGGAGCACAGCCGCAGCCCCGTTTTATCCCAATCTAGCGAGTTGAATTTCGCCTTTGTATAGTGACGCACTCAGTGAAAAGCGCTGACACTGTGATATCAGCCTATATACTTACTGTTTCAATTCCGAGGCTAAACTGAAAGTACTCACATGCTGTAGCGCTCTCTGGCCCAACGGCGAAACACATCAAAATTAAAGCCCCGACGTATATCGGCATTGCTGTTTTTTTTTTGCGATTCCTTAAAGGACGATTTAAGTTATGCCTCACCACAGTTGATGTTTTTGTTTTTCCCTACAGTTAGCACAAAAAGTATATGCAGAAAAGTTCTTTCTTATCCAGGTGGCTTAACGCCCCACAACGCATATAAAAAAGGTTCTAAGTTGAGCATTCCCTGTAGCGGTTTGTCGCTTTAAAATGAAAAGACAGGTTAGTTCCTTGTCATGTGAAAAGTCTGTGTCAAGGCTAGGAAACTAAAAGGCTGTCGCGAATTGTTCGTTACGTAGGCGAGTTATGCGCCTGGTTGCCGGATTTATTAAATGGAGAAAACTTGGCGCTTCTGGCGGGGTTTATATATCAAGTAGTTCTGGCTGTGGGTGTAACACGCTGGGTGTTTTATTGTTTGCTATACTTCTGCAAGACTTTTGTTTGATCGAGTTGGTGATGACACATAGGAAATGAAATACAAAAGCGAGTGTGCTCTTCGGTTGTAAGCGGCTTTATCGAGATTATGGCTGTGGTATGAGGACTCGCCGCAGTTTTTGAAGGTAAGTAGACAATAGGTAATTCTTCTTAAGTACCCCCTCCAATTGAAGACCGAACACCTGCTTTTGCAGGTCTACATAATGCAAATCACCCCTAACATTGTTTAAACAACCATTATTTCTTTCCTTGTGCATATTGGACATGTTGAGAAATTCACCAGGAAAAAGAAGGTCTACATCTACTCACCGGTTCTAAAATAGTTCAAGAGAAAGAATGCTAATAATACCTCAAGGATCGATGTAAGAAAACATGTTCTGGCACACAATGGAAGCTGAAATCACGGTAAAATATGGGAAATGATTTCTGAATATGCCCTGTAGGTTGTTTTCCCGCTTTACTGAAGATGGACATTCTCGCGTGTGTTTTCGACATGATATAACAAGCGTAGCATTCTATAGAGGAGCCCGCCGCTCCGGCTATGCTAGCGTTCGGCTCGATTGAGAGGAAGTACCTAAAATCAATGATGCCACCCTCTTCCGGCGGCATACATAAGCTGTTGCTGAAAATACTCTTGTTACTCGACCACCATTCCGTGCCGTCCCATAACTTCGTTGGTGTGATTGGCGGGCGCACCATACTAAACTGGATCAGGCTTCTTGTCTTGGACATTCTTGAATAACTGGGAACCGGCACTCCTCTCTCCGGCGTCCAGGGCCAGCGCGTTTCAAAGCTGCTTTATGTTCAATACGCCCTGCTGCCCGCGTACAGCTTTCTACAGGACGTCGATCCTCCTTGCCCATCACTATTCTTTCTCCGACCGCTGACCAGCAGCGCTGCAACACCGCGTCTTTACATCAACAAATGATGGTTGCCTTTCAGGAAGGAAACACGTTTTCTCTTTTCAGTCTCCGGACACATCGACCATGCTGCAAGATAAAACATAAACGAGGGAATGGAAAAAGAACTACAGGTAAAGAGGCGGCATAGAGGTAGAATAATCAAAACATGCCGCAGGTTTACAGTTTCCTGATTATCGCACTTAACACGGCTGTTTTTGCATTTCGGAGCCATAGAATGCGGCTGGCGTGAGTAGCATTAAACCAGCATACGTCTAGCATTCCTCGTTTGCAAGCGCTAGATGTTTTTGTCATGACATACCAACCCATCCAAACAGCACTCTGATCAAGTTTATTTCTAGTTCATCATGCCTGTCCGTATGCCCTTCTGCCAGTCCGGCTGTCACCGTGTCGCACGTAGCAGTAGCTGTCTGCAGAGCAAGGTTAGCCCACATTTTGCCTTCATGTTCACCCTCGATCGCAAGCACTGTGTTTGTCATAAACTTTTGCATGTCAGCCCAATCAAGCAGCGCATATAAAATTTTCATACATCATCATTATAATCATCATCCCCAGCCTGACTGCACCCACTGCAGGGCAAATACCTCTCCCATATCTCTCAAATTATCGCTGTCCTTAGCCAGCTTCGCTCGCCGTGTCCCCGCAAACATCTTAACCTCATCCGCCCACCTAACTTTCTGCCGCCCCCTGCCTGCTACCCTTGCGTTCTCTCCTCTCCGTTACTCTTAAGGACCAGCGATTATCTTATCTTCGCGTTAGATGCCTTGCCGGCCCATTTCTTCCTCTTGATTTCGGCTAAGGTGTCATTAAGCCGCGTTTGTTCCGTCATCAACTCCACCCGCTTTCGGTCTCTTAACGTTACACCTATCATTTCTTTCTTTCTAGAGCCCGCTGCGTTGTCCTTAAGCTGAACACTCTTTGTTAGCCTCCAGGTTTCTGTCCCATAATTGAGTACCGGTAAGATGCCGGTAGGTGTCGCAGAATTTTCTTTGGGCGCTAATGGCAGATTGCCAATCATGATCTGAGAGAACTTGCCATATACGCTATACCTCATTGTTATTCCTCTTGTTATTTCCCTCTCATTACTCGGGTCAGCAGTCATTAATTACCCTAAGTAGAGGTACTCCCATACCACTTCGAGCACCTCGCTACCACTTGTGATTTGCCGTTCGCTTGCGAGGCTTTTGAACATTAGTTTCCTGCAGGGGTTAATAATAACTCACTTAGCATACTTTGCAGTTCACACCCTGAGTCAATTAACAAGGCAATGTCATCAGCGAATCGCAGAATTTTCAGGTATTCTCCATTAACTCCTACCCCCAATGTTATGAATTCAGGCTTTGGAATACGTCTTGTAAACAGGCGGTGGATAGCAATGGCGAGATAGTGTCTGCCTGCCTGATGCAATTCCTTATTGGAATTTTATTGCTCACTTTATGGAGGACTACGGTAGCGGTGCAGTTGCTGTGGATATCGTCTAATATTTTCACATTAGGCTCTTCTACATCCTAAATCAGCGTCGATAGATCTTGACCTGTGATGCATGCATAACTTTCTAAGTAGAGTCCTTATCTGGGCATGTAACCCAAAAATTATACATTTTCACACCTTAATTCCTACAATATTTCGAATGTTGTGCTTGCTCAAAAAGTATGGAGGAGGTATGGTTTATGTGGGTTTAACACCGCAAAGCAATTCAGGCTATGAGAGATGCCGTTGTGAAAGGCTCTACAAATTGTGACCACCTTGGCTGAACACGCGGGCGTCACTTTGCTGCGCTCAGCTGCCGCACGGAGCCCGCTGCACGCGTCTAGATAGTAAAATTCTACGCGCTGTAGTTCTGCGTGCAATTGCATTTTCGTAAATCTAACGACGGATATCGGATTGACTGATGACGCTCTACCATTTCCTAACTATAGACACCTAACTGCAATGCCTAAATAGTAAATTAACAAATTTTAGACAACTATTTCACTAAATAGTACTTGGGCCCCGTTTTATAGCGCCCGCTACGGCTTTCATCACTTCTCACGAGAAAAATAATTTTACATCTGAAAGCCTATTTTTAAAAATTACGTTATCTTCCCTGTCACACCCTGTATATTGTGTATATTCAAATTCATTGTACATAAACATTCAGATTCAGTCTGTTCTACTTACGTTCTATTCCATCTTTTGTAGTTGGAGCAGATGCAAATACTAGTACAGACTATTACTGATTAATTTTTCGGATTTTCTTTGGCGAGAAAATCCGAATTGCAAGTTGCAAGTTGCGAATTGCAAGAATTGCAAGTTTTTCAATGCCACATTTTGGGCTCTGCTGTGTCTTGTCTCGATGAGCCTTCGATACTTTCCGATTAATAAATATTTGCTTAATTTTGTTATACGCATTGTACACATTGTAGTAGGCGATACGTTACAGACAGCAAAAAGAGGCAGGAATCACCATCTCTCAACGTACAACAAAGAAAATCATGTAAGAACAAACTAGAACTGCAACAGACAGTAAAAGTATCTGCAGTGAAAAGAAAGCATTTCATCACAGAGAATGCAATAACTTTTATGCATTTCAAAAATGAACAAAAATAAAGTGTCAACAACATTGTGGAGACAAAAAGCAACCTAAATAACTAACTACAGAATGTAAATAACCTTCGTATTATGTGACTGCGAGCCACCACAAAATTGAGGGGGGAGCTAGCGTCGTTGACGGGAGCGGTCGCATACCCCGTCAGCTCCGTGACAGACCGCAATTGCGATACATCAACTTTTGCTTCTGCTAGCATGTCATCATCCTCCCCAGGAACATCAACGGTACCCGTGTACAACACGTTTTTTCAGGTGGTTCAATTTTTGACCAATTTTCGTTCATTTGAAGGCTTGGCCACGACGCGGTGGTGCTAAGCCTAACGGCGCCGGGGCCCTCAATGGCCCGGGTCGGGGATCCCTCGACTATGGCGGCTCCAACTTAAGTCACTGGAATCCACCCGCAGACCTAGCGGATCGTAAGAATGGACACGACTCAAACCGAGGAACACACTCAAGCCGCTGAACCTCTACCAACTGAAGATGAAAACACCCAGGATATGGTCCGCCTCTGGCGCTGAAAGAAGAGCGCGGCGGCGGCATCGAGGGACGCCGGTGCTGGTGCGGCCCAGCAACATGCGCCGGCTAGCTCTGCGCATACGCAGGGTAGGAGCGCGCTGAAAGCAGTCTTGAAGCGCTCCAAGCACCTCCGATGGCGGTCGCAGAACACGCCGTGCATCGAAAAAGAGGAGATCATCGTGGTGCCCAAGCCGCGAAAGACGCTGGACCTCAAGGCAACCTTTGGTCCTGGTCAAGCCGGCGCTGTTCGTGCGGTCAAATCAGTCGAAGACACGAAAAAGCTACTCCAGAATATTATGCTGCCGGTCGAGGACCGTGAGCTACCATTCCGGGCACACCCCTAACTCTCCGGTGAGTTCTGTAGGGGTGTAGTGACTGTCTCTCGAGACGAAACGTCTGAAACCGTGAAATGGTAATTCAATTCTGACCCAAATGTGGCGTCTGTGCGCAAGCTGGGGGGAACCCCGGTTGCGATGATTATCTTCGCAGGGACCATGGTGTCACGGACGGTGCTGTACAGCTACGAATGGCTGCCTGTTTGCCTGTATAAGACGACAGTGTCGGCATGCCACAACCTTGGCACAGTGGGCCGTCGGCTGATGCGTGCCTGCGGCCGCGGCCCGGGTGCGGCAGACGCTACGGGGTCCAGGTTCCTGATGCTACTACTGACGTCCCAGCGGAACATGAGTGTATTCCAAGCTGCCTCATCTGCGGAGGCGGCCACCCAACCGGATCTCCAGGCTATGCCGGGCGGTTCTGGAAAGCCATCAAACCGGGCTCCCCACCCAGCTCAAAGCCGAAGACAAAGATGGGGCCCAAGCTAACTACTACAACCAAGGCCAAGAAAGCGCCAGCCGCTAAGCCGAAACCCAAGGCCCAAACCGGGCCATAGAAAACTTTCAAGTCCAGGACGCTGGAGGAGCCCCCGGTCCTCAACGCTAAGGACTTCCGCTCTTGGCGCCCGTTCAACCACAGGTGAGAAGTTGGAGTAAGGCAATATCCGGGACCCCTTCCGGTCCCTCCCCTACCGAAACCGCCCTACAGCAGCAGGTAGAGGAGCTCAGACGCCACAATAAAATTCTAGCGCACAAAATTCAAGAATTACAGGCCAAACAAGCCTGGTCATCTGAGCAATGAAGCAAACTGAGCCAGAAGACGAGGATGACGGTTCTTCCGTAACATCCTGCCTCACTAGCATCTCGCGGCAGACCGCAGACACTATAGTTGGCCAAGTTTCCACTGCCGGTTGCGTCGGCGGCCTAGAGGCTCTGCAGCGGCAAACCGAGCAGCTGGAGGAGAAAGTGGAGGATCCTACCAAATGAGATCATGTCAGCAGTCCGCGAGTCCTTCCAGGGCATGTGCAATGCGGCCGTAACGGAAGCAGATCCCGACCTCATGGTCGAGGTCACTGACTCCGTCCTTAAGGCCGTGCAGCTCTGGATCAGCACCCAAATTAAGAACTCCACTACATGCGAATCCCCGCACTTCAAACGTAAGACAGCCTCCCGCCAGGCACCGGAGGAACAGATTTCAGGATCGGCTGCCGGTGGGCCGGTGCGGCCCCTCATTGTAGTTACGCCGATTTTCCGGCCAGAGCTAGTCCGGCCGCCCTGTAAATAAATAGAACAAGCTGGCTATGAGGAATGATAAAAAGCTTGAAAAGTTCCAAATCATCCAATGTAAATGCAGGGGTTTCAGAGCTTTGAAAAAGTGGTCAAACTTCCAGCGCTACCTGCAGCCCCTAGGTTACATGCCGGCGCTCACTGCCCTGGAGGAGCCCGGCATAGACGCTGAATTCTCAGGCTACAACAACTTGCAGGGGGGCCCCTCGACGTGCATCCTGGTGAATAAGCCTTACACCGTGGTTCAGATCGACTTAGATTTGAGCACCGAGCAAGAATACACAATGGTCCGGGTACTGCCTCTCAGACTCCGCGACCCGTCAATACATATCCTCAACATAGACTGCCCTCCGCATAAGCCACAAGTAACATTCATTGAAATCTTTTTTTTCGCGCCATGCTAATCTTCTGCCTGGTGCTATCGCTGCTATGGCTATGCTATCGGAGCTATGGCTGGTGCTATAGCTTTGAGAAGGCAAGAGGACGTAAGGTAGCGGAGCTGATCTCCACCGTCAGCCTCACAATACTCACAGACCCTGCGTATCCCACCCAGAGTGGGTAACTCGGTAACCCGCGACACGTGTCCTGACGTTTCTCTTGCTAAAAATGCTAGAAAAGCTGTCTGGGAAAACGGGAGATTCTCTAGGCAGCGATGCCTGCCTTCTCCAGATTACGCTCGTGGCAACGGCACCGTGCAAAAACTGGGGTAAGGCCAAGATGACCGATTTGCAGAATTTCCGGAATCACACTATACCTCCCGTGCTCTTTTCCGGCGGCTGCGTGGAAAGGGTTGACCACAAACACAACATTCAGAAGCAGAACGTCAATACACTACAAACCACCAAAGATATCCCCGCAGTGGACACTCACTTTAGAAACGTTGGAAAAAGCAGAAAACTAATTTGAAACTACGATCCCGCGTAGCCCAACTCACAAAGCAGGCTGCAGCGTGTGCTGACAAACTCTCAGGTTCAAATTGGATATTACGCTGCGACGCCGCAGCTCATCCTCAGATTAGCTCGAAGGGGACGTGGCGTCTCTTTCACAGTCTCATCGACCCCTCCCAAACGAGAGGGGAGGCGCAAAAGCAGCTTCGGCGGGCAATGCACGGGCACCAAGGTACGACGGCGCAACTTGCGGACACTCTGTGCGACAGGTATCTCTCTCCTACGGAGGACCCGACTGGGCCCGAGTACATGTACTCTGGCAGGCCTAATCAAACACATGATGCCGCTTTTCAGTTGCATGACCTTAAGGCGGCCTTAGGAAAAATGCGCCGGGGTACGGCTCCGGGTCGGGACCGCATAACAGTGAACCTGTTGGCGAACCTACCGTACTCAGCCTACCTACATTTGTTAGAAGACATGAACCAAACCTGGGGTGGGCGTCCACTCCCTCCCGGATGAAAAGAGTCACTTGTGACGTTTACAATGAAAAAGGTAAGGCCGTGAGTACGGTCAACCTATAGCCCTTACCACTGACCTCATGTGCGGGCAAGTGCGGGAGAGGATGGTACCGGATCGCCTCCCTCCCCAACTGACAGCAAGGGCTTTTTGCAGTCACCATGTTGGTTTTTCGCCCACATGTCTGCACAGGACGCCCTCCACACAGGGGTGTAATACGAAACACAATGACAAAGCCATTCTCGTCCTTGACCTGAAAGGGCTTTCGACAATGTTAAACAAGGTAGTATCCTCGCCAACTTGATTGAGTTCTACCGATTGTGGAACTAGGGCTTACGGGAATGTAAGAGATTTTCCGAGTAATGGCCAGGCCCTTCTTCGGATTGAGGACGAGGAATATGGCCCTTACATGATGGGAACACGGGGTACCCCTCGGAGAGCAGTGTTATCACCGCTCCTGTTCAGCATAGCTATGATGCACCTCCCAAGCCAACTGGCCCGGATGGAAGACATTCAACACGCGTTATGCGCATGGCAATGCAATCTTCATCACTAAGGGGAGCCTTGAAAACATGGAGGACCCTCTTCAGCCGGCCGCTTCCTTAGTCCATGCGTATGCCATTGACTGTGGGCTCCAATGTGCTTCAGCAAAATCAGAGCTTCTGCGTGTCACAACGAACCCAAAAGATAGGACAGCAATACACATCTCTCTATCTGTCTGTTAGGAGGCCCTATTAGATACGTGGAGGAGCTCCAGATGATGGGCATGTTCATTCACGTCAGACTCAGACCGGACTCCACTACTGCGAAACTCAAGAGAGTAGGGGAGCAGGTAGGGCGCATGATGCATCGCGTTTGCAAAAAGCGCGGTGGTTTGCGGGGCATGGACTCACTTCGGCTCGTCTATGCCTTTGTGACTAGCCGGATCCTCTACGCCGTGCCATATCTCCGCACTACTAAGCAAGATGCGCGAAAAGACGCCATCACCCGCAAGGCAACTAAGCGAGCCCTGGATCTCCCGGTGGCTATCTCTGATGCCAAACTCAAGGCATTGGGGGTTCTAAACTCCTGCCAGGAGGTACAGGAGGCCTACCTCGTGAACTAATACACGCGGCTCACGCAGACTGCCCGCGGGCGCCGCCTGCTATACCACTTGCACATCCACGACGATTGCACTCCAGAGGAGACGGAGCGTATCCCAAAATGTGGCGCCATATGCTCTGGGTCTCCCCGCTCCCCCGAAACATGGACACCGAGACGAAAAGCGCAGGCTCGGGCTCTCGAGAGACAACACGGCTGTTGACTCGGTCTATACTATGTAGGCGTAGCAGGGCCATCGCCCACGGGATTTTACACGGCCGATGTCGTTCACCAAAAAATGCACGTTGATGCGCTCTCCTTTCGAGCCCCGAATACAATGCGAGCCGAGGAAGTAGCGATAGCACTTGCTGCCGCCCACGCCAATTCGAGAATCATCATCGAGGACTCCCGAAAAGCATGTGATCATTACTTCGCACAGGAGATCTCCCCCTTAGCTGCTTGTATTGTAAGACGGACTCCCACTGATACAACACCAAAAAGAATCATTAGGGCTCGTGGCTATCAGGGCTTACGAAGTAATGAGGCCACTCACGCGGCTGCCCGAGCGCTTACTCACCGGGCTCCTCATCCCAGCTCTTCTGGCTCGGAGACAAACTAGCCTCTGCTGCGGTTCAGGGAAAATGATGGCACGTTATAGCGACAAACACCGCATTTTCCCTGCCTCTGCAAAGGGGCTCAGTAAGACGAAGGAGTGAACTTTAACGCGCCTGCAGCCAGGTATTCTACTCTGTCCTGCAGTCATGAAACATTACGATCCTAACACGGATGGGCGACGCCTGCACTCTGGGGAGACCTGCGATATCTTCTTCGTGATGTGGGCGTGTACTCAGAATCCCCACCTCTCCCCTTCCTCTACTCCTTCTAGAGAGACACGAGAGTCTGCAGTCCTCAACTGCTCCTCGTTTGAGTCCCAAAGGGCTCTAGTGAAACGGGTGCGAGACGGGGCCTCGTCATGCGGTTTCCCGGTCTAGGGACATCAGCTCCATTCCGTACGAGGTGTACAAGACTTTGAGTTCCGCTGTACTCCCTCAATTCCTCGCCACCATCAACAAGGTATGGATAGAAGGCGTCGCACCAGAAACTTGGAAATCGGCTATTGTGATCCCCATCCGAAAGCCGGTAAAGCCGCCGACAGACATTGGTAATTTCCGGGCTGTTTCACTTACGCCCACTTTGTGCATGCTTACCGAAAAAATGCTTCCCACACGACTGTCGTGGTGGGCTGAGCACCACGGTTTCTATCATCCCGCCCAAATCGGCTTTCGGACGTCCATAGGTACAAAAGATGGATTGGCTGTGTTGGCGTCATGATTTCTAGCATCAACTTGCAGCCAGAACGTACATCCCGTACTGGCCATGGACGTTGAAAAGGCGTACAACAACACCAGTCATGCAGCTATCGTGTAATCTCTTGACATACTGCATTTCCCCGTTAGAGTGCGCAATTTTGTAAAATCCTATCCAGCAGGCCGACACTTTGACATACGCCTCAGTGGTGAGGCCGTCGGATCCTTTGTGCCTCTTCGCGGTGCACCCCCCGGGATTGGTATTATCGCCCACATTATTTAATACTACTTTTAAGGCGGAAGCCTTTAATGCCTCATCGTTGTAAGCAGGAGCTGTCGACAGAAATGTCACGCTTTTCAATTGGTCGACACGGTCGTGACGTCACAGTGCGCGAATTTGAAACGGGGCCAATTGTACATTGGCTACTAACTATGCAACCAATTAAAGGGATCGTATAGTGATGCTCCAAGTAAGTTTGACTGAGTTTAGTTAATTGCTTACTTAACCAGTTGGTCTAATTAACCTTTCTAGTCAGAGCAGATAAATAAATAAAGCCGAGTAAGAAATTGGTCGAGCTTGGGAATCGAACCCCGGTCTCCGGAGTGCGAGTCGAGCACGCTACCACTCCGCCACGCCAGCCTTTTAGAGCGCAGCTCTTTGGCGTACGTTCCTGGGTTTCGCGTCGGCGTCGGCGTCGGCGTCGGCGTCGGCGTCGGCCTCGTAACCAGCTCCGCCCCCAATGTCATGCTTTTCAATTGGTCGAAATGCACGTGACGTCACAGTGCGCGAATTTCAAATGGGGCCAATTGTACCTTGGCTAGTAACCATGCAACCAATCAAAGGGATCGTATAGTGATGCTGCAACTAAGTTGGACTGAGTTTAGTTAATTGCTTAATTAATCAATTAGCCTAATTAATATAGAGGAGAATGAAGAGGTCAGAAGAAAAGAAAAGAAAGACGCGCGCCGCAGCGACAACAGCGTCCGCGGAAGGAGACGCTGCTGAAAAAAAAAAAACAGATAAGTACGAAGCCGCGTTCCCACCACCACCACGCACTTCCCCACTCAGTAAGACGTTGCTCGTTTCATATACGTTGTGTCGAACATCCTAGACAGTTCCAACAATTGACAGGTTAATGACAGAACACGATGGATAGAAATGCAATAATGTAAATATGAAATAGCCTAATTAACCTTTCTAGTTAGACCGCATAAATCTATAAAACCGAGAACGAAATTGGTCGAGTTGGGGAATCGAACCAGGGTCTCCGGAGTGCGATACGAGCACGCTAGCCACTCCGTAATGCCAGCTGAATGGTTTGGAATGAACAAAGGCGCGTCTAGCTAATACGGCGTCTTCGTTCACTCCCATCTTCCCCCTTCCCCTTACGGCGAGGTGCAGGTGTCCACCCAGATATGCGAGAGAGATACATTTGCTTTCCTCAAAAAATAAATTTACCGTCCAGCAAGGCGTACAGCCTAATTGGCGATGGCGTTCTGTGGACTCCCTGGCAGCGTTGCAAGACGCTGTCGCGTTCCACTCTTACAGGCGAAGCTTAACATGTTAACCACACATCAGTAACACACGCAGACAGCCAATGGACGCGTCATTCGCTGGCAGCACTTGATTCATCATTCACAACCACATTCTTAACGTACGCTCCCTTGCCGCACATGCCAAGGACGTACACCACGATCACATTCTGCGCCATTCCTCTGTACTTTGCTTTGCTGAAACCTGGATGGATCCCGAAGAGCCTCTCGAAATCATAGATTTCCTATACTGCTGTGGTGCTCGCAGAGACCACAACAGAGCGGCGGGAGTCGCTATCTACTTGCGCACAGGTCTCTCTGCAATACCAGTCGAAATGTTTGGCACGTCACATGAACTTGGCGAACTGTGCGCCGCAAAGTTGCCCAACGGCTTGCTGGTAGTAGCTGCCTACTTCGCCCCTACCGCACTCACGAAAGACGTCGTGCACTTCCTGCAACTCGCATTAACCGTCCATCGATCCACATCGATGTTAGTAGTGGGGGACTTTAATGTTGACATAAAGACAAACAGCAATTTCCTAACACTTATGCGGGAGAACATCCCGTTCCTCTCGCTCGTAACGCGTCCCACGGCTGTGACAACCTCGCGAGGCACTTGTATAGATCTCGTCTTTGAGAATCAAGCATTGGTGTACCAAGTCGAACATATATCAGTCTATTTCTCCGACCACAAAGCTTCATTCATGACTGTCAAGAACTGTTAGTGGAATCTTTGTTAAAGGAATACGTGTGAAAAAAAAAAAAAACTCTGTGATAGCGCATACATGTGTTGCTCGATTTCTTTGCCTCAATCTATCGAAAAGGTGAAACAGCTTTTTGCTGCGCTCAAATTTCGCATTAGGAAGTAACGTAATCGTCGGTAATTTTTTTTTTCTTTATTGCCTGGCTTTGGCGCATGACATTGCACAACAAAAATACACATAACGCTACATACATACGAAACTGTCGAGGGCAGCCAGCACGAGACTGGCTTCGTCAGCTTAAAATTCCCGCAACATACACAACGGCTCTAGTCTTGAGAGCCACTCGGGAGGCTCCGCAGCTGCTTTTTGGATTGCAAGAAACCAGTCCATGCTTTCCCGAAATAAATTCGGGCCGGTCGTGCATCTTTGTCACAATGGTAGCCTGCCATTCTGGAGCTCCATATACAGTGGAGGCCCAAGAGCATTATGAGATCAAAAGGTGCCCCATCCTCATTATCAGTGCTTAAATAGCGAATTCCGTGCGCGTCAAGTGGTAGCTCTTTCTTTATGGTCCTTTGTAACACGTCCCAAAAATAAACCCCTTCCCAGCAATGCAAAAAAACATGGTCTATTGTTTCAGGCTGTTTACAATTCATTCCAAACCATCGAGCTGGCGTGGCGGAGCTATAACGTTTTAGAGCGCAGCTCTTTGGCGTCCGTTCCTGGGTTTCGCGTCGTCGTCGGCCTCGTAACCAGCTCCGCCCCCAATGTCACGCTTTTCAATTGGTCGAAATGCTCGTGACGTCACAGTGCGCGAATTTCAAATGGGGCCAATTGTACTTTGGCTAGTAAAAATGCAACCAATCAAAGGGATCGTATAGTTATGCTGCAACTAAGTTGTACTGAGTTTACTTAATTGCTTAATTAATCAATTAGCCTAATTAATATAGAGGACAATGAAGAGGTCAGAAGAAAGACGCGCGCCGCAGCGACAACAGCGTCCGCGGAAGGAGACGCTGCTGAAAAAAAAAACAGATAAGTACGAAGCCGCGTTCCCTCCACCACCACGCACTTCCCCACTCAGTAAGACGCTGCTCGTTTCATATACGTTGTGTCGAACATCCTAGACAGTTCCAACAATTGACAGGTTAATGACAGAACACGATGGATAGAAATGCAATAATGTAAATATGAAATAGCCTAATTAACCTTTCTAGTTAGACCGCATAAATCTATAAAACCGAGAACGAAATTGGTCGAGTTGGGGAATCGAACCAGGGTCTCCGGAGTGCGATACGAGCACGCTAGCCACTCCGTAATGCCAGCTGAATGGTTTGGAATGAACAAAGGCGCGTCTAGCTAATACGGCGTCTTCGTTCACTCCCATCTTCCCCCTTCCCCTTACGGCGAGGTGCAGGTGTCCACCCAGATATGCGAGAGAGATACATTTGCTTTCCTCAAAAAATAAATTTACCGTCCAGCAAGGCGTACAGCCTAATTGGCGATGGCGTTCTGTGGACTCCCTGGCAGCGTTGCAAGACGCTGTCGCGTTCCACTCTTACAGGCGAAGCTTAACATGTTAACCACACATCAGTAACACACGCAGACAGCCAATGGACGCGTCATTCGCTGGCAGCACTTGATTCATCATTCACAACCACATTCTTAACGTACGCTCCCTTGCCGCACATGCCAAGGACGTACACCACGATCACATTCTGCGCCATTCCTCTGTACTTTGCTTTGCTGAAACCTGGATGGATCCCGAAGAGCCTCTCGAAATCATAGATTTCCTATACTGCTGTGGTGCTCGCAGAGACCACAACAGAGCGGCGGGAGTCGCTATCTACTTGCGCACAGGTCTCTCTGCAATACCAGTCGAAATGTTTGGCACGTCACATGAACTTGGCGAACTGTGCGCCGCAAAGTTGCCCAACGGCTTGCTGGTAGTAGCTGCCTACTTCGCCCCTACCGCACTCACGAAAGACGTCGTGCACTTCCTGCAACTCGCATTAACCGTCCATCGATCCACATCGATGTTAGTAGTGGGGGACTTTAATGTTGACATAAAGACAAACAGCAATTTCCTAACACTTATGCGGGAGAACATCCCGTTCCTCTCGCTCGTAACGCGTCCCACGGCTGTGACAACCTCGCGAGGCACTTGTATAGATCTCGTCTTTGAGAATCAAGCATTGGTGTACCAAGTCGAACATATATCAGTCTATTTCTCCGACCACAAAGCTTCATTCATGACTGTCAAGAACTGTTAGTGGAATCTTTGTTAAAGGAATACGTGTGAAAAATAAAAAAAAAAAACTCTGTGATAGCGCATACATGTGTTGCTCGATTTCTTTGCCTCAATCTATCGAAAAGGTGAAACAGCTTTTTGCTGCGCTCAAATTTCGCATTAGGAAGTAACGTAATCGTCGGTAATTTTTTTTATTTCATTCTTGACGCGGCGATTGTAAACGCTTACATCCAGCATGGCTACAGGAACACCATCGCATACCTGTTCTTTCGAGTCATGCTGGGAAGACAGCTAATCAGTGGGAGGAGCTTTCGCAAAGGTCGGCGCAGCCTAGTGCATCACAAGCGAGGAAGCAAGAACTGCTCAGTTATGAGGGGGTGCCGAAAGATGTTCGCTTCAATGGCCAACAGCACTTCCTATGCACCACCACTACACGCAAAAGGTGCCGATGGTGCTCGACGACGTCACAGGAAAAGCGCACAAAGCTCTATGTATAGCCTGCCAAGTGCCTTTTTGCATTACTTGTTTTGAGCCTTTCCATCGGCAGGGATAAAGCTGACAGACTAAAAAGATCAACGCCAATGTCTGCAGAGGGACACCGCATGTCCCACCTTTGCTAATGTCGCCAAGTTGCCATTGGGACAAGTGTTGTCCCACCCATTTTTCTGATAATATTCTTTTACAAGCAATAATAATTTTTTTCGTGGCTCATACATGTTGTACAATTTATTTGGGAAAATCTAGTGCACAAACCATCAGTAATTTTTCACGCCTCATGAAGGGTTAAAAAAATGTCACATTCTGTAACCCAGCCGAAGTACTGATTTTAGATAGACCGATTCTGATTGTATCCGCTATTTAGTACTTTTCATCTGCTGTTTGTTGGTCAAACAGTTTTCCTCATATCTCTGAACACATAAAGACACGCGAACGTAGGGAACTTTTTAAAAGAACTAGAGAATTCAGAACTACATACGAACCTGAGCGGAATTTCAGCATAATTGAGTAGACTTGTTTCCGGAAACAAATGAGTTTACTGTTTGGAATAACTCACCATTTTGCATAAAAAATTTGCATTTCAGGTATTACTTCCATTGAGCTTCGATCGTGGACTCTCGCTGGGACAAAAGCAATCAGTGTTTCTCGTTGCAGTGGCTGCAAGCTGCGCAATAATGCTGTCACGTGAGATCACCTGATGGTGGACAGCAGCAAACAAGGCGTCTGGCGCAGTGAAATCTAAAGAAAAGCATTTTAATAAGCAAATTCACCTGTTGGATAAACGGGTATTTTATTCCACAGGAAATTACTTTTGCGCGTCGAGTTCGCCATTTGTCTGCCGCGGTCAACATGTCATCGACGCCCAGCCAAGCTGTAATGACGCGCAGTAACACTACGGAGCGAAGCATTCATTTTTAGTGACGCATCGGCTTCCACGGAATAGTCGCTTTCGGTAGATCCCTTTGGAACAGTAGCAAACATCGGTCAGATAGCACCTCTCTTGGCCGTCACTGCACTCGCAATGGCCGCATTGTGAAGAATCGAAGAAGTATGCTGTAAACAAAAAGCGTAGAATAAAACATGGTGAGTGAGAAAGACATTTCACTGTCTCTAAACCAGACGTGTCTTTGAGCATGACGGTATTGGATTTATGAAAATATTTATGGTAAAATAATTCATCAGAGAACTTTAGGTATAGCCCAAGATCAGAATAGTTTGCCTTCTGTGTGATGGTTGCGAGATATTTATCAACCTAATCAGCAGTAAAATTTGAGAAACCGTAAACTTCAGGCGGAATGTTAACTGCGCCATCGCTTGAGTTTGAGGCGGCCAGTTTTTGTGTGCGTTGCATTTATTCTTTGATGCCTTTCAAGTGGAATGCACGTCAAGCCTTGAGCATGTATAACATACTAGCCCAATGGCAGATTTTCTAGACAACTTACACAAAGTGGAGCCCGCCTCCTGTATAGAGTGCCCAAAAACAGATCACATTCACACCAAAGCTGAGATGATAGACAAATGGCCAAGCAATACACAGGTAAAAATGAGCTGCGGTTAAACTACTGCGAAAGCGGGTTAGAGAGCGAAAGCTACGGCATATCTGGCAACTATATGGGGTTAGGCGTCTGTAACGCTGAGTGCGATCTGGACACTGGGTAGGCAGCGCACCCACCCTGCCACTCTGGCAGGTGGCAGTTAATGATCCATCCAGGCAGTTTGCTCACCCAGTGAAAGCTGCGGCTTGTTGCAGTAGTGCCGCGTGTCTGCCAGAACGTTGTCAGCGCTAACGCCTGCAGCCAACATCTCTTTCTCATCACCCCAGGTACCTATAAGCGCGATTCTAGCGTCCACTGACCCAGGGAGAAAGATATGCGCTCCTGAAATCATTGGAGTATAAAACGTTGTCAACGCCAACGCCAATGAACACAATAAATGTGGATGGCCTATGGCTTCAGTGCCGCGTCTCTGCCACAACGTTGTAATGGCAACACATGCAGCCCACATTTGTCATCTTTTTTCTTTCATGGTGGTGCAATACTCGCCAGGTGGTCGTTGGCCTTCTCGTAAAACCTGCACATCCACCACTGACACTTGCGTCTTCTATGGTCATCCGTCAGCTCGCATAAAAAAAAGCATCTCCCAAAGTTGGTTGGATTCGTTTCCTCCGCAATAACTCCTCGGGCACCCCTATTTTAGTTGGCGGAGATTTCAACGGCACTCACACTTCGTGGGGCTACCCTTTCAATTCCTCCCGGGGTGCTCACATTCATAGCACTTTTCTGGGTCATTCATTTCAACTACTAAACAAACCGCAAACTTCAACGAGCCCACGAGGTGGTCTGTATTCGCCTGATTTGCCTTGGTGCTTAGGCCCCGGCTACCCTCGTTGGACTGTTGAACCATGTACTTGGGGCAGTAATCACAGCCATATTTTTAATCTGCATCACAATTCCGAGTCTCCAGAAAATAAGCCGAAGCGTATGCTTTACATCATAGAATTCCGTACGCGCAGGTAATCGCTTGTCTGCATTTAACCCATATACTGTTCGGTCTACACTCTAAGCTGTTTTTGTTCACTCACATATTCTCCACTACGAAAATGAGGATGATCCGAACCCGGATATGCACCTTCTTAATCTCTGGGCTCTTCGTAGCCGGGCGGCTGATTATGGTTGTCGTAATCACCATGACCCTTCGGCTCTTCCAGCTCTTCATCGGGCTACTGCACGTGCGCGGCGCTACTCAAAGAGACTTAGCAGACAGCGCTGTGCTGCATGGTGTGCCCGCCTCTCCTCTCCACAGCTCCACAGGGTAATAGACATCTATGGCAGGTATTTCACGCCATGGAACGCACATGTTAAGTAGCTGATTACACAGAAAGCATTCGCTTAGCTGTGAATGTGAATGAAGCTTCGTTTGCGCAACAAGGAGCCCATCAGTTCTTAACACATCATGACTGCCTTCCTACCCCTCCTCCCATATTATCAATTCATGAGCCCCCCGAGGAGGTTACTGCAGATTTTACCATGGCAGCATTGCTAGCCTCCATAGATCGCCTCAAAACGAGAACTGTTCGTGGACCTGACGGTGTACCTAACTGGTTATTTCGCAGTTTGGAAGGACCTGCTTCACAGCCCCTCCTTGACGCATTCAATGAGGTTAAACATTCTGGAGTTATTCCTGCAGAGCGGAAACATCCTATCATCGTCCCAATACCGAAATCAGGTCAGCCGCCAATTTCTTTTTTGGCCTTCCGCTCTGTTCTCTTACGTCTACTATCTGCAAGCTTTTTGAACACATCTTAGCAGCTCATTTGTCATGGTGACTGGAATCGAATGATTTTTATCCAGAATCTTCAATTGGTTTCCCCCCTCAATATGGAACAGAAGACGGTCTTGCTGTTTTGGTTGCGGACGTACTTAACCATT
This sequence comes from Amblyomma mixtum, assembly GCF_055824585.1. Classification (NCBI taxonomy): domain Eukaryota; kingdom Metazoa; phylum Arthropoda; class Arachnida; order Ixodida; family Ixodidae; genus Amblyomma; species Amblyomma mixtum. The sequence goes on along the minus strand of NC_143021.1, from coordinate 184,134,042 downwards.
CTCCCCATAGTCATCTTATTCGTACGGTGATCGCTACTGACATACCAAAGGCTTATGGCAACATCCTTCACACTGGAAGCCTTGGCATCCTTCAAGATCTTGCTCTCCCGCATCGATATCTCCTCTCAATCCATTCATTTTAACAAACAGCACCTTCAGTGTACGTGCCCATGGGAATCCTTTTGGTCGCTTTACCTCCAACCGCGGTGTACTCCAGGGCTGCGTTCTTGCCCCCACATTATTTAACGTAACTCTTATTCCTCTTGTCCGATTCATAGAGAAAATGCCTTCTGTACGCGTCCTTGCGTATGCCTACGACATAACCTTGTGGTGTTGTCATCCAGATGCGTCGGTGCAACAGTCGGCGCTCCAGCAAGCGCTTGGTTCCTTAACATTACGACTACCCCCTTTGGGTCTTACCCTCTCGTGTAATAAATCTTGTTTCATTCGCATTCGAAACAGAAGTGGCTTACGGAAAGCAGCCCCTTTTACCTTCACGGTAGATAGTTCTCAAGTGCATCAAGTCGAAAGTGTGTGTGTTCTAGGTCTTTTACTTCATACATCTGGGACTGAGACTCTGTGGCTAAGCTCGACCAGTAAAGCGGCTCACGCTACACTCAGCCTTATTCGACACATAGCTATCCACTCTGGCAGAGCGCGTTTTGATAGATCCCGTGAGCTCGTGCGCTCCATCCTCCAGCCGCGCGGAGTACCAGGCCCATTTTCATCGCCTCACCCGTCGATAATAGTACTCCCTTGAATGTGAATCGGACGCTATGCGCGCCATAACTTATCTTCCTCGTAGCACACCCATAGCCATTCTTCAAGAGTACGCTCAACAAATAATAAACTGAAATCATAGACCAGCGTGAGGCAAACAGAGCCAGCAAGATGTCGCTTCAGCTTCATCGTTTACAGACTCCTCCCTCATGGTCATACTATCAACTCAAAGAAAATTGCTCCTCTGCTCGACGCCGATATCAGATGCGCATCTGCCTTCAGTACGCATAATAGACACCGATGCATCACACACAGCACTGAAGGTAGTTACCGCAGCTTGCAGTCCCTCTTATCTCCATCTTAACTGCCGCGCTACATATTGCATGGATACTTGCTCCCCCTTGCGTTGGAGTTTCAAACGATTCACAATGCAGTTGCTTTTATTCCACTCACACCCAGTTTCGATATTGTTGACATTTACACCGACTCCTGTCCCATGTTTCCGAGAAACAGGCTTTGTGTCAGCGAACACGCTCTCTAATTCCTCCGTGTTTGTAGCCTCTCCCTCGTAGTCTCGCTCTGGAGGAGGAGGTATCTGTGCGCGGGATTCGGGCAGGAGCATCTCTGACCCTTTCTATGTGTCATCGGTAGCGTGACAAACGTTTCGAAGTGACTGACAAGTGTCCCTATTGTGCTGCTACGCCAAATAACTGTGTCGAAAAACGCTTGCTGTAGACTTGCCTGGCTACAGCTTCCGTGAGACGATGCTTCCGAAGGAAGCTAGGCCTGCGTTGCGACGTTGATCACAAGTGCACACGTCATGGTCGCTTTACCGAGAACTTTTGCCACTTTTTAAGCGAGGCTTGTTTACACTGTTTCTTCTAACTTTCTCTCTCTTTTTCATTATGCCTCATACCCAGTTTCGATATTGTTCACATTCACACCGACTCTCTTGTCACCCCTACGCAGCCCAAAGCTTTCCGGCGCACATTCCAAATCACACAGTCCATTCGCCAACTTTGCACAAAATACCCCTGTCCGGTACGCATAGACTAAATTCGCGGCCATGCCAAGGATCCGCATAATATTCATGTGGATGCAATGACACACCTTGGCACATCAGACATCCCCCCACCTTCCCCTCTTCCACCATATCCCTTCCTGTCCCATGCTTTCGAGAAACAGGCTTTGCGTCAGCGAACACGCTCTCTAATTCCTCCGTGTTTGTAGCCTCTCCCTCGTGGTCTCGCTCTGGAGGAGGAGGTATCTGTGCGCGGGATTCGGGCAGGAGCATCTCTGACCCCTTCTATGTGTCATCGGTAGCGTGACAAACGTTTCGAAGTGACTGACAAGTGTCCCTATTGTGCTGCTGCGCCAAATAACTGTGTCGAAAAACACTTGCTGTAGACTTGCATGGCTACAGCTTCCGTCAGACGATGCTTCCGAAGGAAGGTAGGCCTCCGATGGGACGTTGATCTCAAGTGCACACGTCATGGTCGCTTTACCGAGAACTTTTGCCACTTTTTAAGCGAGGCTTGTTTACACTGTTTCTTCTAACTTTCTCTCTCTTTTTCATTATGCCTAATAGCAAACATCTTAAATAAAAAAAAAATCTGTCACTACTGCCACGTAGCTTAAAGCACGAGAGGCGTCCACTGTTCAAAGAGGGCAGTTATGCGCCGTCCCTTGGCTTACCAAACTCCCGCTCGATGGGTATCGTAGCTTAAAGCGCTACCAGGTGTCCACTGTCCCAGCGGGCCAGTTATGCGCCTTTCCTTTGCTGTTTATGCTCAAGGTCATTTTAAAGTGAAAACTAGGCGCACTGCGATCGAAGCACGAGGTCTATTAGTGAAGCTTTCGCTTGAATAATATTAGCCGTTGTCACCTTTACCAGGAAGCATTGAGTCTGTGGGAAGATCCGAAGTCAGGCTGGCTTTCGTTGCAAGGATGTAAACCACAAATATGCAAGTCTAAGAGAAAATGTGTTTGTGGGTTTCATAGCGGCCCTGCTCCTGGATAGAAAATTCATATAGCTCCAGTGTGGAGGTGCGTCAGGCAACGGCACATTATTTTGGCGACAGCTTAACACGACGGCTTTACGAAGATGGTAGAGATGGCTTCAGTGGATAAACTTTGGGGCAGCAGAATGATGAACACAGATGCAACCCTTTATTTTACTGATCAAATTGCTCTGCAAGTAACATAACGAGGAATTCATGCGAACCAGTTAGGATAAGAGCAATCAAAGCAGACAAGAGAATGAAACATATCTGAGGAAATCTAGTGTACAACAGTCCAGAAAATTAGCAGTACATTCCGGCGTGTCAAAAGCCGTTTCCTCAGGCCAAAAGATTCAGTATTCTCGGGATGGAGTCGGCGCTTATCAAGACCGTTGGTGTGGACTAACTTGGTGAACATAAATAATTTGGAGTTCATTTGTCTCGAGGGTGAGATAAAAACTTCTTAATGCAAAGCAGAAACTTTAGCAGCTGTTTAAAAAGTACTGGATTGCTAGTCTGCATGCGGAAGGTAATTTGGTAGAAAAAGACGGAAGAAGAATGGTGCAGAAAATGTAAAATAAAAGAAATAAAAAATAAGATAAAATGGGCCATGAAATGCGTATTATGGTGCATCCGCGGGCAATTATCTAGCGAGTGGGTGACATGCAAGGTGAAATTAGAGCTTTTGAAGATGTCTGCTGTCTTTTAGACATGCAAAAAAAAAAGTTCCCTGCATTTCTTCGTTGTCTTAGGCAGGCAACAAAGACGTGAGGACTCCAGATACGCAGACAACTGCAAAACGGAGCAAGCTGGAAAGTCTTCGAAATTGAGCAGCATGAAGCACTAGACTACAGGCTGTAAAGAATTGACCAGACGCTTCATATACTTGCCCGCGAAGTGGCAAATGTGCGTATAAATACGGCCTCTATGATGTTCTGAGCGCCTGCAGGATAATGAGAACGCATTCAGAAAGATTGATATATTCGAGCAATGAATTCTCTATGCAGGGCCATACACGAGTGCTGCTGACGATGTGTGCTCATTTTGACTTCGCTTTTCTTAGAATTCAAAGGAGATCATAAATGAGTCTTGACAAGAAAGAGACACCTTCCTATTTAAGAGCAAAATTTTAAAAATTACCCCCTGCCCCCTGGCCAAGAATGATTATCAAGTGAACTAAGAAAAAATATTGCATCAATATGAATCACAAGCGCAGCTACGAATTCCTTCGCGTATTAATAAATAGCAGTGATTCAATATATCTTTGCCAGTAGTCTTATGACTTGAAATTGGGACTAATGTAGCGAAACAACTTGTAGACATTGATTAGGCCTAAAGTTTACGAAACCTCTAAGGTGAAATTAATTTCAGAAGTGCAAGATGCCGGGCTAGTTGGTAATCCATGATGAAATAACAGCGCAAGGAACGGGACGAAAACACGAAGGAAGAAGACACAGACACGGGCGCTGACTAACAACTGAAATTTTATTTCGAAGCAGGACACATATATAAAGTACAAAGAGGGGGGTGTGTCCAAGGCGATCCTGCACAATCACCGAAACAGTGTAGTCACGTCCAAGGGTAAAAACGATAAAAAGGTGAAAAAGCCGAAAGAAAGACAAAAAGCGATAAAACCACGGTGTAAGAGGCCGGGACGGAAGTAAAAGCGATGAAAACGATGAAAACGGATATGCACATAGCCAAAAGGCAAAAAACAGCGTTAAACTAACGGTGAAAAACGGAACTAAAATCGCGCACGAGGTGATTAACAAAAAAACACAGAGAGGGGCATTTAAGAACAGAATTAAACATTTACCCTGCCCCTAAGAAAGTCCAATTCTTTTTGCGACAGGCACAGGGAGGGTGCACTCACACATTGTTCTTTTGCGTTGTGGATTTCGAATGCTTCTACGATTTCCCTGGATATCCTATCCCGTCCTCTGGCAAGAATTGTGCAGCGATTGAAATCTGGGTAACAGGTTTCGTCCGGATCATTACGTTTGCACTTTTTGCAGTGCTTGGCAAGGTGCCCAGAAATTGCAATATTGTCTACATTATTCCTGTGCTCTTGAAGCCTAATGTTGAGGCACCTGCCTGTTTGGCCAATGTATCTCTTCCCACAGGATACGGGCAGAGAGTAGACGACGCCGGTTTTGCAGGGGACGAGTTGTTCCGAATGAGTCTGCCCACACCCACGGGCGATCAGAGGTTTGTTCACCTTCGGGCATAGGGCGGAAAGCTTGTTTGGCGCTGAAAAGACAACGTCAACCCCTGAACGTTTCGCGACCTTTTTGAGGCGGTGGCTGACCTCATGAATGTAGGGCATTACGACCACTCTTCTATTCTCCCTGTTGGACGCCTCCTGCGCGTCATGTCGTCCTTCTTTCTTGGCGACGGACCCGGCCACGGACACCAGAACGTTCAGGGGATATCCGGCGGTTGACAGGCGCTCGACCTGGTTGCTGAAACTATCCTGGAAATGATGTTCACAGGACTTCTGAAGCGCATTTTGAAAGCAAAGTCTTACTATCCCTCTCTTAACGAGTTTTGTATGGGCAGACATAAAAGGCAGAATAGGTTTTTTACCCCTGGGCTGATAGGACCAGCAGGTATGCTGGTTAGAGAAATGCAGTCGCAGGTCCAGAAATCTGATTGAGCATTCATGCGGTGTTTCATGCGTCAAAGCCAGAGGAATACATTGGCCAAACATAGAAAGAATTTCGGATACCATAGGGTTAAATGCTTCGTGGCTGCAATTCAAAAGGACGAGATAGTCATCCACGTAACGAAAAATTTTTGCTACGCACGTATCAGCGATCCTGTCATTCAACATCCTATCGTATCTAGCAAGGAAGAGTTCGCTTAGTATAGGTGCTACGCAAGAGCCTATGCAGACACCTTGTTTTTGTATATATGCATGTTCACCTGACGTAACATAGGAAGAATTCAGATAAAATTTCACAAGACGTAGAAAATCACCGATGGACAGGCCTACTTCGTTCTGAAAATTCACGGCTCCGAAGGTGTCGATAGCTTCTTCAATGCAAGACAGCAGTTCTCTGTGCGGTAAAGAATAATATAAATCTTTGATGTCGACCGAGAAGGCGTTAAGGTTGTGGTCATGTTTAATAATTAAAAAATCTATAACCTTTTTTGAGCCATCGATCACAAATGGGTCATCGACGGTTAGCAATTTTAACTTGTCTCTAAGAAAAATCGCGAGAAATTTCTGCCATGACTCTCTTTCAGATGCGATTACACGGAAAGGTATTCCAGGCTTGTGGGTTTTAGCGGAAAAGAACACAGATCCACTGAGACGACTCGCGGTATTAAGTTTACAAGCCAAATTGTCCAGTTTTAGGGACTTACATAAAGCCACGGCTTGCTTTTTCACCTTGGAGAGGTTGGCGTGGTTCCTATTGAATGCAGTCTCGAGGGCGCTGGTGGCTCTTGAGCTAAATTCACCTGCGGATAGTACGGTAAAGCCACCTTCTTTGTCAGAAGGGACCAGAAGTAGTTCATTGTTTCGGAGATAGTTGATGGTCTGACGCACAGGAAACTTTTTGGAGAATGGCTGGTACTTGCGGAGTACATCGACGCCTTCCGAGATGCATCTGGTCTTGTCACTATCGGGTGCTTTCTGTCCAACCATCCGCACGAGCCCGAGAAGTTCTGCGGCGGACTTTTTTGGTTCTATGGCAAATTTTGGGCCTAGGCTGAGGAGGCTTCTCACGGAGTTCGGTAAGTGAACGTCACCCACCGTGTGCACAGGATTGCGAGGCCTGTATATATAAAATTGAATTTTCTTTTACACGCACTAATAACAGACGCATCTTGGAACAAGCTTTCCATCTGTGTTATTGTGCACGGGCCGGTATCGGGTGATGAACAACGTTTATTCCCGATAAGATGGCATATATATACAGTGCCCCGACGTACTCGGTCATGCGCAGGTTATGCTTCAGCGAGTGACGTCAGACTTGCTCAGCTCTGCTACATCTTCCCTTCTTTGAACAAACCAGGTTCAGCGTCGCTCCGGTAGAGAGTACCGACAAGGTTCACGTCGAAACCTTGAGCTTCGACGTAGCTCTTGGCCGGGCTCTGTACAAGGGTCTTTTTGAAGGGCAGAACTAGGTTCCTGTTGCGGACCCATCAGTCATAGATGTTCTCGTGTGCGTCGAATGTCCCTGCCGTCTTCCGTTTTCAGGATCGTCGAGCGAGGTTCGTTAGCTGGCCTGAGGACGACAGCTGGAGACCAGGTCCGGTTGATTGTGTCATACACGGTGACCTGCTGGCCTGGCGTCGCAGGTGGCAGGTACCTGCTGCCACGCTTGTAGTACGTCCTTTGGCGTTGGCGTATCTCACGAAGGCGGCTGTGGACCTCGTTTCTGGGTATAGCTTGTGGCTCGAAATGGCTTGTAGGCACCGGGAGAGGAGTCCGTTTTTAGCGTCCCATCAGCGTCTGCACAGGGGACTGTAACACATCATCACGCGGTGTATTGCGCCATTCAAGCAAAGCCATCTGAAATGCAGGCGTTTTGAGGGAACATTTTGTTAGAAGCTTCTTGGCTTCCTGCACCGCTCTTTCCGTCATGCCGTTAGACCGCGGGTGGTAGGGGCTTGACTTGGCTTGGGCGATACCTTGGCTGTTCAGGAAATCCTTGTGAAGGAGACGGATCATGTCGTATCTTTTTGACTTCGGTATGATTACCTTTTTGCAGCGAAACAAGAGGCCATCTTGCGCGGGTATCTCGTCTCGGTACCTCCAGTAGATCCGAAGTTGTTCTGGGACTTCGAGGTTATGAAGAGGGCAATCTGTCTCTGCATATTCCCCCAGCTTTGTCAGGTTGGTGTTGTCAGCGGTTGCTGCAAGCCGGTCTTTTAAACAGTGCTCGGAGGCTTGGAAGACCGCTTGCTCCGCAGCCGGATTATCCTGGGAGTTCAAGACAAAGGTCCACACCATAAGCTTATTGAAGAAAACCCGTCGTATGACAAGACAGTTACAATATGCCGAGCCCACGAACAAGGAAAAGAGCAGTTTAAGGAAATCAGTGCGGCACCGAAACAGCAGGCGACGCAGTAGCCCACGCGGTCGGCCCGCGAAAACGGCCTTGTAGTCGTTGTGGTTATTTCACTCACCGTGGCGCGATGTGACCGGCTCAAGGAAAGGTGTGAACAAATTGCGGTGGGCGTAATCACTTCGCTCAAGCATGCAAAGCACTGGCGCCCCGTCATAACAGAGGTTCGAAAAAGGAACTGCGCCAAGTGCAAGACGAGCATGACAGCGATTTCATTTTGCAAACTTTGACTGTCGCTGCCCTAGGGGTGGAAATCTGACTGTGCAGCCTGCTCGTGCCCCCCCCCCCCCCCCCCCCGCCACCGGATACGGGCCGGTGTAGTTTCGGCTACTAGGCTTTGTTTCGGTGCAATGCCAGCAGTGGGGATGGGATGGCCGGGACCCATCCTCTGGGGATGCAAACCCCCAATGGGAGTGGCAGCGACTCCCAGACGACTGTGAGGGCCAGTCGTGCAAGTGAGGTCCGATGCCTGAGCGGAGGCAGGCCTGGGTTTATACTCAGGTTGGACCCACGAAATCCGGCCCGGAAGGCATGTCAAAACACCAAAAGGTTTTCAGATACATGCTACCTTCCTCTGCGCGCGGGGGCGTGCAAGTCTGGCTACCGACGCGTCGGTTTCTGGTTACGGAGAAACCAGGTCCGCGCGGGGGTTCATAGTGGCCAGGCTCTGAGGACCGCCGCCTCGGGGAAGCGGCCTTACGGCCGGCCGCAGGCTTAACCGCCTGCGGGATGCCGGGGGATGAGGGCCTAGTACTGCCTCGTAAGAGTCTGGTGAAAACCGAAGATGTGTGGAGTACCGGTGGAGTAGGCCCGGGTCATCTCATCCTAAGCCACACTCTTGGTTAGTGGCCCGGTCGCCCAGCCTTGAACACTCTCTCCTCAGTAGGAGCAGAGCAAGCTAGGAGAGGAAATAAGTGCATGGATGGTTGGAGGAAGCACAGATGTGTCCCCCCGGAGCGACCAGTTCTGAGGCCGCGAGGCCGTTGACGTTCTGGACCTCTACTGGCCGAGACTATCACACATACTTCCGGAAGTCTGAAAAACCGCGAAAAACCTTCGACGGCTTGTAGCCAGCAGGTGGGAAAAGCCCTCTAGTGAGCGAAGAGGAGCCCTAGGTAGCTACTGACCCCGTGTTAGGTTTTCCTGTCTCCGACGGTCGGAGCCCGTTGCGTATGGTGGGTGGTCGGGCATCCCGTGAGTGGGGCCGCACCATTGGGCAATCTCGATGCTCTCCCTGCCCTGGCCAGGCAGGCCAGTAATGGAGTCGAGATAATCGAAGGATCAGAGCAAAAAACTCGCTGTCCCCATTCCCTTCTCACGTCCCATTTCCCTTTCCGCTACGTCCCAGGGGAGGTCAGGGGAGCCTCCCCGGGCCCGCACTCTCGGCTGTGGGTCGCTACAGTAGCTTTTCCCTTTTATTTTACTTTTCCACCCACGGGTGGTCAAATTACAACTTGCCTACGGGCCTCCTCTTTTACTTTTCAATTGGGTTAAGCCTGTTGTGTGTAAGCGGTGCAGGCAGGGGCCTATTATTTTTATTTCCTTTTTGGTTGCCCCAACCTATTCAATGTCGCTGCCCTAGCCTCAGGCCATTGGAGCGCGACAGTTTACATCGAAGGACGCCCATACACGTGCGAGCTGGCCACATGAGCTAACTGCTGTGTAATTTAAAGCAAGGATGTCGACAAACTGCCGAGCAAACCGCACCAAGAATGTCGCGTAACGTTAACAGCGTTCTTCGGCCATAAAACTCTGGCCAAAACAAAAATTAGGCTGCATTTGCGCGCAAACGACAAAGTGCACGAAGCGACGTTCTTCGTGGTCGACCAAAACGTGCCCGTGGCTCTCAGTGGATCAGTGGCTGAACGCCTGGGTTTTATTTGTCACGTGCAAAAGGTGCATGCCGACCCGTTGCACCCAGCAGCGCAATCGTTTGAAGATGCTTTTAGTGGACTGGGACAGTTAAAAGACATTGAGTACGCGATGAAGCTAAAGCCCGGACCCGTGGGAGTGGTCGTGCCGGCGAGGGGAGTTCCGGTGGCCCTCCGAGAAAAGGTCAAAGGGGAGCTCCAGCGCATAGAAGAAAAAGGAGTCGGATCCAAGGTAAATGAGCCAACAGAATGGTCCAGTCATATGGTCACGGTGCTTAAGAAAGAAAAAGTACGCATCTGCCTAGACCACACAGCAGTAAACAAAGCTTTGCTAAGACAGAACTACTCCATGCCTACTTCCAGCAGTATTGCTAGCATGAGCAGTATGAGCTAGTGTTGGTGAACTTTCAAGGTGGCAGCGGACTTTCTCGAAGGCTTCGTCTTGGGAACTTCCCCATATGACGGGGTGTGTCGTTTCGAGTCAAGGCTGTAAATGGCTCAGTTAGGTGAAAAAAATCTTTAACAAATCGATGGTAATACGAGAAGAGGCCCCAAAAACGTCACAGGGCCTTCTTGTCGGTTCGGTGTGGAAAACTGGAGACGGCGGAAGTCTTGTCAGGGTCTGGGAGAACACCTTGTGCGCGGACATGTCGTAAGAAACGGAGCTCCTCGAAGGCGAAATGACATTTCTCTTGGTTGATTGTTAGTTGTGCAGACTAGAAAGCTTGATGGACAATGCGCAATCGCTGTAAGTGTTGTTCGAAGTTAGACGAAAAGATTACCACGTCGTCCAGGTACACAAGGCATGACTGCCACTTCAGACCAGCTAAAACAGTGTCCATCATGCGTTGAAACGTGGCCTGAGCGGAGCAAAGTACAAACGGGAGCACTTTAAATTTGTACAGACCGTCGGGTGTGACGAAAGCCGTTTTCTCGCGGTCTCGCTCGCCCACCACGATCTGCCAATATCCGCTTTTCAGATATAAGGAAGAGAAGAACCTGGCGTCCCGGAGTCGGTCAAGCGCATCATCGATCCTGGGGAGTGGGTATACGTCCTTTTTAGCGACATTGTTCCGTTTCCTGTAATCAACGCAGAATCGCAACGTGTTCTCTTTCTCTTTCACCAGAACCACCGGCGACGCCCACGGACTTGTTGACGGCTGCATAACATCGTCTGAAAGCATTTCATCGACTTGCGTTCTAATAACCTCCCACTCTTTCGGCGAAACACGGTATCAACGCTGGCAAACTGGTGGCGTGGCCCAATCGGTGACAGTGCGATGCTTGGCTACCGGCGTACGTCCGACCTGGAGCTCGCCGCGAAGCAATCTGTAAAATCAAGTTGCAGCGACAACAGAAGGTTCTTCTGATTAGGTGACAACCCCGGGTTTATTTTAACCTTCTGAAGCGCGTTACGTGGTGCGGCATCGTCGCGGAGAATAATCTCTACGGGGCACAGATTCGGCAACCTATCCACGTCGTGGAGGAAGGCGACGGCCGTTCCCTTGGAACGGGCTCCAATATATTCCTAGCTACAATAAAGCGGCAGGGTTTGCTAATACCAACACGCGAACAGTGTACCACCATTCGATCGTGTTATCCAGCCCCGTTGGCCAAGACCAAGCATTTATACTGATAGTCAGAATTTCACTGAATCAAAAATGCAAGCGACTTGTCCGGGCATGATTCACAATAGCGCAGCAAACACGAACAGAAAGGAGGCAGAGAAGACAGGCGCTCCTTCCCCTCCGTGTTGCCTGGGCTGTTTTGAGTGGACAGTATACACCAACTCGTCCAAATTTTGTCAGTCATCACTGTTTTGGCATTCCACATTGTCCACTTGAAAAGCAAAGCCCAAAACGGCCAGCGTATGCGTCTGAGGAACCGAAGAGATTATGTCATATGACACATGCCTTCCTTAGAAGATGAGGAAGAACGCAACGGGCCATTGGAGAAAGACGAAGTGACTCTGCTCCGTCTCGTGCTGACCTGACTGGCTGCCGGTGTTCCTCGGCGCAGGAGACTTCTTTGTAACGTTACGTTACAAATCTGGTGGAGGTGCTGGGTACGCTTCCAGCGCATAATCTACCTCTCACTACGGAGCTTACTCCGGTACATCAGCGCCTCGGCCGCCGCCTACGTGGAGAGCCCCCGGAATTTGGACCACTTCCGGCCGCTACCAGGTCGACGCAGCCTCGGGCCCCTGTAACACCTGCGGCAATGACATCTGAGAGTAGGCTTCCCGCAAACATCCTCTGCCATCAGCCGCGAACACCACCGTCTTTTCATGGAGACGTGTTCGAGGACGCCGAGGACTGGCTTGAGGCCTTCGAGCGTGTGGCACGTTATAACGGGTGGACCGATGAGCGTAAGCTCCACAACGTCTACTTTGCTCTTGAAGAGTCGGCGCGGACATGGTTTGAAAACCATGAGGCTTCCTTTCCATCCTGGGAAGCCTTCTGTCGTGACTTGAAGACCACTTTTCCAAGCGCCGACCGCCGGGAGCGAGCAGAAGCTGCGCTGCACTCGCGGAACCAGCGCCAAAACGAGAGCGTGCGCATGTTTTATGAAGACATGACGCGTCTTTTTAAGCGCGCAGACCCACAGATGCCAGAAGACAAGAAGCTGCGCCACCTGATGCGAGGCGTGAAGCAAGAACTTTTCGCAGGACTAGTGCGCAGCCCACCGCGCACTGTTGCGGAGTTCCTCAGTGAGGCTACCACCATGGAGACGACGCTGCAACACCGGGCTCGTCAATACAATCGCGACGTGAACATCATTGGGTCCGACGCACTACCTATGCAGGGCGGAAGCGATATGGATGCACTACGCAACCTCGTCCGTGCTGTCGTGCGAGAAGAACTGCAAGCACTCCGGATGCCTTGCAACACGCCGTCCTTTCCATCACTAGCTGAAGTCGTCCGGGACGAGGTGCGTATGGCAGCTGAGCGAGTTCCTGACGTTTCCTACCAGCTCGACGCGAGACCCACCTACGCGTCCGTCCTACGTAGGGCTCCCACGCAAGACAACAGTATCAATACCGCAGCTCCAGCAATGGAGCCGCAGGGTCCTCCTCGCTACACCCCTGCGCCAACCTATCAGTGACCCCGTAAGAGTCAAGTATGGCGGGCCCGCGACCGTCGGCCCCTCTGCTTCCATTGCGGTGAAGCAGGTCACCTCTACCGGGCGTGCCCGTACCGCCGCGTCGGCCTGCGCGGTTTCGCACCGGACGACCCCTGCCCTCAAAATGGCGAGCGGCCTACTGAAATCGAAAGCCACCTTGCTGCGCAACAGCATCCTGTTACGTCCGGCTACCAAGAACGTCGGTCTACGTCCCCAACAAGTTACCGTTCCTCAAGTCCGAGCTATCCCCGACGCCGACGCTCTCCCAGCCCTCGCCGGGAAAACTAATGTCAGCGGCCTTCGGAGGCAGGGTCGCTGATGTCGCGAAATGTGAAGATCCTCCGTCCTCGTCACGCCGACTCGACGAGATTTCGCTGGGGTCAGGTAGCAACAGCATCCGACGGGCTGCCTTCGACCGATACGACGACATTCCGCTTGGGACAGGTGGCGACAGCATCCGACACACTACCTCCGATTTGCGCGTAAAGATTGATGGAGCCGATGTAACGGCGTTACTAGACACCGGTGCAGATTATTCGGTAATGAGCCACGGTCTCGCCCGCGAATTGAAGAAAGTTTTGACGCACTGGTCCGGCCCGAAAATTCACACGGCGGGAAGTCACTTGATTACCCCTGTAGGCAAGTGCACAGCGCGTGTCGGCATCCGGGGTTTTGTGTATGTCGGAGAATTCGTCGTACTTCGTGAGTGTTCCAAAGACTTGATCCTTGGCCTAGACTTCCTGCAGACTAACGGCGCTGTCATTGACCTGAAAGAAGCGCGTGTGACGTTCTCGACGAAACGGGCCGTGGAGCGCATTGAAAACGAGGATCCGGAACTCAACGTTCTGCGTATTGTCGACGATGATGTGAGGGTGCCAGCACGGTCTAGTGTGCTTGTTCTTGTGCGTCATGACTTGTTTCACGACTACGAGGGCATCGCGGATGGGCACCTCCCGCTACTTCTCGAGAAGGAGATAGCCGTTGCTCGAGGACTCGTTCAACTCCGTAACGGTTGTGCTACTGTCCTCCTGACGAATTTTGCTAAGGAGATGCGGCACCTCGCCAAGGAAACGGCTGTTGCCTTCCTTCACGACGTTACTGCCTCGCCTCGTTTATGCACCGCCGGGGCCAACCCTCAAGAGGAGGCTACATCTTGCCGTCTCCTTCAAACCGTTAAAATGAGCCCGGACTTGACGCCCGATCAAAGGAATCTTCTTTCGGCTCTTCTGACTGATTTCGCAGACTGCTTCGCCACTGGCTCCAAGGTCGGTCGTACTCCTGTCGCCAAGCACCGCATCATAACCGATGAGGCCACGTTACCGGTATGCCAACGCCCGTACCGGGTTTCTCCTAAGGAACGTGAAGCCATTCAAACGCAAGTGAATGAGATGCTTGCGGACGACGTAATCCAGCCTTCGACGAGCCCATGGGCGTCGCCAGTAGTCCTCGTCAAGAAGAAAGATGGCACCCTGAGATTCTGTGTCGATTACCGGAAACTAAACAACGTGACCAAAAAGGACGTCTATCCGCTCCCCAGGATTGATGATGCCCTCGACCGTCTACGCGATGCCAGGTACTTCTCCTCATTAGACCTCAAAAGCGGATACTGGCAAATCGAGGTGGATCAGAGAGATCGAGAGAAGACTGCATTTGTGACGCCTGACGGCCTATACGAGTTTAAGGTGCTTCCGTTTGGTCTTTGCTCTGCGCCGGCCACGTTCCAACGTATGATGGACACGGTTTTATCAGGTCTGAAGTGGCAGTCGTGCTTAGTGTACTTAGATGATGTCGTCGTTTTCTCGCCTACTTTCGAGCAACACCTGGACCGGTTGCGCATTGTGCTTCAAGCACTCAAAGGCGCACAATTAACGATCAAGCCGGAGAAATGCCATTTCGCTTTCAAAGAACTTCGCTTTCTCGGCCATGTTGTCAGTGCACAGGGCGTTCTCCCTGATCCGGACAAGACTACCGCAGTGTCAAGTTTTCCACGTCCCAGCGATAAAAAGACACTTCGGCGATTTCTGGGCCTTTGCTCTTACTACCGACGCTTCGTCCAAGATTTCTCCAAGATAGCTGAACCATTGACAGCACTAACCAGAGAAGACATGCCGTTCCTGTGGGGAGGCGATCAAGAACAAGCTTTCCAGGAGCTCCGAAGCCGCCTCCACAGGCCCCCCATACTCGCCCATTTCGATGAAAACGCAGCAACTGACGACCACACTGATGCCAGCAACGTTGGCCTTGGGGCTGTACTTATCCAGTGGCAAGATGGCGTAGAACGAGTTATAGCTTACGCGAGTCGAACACTATCCCGATCGGAGGCGAACTATTCAACGACCGAGAAGGAGTGACTTGCGGTAATCTGGGCCATAAGCAAGTTTCGACCATACCTGTATGGACGACCCTTCCGTATTGTCAGCGACCATCATTCGCTGTGCTGGCTGGCCAGCCTCAAAGATCCGTCTGGACGCTTGGCTCGATGGAGTCTTCGTCTTCAAGAGTATGATGTTACCGTTGTTTATAAGTCGGGACTTAAACACCAAGACGCAGATTGCTTATCACGCGCGCCCTTAGACTCCGCTGCAGTGGAAACCGCCGACGATTTTCCCTTCATTGGGGCCATTACTCAATCTCATATGGCTGACCTTCAACGCAAGGACCAGGAGCTGGCGCCGCTCATCGAGTATCTAGAAGGCCGCGGTGGTCGGGTACCGCCTGTTTTTCGTCGTGGCTTGCAGTCATACACTTTACGAAGTGGGGTTCTCTACAAGCGCAATTTTGAAAGATCACAAGAGACATTCCTGCTCGTAGTACCTATGGACCTACGGCCTGACATCTTGAGCGCTTGTCACGACGAACCATCCGCCGGCCACTTGGGAGTTAGTCGCACGTTTGCCAGAATTCGGGCGAAGTATTATTGGCCGAAATTATTACCTTCAGTACGATCCTATGTTAAAACCTGCCGTGACTGTCAACGTCGAAAATCTCCCCCCATGAAACCAGCCGGATTTCTTCAACCTATTCTCCACCGAAAACTCCTTTCCAACAAGTGGGAATGGATCTTCTTGGCCCTTTTCCAAAGTCAACTAATGGAAAGCGTTGGATTGTTGTCGCGACGGATTACCTGACCCGGTATTCTGAGACCGCGTCGCTCACAAATGGAACTGCCACCGAAGTCGCCGCATTCTTTGTTCACGACGTCGTATTGCGCCATGGCGCCCCGGCTATTATTATTACCGACCGTGGGGCAGCTTTTACGGCCCGCCTGACTAAGGAAGTGCTGAATCTTACACACACTAGCCATAGACAGGCCACGGCGTACCACCCGCAGACTAACGGCCTGGTGGAACGGCTAAACAGAACTCTGGCCGACATGCTGTCCATGTACGTGGATATAGAGCATAAGACCTGGGATCAAATTCTCCCATACGCCACGTTCGCATACAATACGGCACTTCAAGAGACGACGCGGATTACTCCCTTCGAGCTTGTCTTCGGCCGCCGAGTGACCACTCCCCTGGATACGATGTTGCCCGTATACCCCGACTGCGAAAGTGAACTTGATATGGACGTCGCTAGTTTTGCTCAGCGTGCAGAAGAAGCGCGGCAGCTGGCACGGCAGCGCATATACCTACAACAGCAACTAGACGCTGATCGCTACAACCAGGGACGGCGCTTCGTTTCCTACGAGCCTGGAGACTATGTATGGATTTGGACACCCGTTCGCCATTGCGGACTGTCTGAAAAATTACTGCGCCGGTACTTCGGACCATACCGTGTCCTCCGCCGCATCAGTGACGTTACTTACGAAGTAGAATCTGCCACTCGAGACCCCTCAAGCCGCAGACGACGCAAGCTCACTGACGTTGTACACGTCGTCCGAATGAAACCGTACCACGGCCGCCCTGCTGACCGATCTGGAGACGGATAGCACCCCGTTTTGTGTTGTGCTCCTCCTGTACCAACCAAGCCCACTATCTGTCAGCCCGTAGCTCACCAGTATGCTCCTAGTCGGCCGCATCGAGGCGATGCTGCAAACGAGGGGGGCAATGACACATGCCTTCCTTAGAAGATGAGGAAGAACGCAACGGGCCATTGGAGAAAGACGAAGTGACTCTGCTCCGTCTCGTGCTGACCTGACTGGCTGCCGGTGTTCCTCGGCGCAGGAGACTTCTTTGTAACGTTACGTTACAATATTGTGCAGTGCAACGTTGGGCGTAATCACTGCTGTTGACGCATTCACTATGAAAATTTTATATTACCTTAAAAATGCCCCAATAAAAACCACAACTAGAATGTGCCAAACATCTGTGGACGAGGTTTACTAAATAAGTACTAGAACGTCTTACAGCACGGGACGTATCTCATCCAGCACAAGGCAACTGTACTAGGCCAGCCGGTACGTAGAACCATACCATTAAAATCGCAATATTTTCAGTTAGAAACTTTTCATCTACGAAGTCATTCTCATTTATTGTAGCAGTCAAGCCAATGCCGCATAAAAGAAATAGACGTTTTACAGATATAATGCAATGTATATGGATACACCGGCAGCATTCAACGTTACACAGTAATGTGCACACTGTCAGAGAAGAGTGCCTTTATCCCTTTCACGAAGCTAGTGACAAAAATAAAAAGAAACAATTAATAAATTATGTCCGCAGTTATCCAGACAGGCAGAGCGCCAGGTGTACTTATCAGTGTTCCCAAAAGCGATGGCCATGCAGCAGACGATGAATATAATTTTTCTTCCGTAACTGCCCATGACTAATTTGCCTTACTCCTAGTGACGAAATGGTCGATAACACCGGCTGCGGTCTAAGCTGAGCGCCGAGTTTCTCTAGCGAGGAAAGTTAGCACACGCGTTTCGAATTGGGCACTAAATTCTTAACGAGACGTCACCAGTGGACGCTTCGCTTACGCCATACTTGCGGCGCTCCTCGTGCGCTCAAGTTTCGGTCGCGTGAGGGAAAAATGTCGGATATCTTTGCGAAGTAGGTCTCTAGAAATAGAGGTTTCCTTCGTTTAAAAAACTGATAGGACGTCTGCTTTTTCACAGCATGAAACTCCCAGTTGGGACTAATCAGCAAGCTGCAATAATTGTAAAGTTAATTTGTGGCTTTTCGATAATTACTTGAATAATAAGAGAAGTTTCGCAGCATATTGTATAAGCTGGGGCAAAGAGTGTGATGCTACACCTATTTTTTGCTATACTGAACCGAGTATTCTAAGGAATTTTTGAAAGTGGTCACTGAAACACTCGGTTTACGATTTCGATGACACTGAAAATTCTCAGCTTTTCAATGTCTCTGTCACTTTAGGAACGTTCCAATTAGGCTCAGTAGCAACATATTGGCTTCCGTTGGCTTCGGTCATGAAATGAAGAGCGTCATGTTGCAGGTGGTAACTGGCTCATCATGAGTGGTGCAAGATAACGCAACTGCGGCGTATCTGAGCAAACGACAACGTTGGTGATGCTCTGCGCAGAATGGATCCGTTTCGCAACCACTGAGGTGTTGTAGTAAAATAGTGGGAGGATAGGTAGCCGATTCTCACCATGTGTATTACCAATTAACTGCCCCGAATTTGCTACCGCTGCACAATCTGAAGCATGGGAGGGTGTGGAGCTCCATGCGCACTTAAAAAGATGAGCGCAAATATGAGCGGCGACATGTCCGCGGCAAATAAAGCGCTGAGGGAAGGCATGTGGGTAACAGCGAACGTGACAACAAGGCAGTTTACCTAAGCTGAAACATGAGAATCGAGTAACTACAAATGCTACTAAGAGGAGCATAACTGCAACACGGTGGGAATTCACGACTGCACGAGAAAAGGTAAGCGGTTAAACATCACACAGAAACAGAACTGCTTGTAATGATGAAGTAAACAAGGAGATTAAGTGTACATAAATTGAAAAGAGTATTAAATATAGTGTAGACAAATATAAGATGTACCTACAAACTGATATCTTGGGCTAGCTAACAGGGGATGGCAAACAAGGAAAGGGAGAGCTCGAGTAAACTTTATTATGATTCATTTCTGCTGTCGAGGATGGGTCTCCTATTGTCAAATTTTGGCTGCAGTCTGCACCCCACAGTGGACTGGGACTGGAAGAAGCTGGTGGCGGGCATAGAGGAGGAACAGCCAGTAGTGCAACGCGGGATTTTTTAGGGCCACTAATTGTAACTTCCCCTCATCACACACCTTCGAGAGAGCAGGCTGACCTACATTAGCATCTACAGACTGACACTTCATTCTCGGTTGAATCGGGACATCTCCGCCACCCCACAGAGACCCTTCAAGCATGAAGCTTCCGAAAAAGCCCCGCGTAAGTCTACAGCGTCGTCTGGCAATATGCTAGTACGCCCCAGACCGCCAACGCCGCCCCATAAGCAAATATTAAGTCGTTTAGAGTGAGCGGACAGCGGCCTATCTGCAGAGTGAGGATCTGTGGGCTCGAGCAGCAGCGGGCTGAACGTTAGATTTTGGAGGCCGTAGAGCCACTGCGCTACGAATATTAGGCACAGGCCGGAGGCTCACCTGTCGATCACATATTTATGAACCAAAACATATCTACACCCACCAACATATTCGAAGGCACTGCTTGGCTCGCTCTTCCTCTGCGCTGCAATATTCTTGCAACAAGCGAGATGGACATCAACGGTGCGCTGTCGCCATAAAAAGACCTTGATAATTGCAACATAATGGCAGAAAAAGCCATGAAAACATTAGCCAATGTCTTCACAACCTTGACTACAGTTATAGACACGGCTTTCTAAATGAGTAACAGCTCTGCAAGAAGCTCTGCTGCTGCTCATATAGCGTCCTACTCTTCGAAACTTCCGCCATCATGCAGCTTAGAGTGGATGTCGCTGCGAACGAGTGAAGCCTGAAGAAACAACACTCACACGAGGGCAGGTACTCACTGAGGAGTAGAGAGCGAAATTGCTTCCGGTTCGGGTCCAAGGCAAGGCGTCAATCGGTCTATCAAAGGGCAGATTGAAATGAAGAGTAGTAGAAAAAGTGTTATAGATGATCAAAGCAATTGTTGAGAGAGAGTATGCGCTAGCATTAGTATTCTGGATGGACGAGGCAGCTGGGGCCGCTAACGAGTTCAAACCATGAGATCGAGCGGCGTTATTGAGTGGCGTCCGTCAATAACGGAGTGGCGCACCGTAACCTCGATCCACAGCCCTGATCTAAAACCAACAATCAGTGTCACTCGCCGCAATCCTTCACTACTGTCCGCCTCCTGCAACCGGCTGCCTTCCGTCTACTCTCCGTCTACACACTCTTACTTTCCCTTTCCCTAGACGTTCTCTTAATACCTCTATTTCCACTTTTCCATCTGCGAACGGAGACTCCAAATCGACAGATATAAAAACAGATTTTTTTTCCATAAAGTTCTAATGCTAACGCTAGAAATAATTACCTTATCCCCGTTTCTGGACGATTATGCCTCATTTGTAGTCGTCTTCCACATTCCGTATTGCGCCGGACTTTTGCAGCGTGCGGGGAGAAAAACTTGTTTGAAGGCCGCAGCACGCGAACGCTTTTTGGCGCTTGTTGGCTGTGTTTGTGCAGTAAAAGTTTAGAGGCTGCGTTTCATTAAAAAAAAAACCGTTTCTGGGCTTAAACTTGTCACTGCTTGAAGCACTGGTACAATTTTAAGCTGCGAATGAACCTCGGAGTGCGAGGATATAGAGAAGGTTGTGACAGTCACAACATGTGATGATTCTGGAAGTCTGTCCAACAAGGATGTTTGGGTAAGAGTCTGCAATCACTGTCACTTCCCGCGTTTCCTGGAAACAAAAGAATATCTCATGGAGAGCAATAGCCCTCCGTTCCCTGCAAGCAGATAGGATAGATTTAATGCGATTTAAACCTAAAAGGTTTGAAAGAAAATCTCCCCTAACAAGATTTAAGCGTAATATTTCTGTGCCGCTTAATTATCGTGTTAAACTGGACAGCAGTATATAAGAGGAAGACACAGAAGAGCCACAGCAGACAACCCCTGATTATCTCGCATATATTGTTCTTTTATGCTAGTGCGAAGACTGACATAAAAAATCAGCAACTCGTACAACTTTCAACATTACTCGAACTGCTAGTGAACCTTGCATAAATGAGAAGAAATTGGGAACATACAATTGCGCCGAAAGCCTATCGCTTTGCTGCTACCTGGGAATGCAAAATATGTGACAAAAAACCATCGCATACGAAAGCTCTCCATCTCCATCCAAATACTTTCTTGAGAACAGTACAGAGGTCAAACCGCATGTCTGTAACGAGCGAACTGTCTGTTCCCCACCAACCAAAGGCGCTGCGACCAAGAAGTAAAAAATGACAGAAATCGTATATGTTTAACTGCACATGCTTACATCCAGAACGTGTTCTAGGGAAGCATGTTGCCCTATGTACATTCTGCACGCGAAGCAATTTTTGCCTTACATTCCTCTTTCAAATACACTTGGGAGAGGACCTCACGCCCATTCATGCCGCAGCTGTTAGCGCAAGAAAGATCGTTTCATTGCCACAGGATTAAAGAATGCGTTTTAAAATAACAACCAAGGCACTTTTGCACAGAGAAAAACCTCGTTGTAGTGCTTCATTCCTTTTTTCCATCAAACAAAATAAATCTTCTTTCTCAGCGCCCATAACAGGCCCAAATTGTAACCACCAGTAGCGTGCGCTAGAAGACTAGAGCGCAGTACTACTTTGGCCTTGCGGAAATAACATTCGAGAAGATCCTTCCTTTCTGCGCAGAGAGCTGAAAATATGGTAAATGTACCGCTGTGGGCAACCATCCTTGTGGCTGTGGTGCTCGCATCTCATGTTGCGTCTCAATGTGAGTCAGTTATGCTTGCATTGATGGAGTATACCAGTAAGAAATCAGTACATACTCTCTAAGACTAGCAGGCCGATTACTGCTACTTGTTTGGAATGCAATAATTCAAAGCTTTGAAATATAATATATTTATTTTTACGAAGGGACGCTGCAGTAAAATGGCCTATACGGTCAAGAATATCGATTTCTAAATTAATATTATTTCGTACCCTAGGAGCTTTAACTCTCCCCTACTGATAAAGTATAGGGAACTAAGCAAGAAACATTTTCTATAAATACATATTCTTGTTGCTAGGTAACCAAAAATTCAGACTGATTCGCGCTTTGAACGCTCCGTGAGTATGGTGAATTTCGCGGTCTTCGCCGCCACGAAGCACCGTTATTTGTATCCTCCTAAAGATGACAGAAGGTTAGAGCTTCCGTTCGTTGCTATGGGGCATTCTGTGAGGTCCGCATAGCAAAGGTATGCGTACCTGCAAAGGAGCCAAAACAGCGACTAAACTTTAAAGTTTATTTTCTCAAATGTCAAATTTCTTCTCTGCTTGCTACCACTTATTCTTTCAGAATTGCGCATCCGACGGCGCAAAATGATACTGTTCTCTGCGTCTGAATTTTGAGACATCAAAGGGTGCAATAAAGCTGCCTAATTATCACACTTCTGCCACGGGTTTAGAAATTTACTTATGTTAGAATTGTTTTCACCTTCATGGGTCGTCTGCACTGTAGCTTGAACTCTGTCATTGGTAGGCTTTTAAGAAAAGTAATAATCGCATTTTTACACAGATCAGACCTTCATTAACAAGCAGACATATTCAACACCAATGAGCAAATATTCAACGCCCTCTGGATGATTTAGAAGTGCGTTAAATCTAATTGCTAAGTGACTATGTGACCTAGCTATAAGGCAAAGCAGTTCTCTACTCAGCGAATAATTTACATACCTGTGCCAAAATTGACTAAAATAATATATAAAAACAAAAACAGATCTACTTGACGCGCCAGCCATTCAAGCCTATGATTAGCATTTGTAGCAAACTATTGATATTAAATCTTTATTTTCCAAGGCGGCGTTAAATTTCCCTAATTAGGCCGCCAACAAAAGGAAAAAAAAAGCGTCTCGTGCCGCGACAGCGGCAAATATTTTTCTACCCTGCGGTCGTGCTTATCGCAGACAGATTGAATATACTTTATCTTAGTGCATTCAATATTGGCTACGGAAGGAGGCCCGGTACAAGCTCTTTTCAACGTAATCTCTAGTTACAAACCGGTGCACAAGACTTCCTTCACTTCACTTCACTTTATTTTCCTTAAAGACCCTTTTCCAGGGTGTTACATAAGGGGTGGGGTTTACAGAATGCAGGAATCAACAGTGCTTGAAAATGATGATGAACATGTTATGGCAGCAATATTATGGGGAAGGCCGTTCCAGTCAGCTGCTGCACGAGAAAAAAATGAGTTGGCAAAAACAGTGGTACGGCCACGTGGACGCAAAACTTGAAGAGAATGACCGATGCGATGGGACCTGCGTTGTGGAAGTGCGCAAATGTATGGTTCTTGTTTTAGTGGTGAATAAAAGAACTTGTGAAACAGGACAAGACTGGCTATGCGACGGCGAGTAGAAAGATTAGCTAGACCTGACTGAGATTTGAGGGATGATATGCTCACGTCGTACGAGTATGAGGAGTGAATGAATCTGATAGCCCTGTTTTGAACAGCTTCGATAGCGTGTGTTAAATATTCTTGATGAGGGCTCCAGATTGGTGATGCGTATTCAAGTTTAGTTCTAACGAATGAGATGTACGCTTGTAGTCTTACGTGTGGTGGGGCTTCCCGTAGGTGACGTTTTAAGAAACCTAGTGTTTTATTAGCAGATGATATCAGGTTAGTCACGTGCAAACGCCAAGATAAATCGTTAGAAATGGTGACTCCTAAGTATTTATATGACTGGACGAGGTCAACTGGGGAATTGCAGACTGCGTATTTGAAAACAAGAGGATTTCGACGGCGGTGAAAGGACATGCACTTGCATTTGTTAGAGTTGAGCATCATCATCCACTGGGAGCACCAGTCTTGCACATGGCGCAGGTCTGCCTGAAGGGATTCTTGGTCAGAATGGTTAGTCACTGAGCGATAAATGACGCAATCATCGGCGAACAAGCGGATGTGACAAGAGACATGCTGGGGTAAGTCATTAATGTATATGAGAAATAACAAAGGACCGAGAACAGAACCCTGTGGGACGCCAGAGGTTACTGGAAGCGGGTTGGAAAGTTGGTTATTAATGACGACGGACTGAGAGCGATGCGTGAGGAAAGCTTTAATCCATGCAATTATGTTCGGATGTAGGTTCAACTGGGAGAGTTTAAGAAGCAAGCGTTGATGAGGTACTTTGTCGAATGCCTTAGCGAAATCTAGGAAAATGGAGTCAGTTTGTAGGTTAGTATCAAGGTTGGCGTGAATATCATGTAGAAAAATGGCTAGTTGAGTTTCGCAGGAGAACCCCTTGCGAAATCCATGCTGTGATGGATGGAAGAAATTATTTGAATCCAAAAATTGCATGATTTGAGAGTAAATGACATGTTCCATGATTTTGCACGGTACACTTGTTAATGAAATGGGGCGATAATTAAGAGGTGAATCAGTACTATCTGATTTGTGGACGGGAACGACCTTCCCCACTTCCCAGTCGTCTGGAATGGTACCTTCGGAGAGTGATTGCGAGAACAATGAACAAAAAATGCTGCAACAGACTGGTTTAGTGTTTTTCAGGACCTTTGAATTGATTTCATCTATGCCGGAGGCCGAGGAATTGTTAATTTTGTCGATTATGCACGAAATTACATTACTGTTGAAGGTTATTGCGTCCATGCCTGTGGTGATTATAAGAGGCAATCTAAAACACGGTGCTTCGGATTCGTTAGTAAAAACGGAAGAAAACGCAGTGTTAAACGCGTTTGCACATTCGATATCAGTCATCCTTTCACCAGAATTGTTAGTGAGGGTTGGAAGACGTGCTTCCTTCGGGTTTATCAATTTCCAGAACTTCTTGGGGTTATCGGTTATCATTTTTGGCAGATCAACTTCGTAAAATGAACGCTTCGAACTTCTAATCGCCGCCAAGTACGTATGTTCGGTTTCGTAGTATTTATCCCAAGCCTGCTGGCTTGCTTGACGCTTAGCTGTACGAAATGCGCGTTTTTTTCTCATTTTCAAGCTTTTTAAGAGCTTTTGTAAACCAAGGTTTTAGATTATTTTTTCGAAAACTTCGTGTCGGAATATATTTATTGATCAATTCAAAAAACTTATGTTTAAATAGCACCCAGTTGTCGTTTACACTTCTACTATGAAGATCCGTTTGAAACGTCGCTAGAAAGTTAGTTAGTTCGGTGTTAATTGCGTCATAGTTTCCCTTATTGTAGAGGCTAATAGTTTTCTGAGTAGTTTGTCTTATTACAGGTGAGAAGTTAAAACTGGCATGGATTACTTTATGATCGCTGATTTCCCTGAGACACGTAATGAATTCTAGGCTGTCTGGATTGGTGGTCAGTATAAGGTCGAGTGTGTTAGCCGTTTCCCCTGCGACACGTGTTGGTTCGGAGATTAGTTGGGTTAAATTAAAATTAAGGCAAACGTCTATAAATTCTTTTGACTCTTCTTGACTGGCTATAGGCTGAGACTGGTTATGCCAGTCGATATTGGGGTAGTTGAAATCCCCAAACAGGAGGATGTGTGCTTTAGGGTGCTTGGAAACCATGTTATTTAAAATATTGTGAATATTTCCACCTTTCACAATATTTCGACCTTCCACCTGTTACAGTGGCGAAAAAAGTAGGGGGAGACAAAAACATATTATGGAATACTGAGTTCTAGCAGCATATGCTTGGCAGAACTAACAGCAACGAAGGAAATATGGAAAAATGGTGGCGTGCACCGCTTACTGTTGGGTCTAGAGGCTCACAATTACTGGAATTTACATTGCCAAGGCCTTGTTTTCGAGGCGCGTCTGAGCTTGTCAGCTCTAAAGACCTAAGATTTAGCAGGAGCCGTTGCATATTATTTACGTGTACTAGAACTCCAGCTTGCTCTTTGCAGTATACACTGTTCTAGAACAGCAAGTTATTCGAGGCCAGGATTACGTAGGCGACAAGCAGTTTCACGGCCTTCGACTTCTAAGAGCAATGAATCCTGGCCGGCAAAACTTAGCGATGATCTGAGATCAAATAGTTTAAAAACTTTTAAGTTAGTACAGCTGAAATCGTAATTTTTGTTAGGCGAAAAGACTCCGATCATTCTTGCTGCCCAAGGAGCTCAGAGAACTAAGACACTACTGCTGTCAGAAACCCTCCGCCAACTTCTTGCAGGGCACGTCAGATTTTACTAACCCTGCTTGCTCAGTAGATCACGCGAAGGAAAAGAAGGGCTCTTTATGACATACAACACGGAAGACAACCGTCACCGAAATCAGGACGTATAGATTTTTTTTGTGGTGGTATTCAGTTAAAGATTATTGGTTTATCACCTGACAACGGCCTCGGTCCTGGCAGTCATGATGGTATAGGCAGCATAAGATGGTTCTCATGTGGCTTCCGCCCTTATGGTTTCACCGCGTTTCGCGTGCCACTCGCGGTAATCCTGCATGAACTACATCGTGCGCTATGGAAAAGGGTGACGCTGGTGAGCACTATCAAGGCTCCTTTACACCGCACATAAACTTCTCGGAAAGCAGGTTGGACAGCCCTGCCGTAGCTTCGTTGGTAGGGCACCGGACGTGAAATTCAGAGGCCATGGGTTCGGACCCGACCGGTGGCATATGAGTGTTTTTTCTTCTGCTTTCTGATGCATTATCGTTAAAAAATAATCTCCTATGAATTCCCTTTAATGAGCGCCAGAAATAAAGAACAAACTCACCTTGGTTTCGGTGATTGTTGGCTTCCGTCATGCGTGTGTGTATATATACGAGGTCTGTTAGAAAAGTATCCGACCTTTGGCCGAAGAAAAAAAACTGGCATAACTGGAGCGTTAGAAACCTAATCACCTTCAAAGTAGTCTCCTTGGGACTCCATATACATCTCCCAGCGGTGCTGCCATTGTTGGAAGTATTCCGAAAAGGCCCTTTTTGGAATGGAATTTAGCTCTGTTGTCGTTGCAGCCATAATGTCCTTTCTTTTCTGAAATCGCGCTCGTTTCAATGGCCTCTTGATTTTAGGAAACAGCCAGAAATCGTATGGGGACATATCAGGAGAGTAAGGAGCCTGTTGAACTACAGTAGTCTGGTTTTTCGCCACAAAAGTCTGAATTAATTGCGAGGAATGTGCAGGAGCAGTGCCGCGAGGGATGCGCCAATTTCTTGTTGACCTCAATTCCGGTCTCTTGCGCCGCACAGCACCACGTAGGCGATGGAGGACATCCCTGTAGTACTCTTTAGTCATTCTTTGATCCTGTGGGGTGCGTACTCGTGGTGTGCCACACAGAGGGAGTCAAAAAAGCAGTCAGCATCACTTTGACATTGCTGCGCACTTGGCGGGCCTTCTTTGGTCTTAGTGACGTGGAATGCGTCCTCTGTGACGACTGGGATTTGGTTTCCGGGTAGTACCCGTACACCCAAGACTCGTCACTAGTGATTACGACGTCAGTGAAGTCAGGGTAACTGTTTGTGGAATCCAGCATCTCCTTTGAGACTTCAACATGAAGCTGCTTTTTCTGCACTGTTAGCAGCTTCGGCACGAATTTCGCCGCAACTCTCTCCGTGGCCAAATCTTCGGTGATAATTGAATATGCAGAAAAATTGCTGATGTCCACCTCTTCCGCAATTTCTCGGATAGTCACACAGCAGTCCCGCATCACCACAGCGTTCACTTCGGCTATTACCTGGTCATTTCGGCATGTTGATGGCCGACCGGAGCGTGGCTCTCTCTCCACAGATGTGCGGCCGTCTTTAAACAAGTTGCACCACTGCTTAATCTGTGTGCTGCTCACAGCATCATCACCGAAAGCCGGGTGAACATTTCGAATGGTTTCCACTTGGCTATCGCCAAGTTTCTGACAAAATTTGAGGTAGTAGCGCTGCTCCTCTCGCTCTGCCATTTTCCTTGCAACAAAAAACCGACGAGAGCACTGCGCACTGCCTCACTCAAACGCTGCTTCCCAGCGACTGACGCTATCGGCAGGCGGGAAAAAATTCGTGCATGCGCACGAGGGTTCAAGGTCGGCTGCTGTGAGCGCGCTTGTTTCATATCCAACAGGTGTTCGCAAAAAAAGATAAAGTCGGATACTTTTCTAACAGACCTCGTATATATATTATCTCACCGACAAATGGCTGAACAAACAGACCTTGGAATGGGCGTGCCAGCCAGCAGGCAGCTCGAGCGAGGAAGACGACGATCTCCGAGCACCTCGAATGCCCAAGGCTTGGCAAGTCCAACCTTAAACAGTTTGGCCGCGGTGCGGCGCCACTGATTGGTTCGGACGGTGGCATTGCTCCCCCTTTCTGAAGGCCACCGACTCGGTGCCGCAGCCGTGGGCAGCAGGAAGAAGAGGGGCGCTGCATGTGTCCGGCGGCAGGTGTAGACACGCCTGGAGCGCTAGCGGCCGTGGTACGGCTTCATCCGTGCGACATGGACGACTTCGGAGATCGGCCGTCTGGAGGAGCGAACTGCTCCTTGGGGAAGAACTTCATAGTTCACCTCACTGACTTGGCGAAGTACCTTGTAAGGGGCGAAATATCGGCGCAGGAGCTTTTCGGAGCGTCCACGCATGCCGATTGGGCTCCAAACCCAGACGTGTTCGCTGGGCTGGTAACTAACAGCTCTGTGGCGGAGGTTATAGCGGCGAGCGTCGTGGGTTTGCTGGTGCCGGATGCGCTGTCGAGCGAGTTGGCGGGCGGCGTCTGCGTGACGAACGAAGTAGTCAGCACCCACAGCACATGAGGTAGCACTAGTCGGAAGCAACTTTGCGTCCAGCACGGTGGTGGCTTCGCGACCATGCACTAAACGAAATGGAGTGAAACGCGTCGTTTCTTGTAATGCAGTGTTATAGGCGAATGTGACGTAAGGGAGTATGGCGTCCCAGTTCCGGTGGTCTTTGTCAACATACATGGAGATCATGTCGGCGATCGTCTTGTTGAGCCGTTCGGTGAGTCCGTTTGTTTGAGAGTGGTAAGCGGTTGTTTTTCGGTGACTCGTGCCGCTAAGGCGCATAACACCCTGTGTGAGGGCCGAGGTGAACGCCGTTCCCCTGTCAGTTACAACGATGATGGGGGCACCAAGACGAAGCACAATGTTTTGAACAAAAAAGTTCGCAATTTCATCAGCGGTACCGCGAGGGAGAGCTTTAGTTTCACAGTACCAGCTGAGGTAGTCGGTGGCCACCACAATGTAGCGGTTACCCAGCGAGGACTCCGGAAGGGGGCCGGTAAGTTCATGCCGACTTGGTGCAAGGGGCCTTGCTGCGGATCAATACGCTGTAGTAGTCCTGCTGGCTTAGTCGGTCGCGTTTTGCGACGTTGGCACTCGCGGCAAGTTCGGACGTAACGCTGTACAACTGCAGCAACCCTGGGCTAGTAGTACTTTTGGCGTATCCGCGCCATAGTGCGGGAAAAACCCAAGTGACCCTAGATTGGTCATCGTGGGACGCCTGCAGGACTTCGTTGCGCAAGGCCGCAGGTACGACGAGCAGATAGGCAGCTTCCGTCGGGCGGTAGTTTTTCTTGTATAGAACGCCATCGCGCGAATAGAATGACGGCAGACAACGTCAGAAGATGCGCGGGGGCAATTTTGCGCTTCCTTCAAGATACTCAATGAGAGGCCGTAGTTTACTGTCGTATCTTTGGTGTTGAGTGAGGACGGAAGTGGAGATGGCGCCGAGAAACACAGAATCGGCGTCGAGATCAGCTCGGTTGTCCTCGACAGGAGCACGAGACAGACACTCGGCATCACTGTGCTTCCTACCGGACTTATAAACGATGGTGATATCGAACTCTTGACGACGAAGACTGCAGCGTGCAAGCCGCCCCGACAGACCTTTCAGGTTCGCCAGCCAACACAGCGAATGGTGATCACTGACGACTCTAAATGGGCGGCCGTATAAATATGGGCGAAATTTGGTCACTGCCCACACAATTGCCAGGCATTCTTTTTCAGTGGTGGAATAGTTCGCCTCCGAGCGTGACAAGGTGCCGCTTGCTTATGCGATGACGCGTTCGAGACCATCCGGCCACTGCACAAGGACCGCACCGAGGCCGATGTTGCTGGCGTCTGTGTGCCGTTGAGGATGGGCGACCGTTGGAGACGAGTGCGGAGGTCTTCGAAGGCCTGTTGTTGCTCCTGGCCCCAGAGGAACGGTTCGGCATCCTTCGTGAGGCGGATGAGGTGTTCAGCGATCTGGGAGAAGTTCTGCACAAAACGGCGATAATAGGCGCAGAGACCCAGAAAGCGGCGCACACTTCGCTTATCGGTTGGCACGGGAAAAGCAGCGACAGCGGCTGTCTTATCGGCGTCAGGGCTAACTCCCTTTGCGCTCACGATGTGACCCAGAAACTTCAGCTCCTGGAAGGCGAAGTGACACTTTTCGGGCTTGAGGGAAAGACCGGCCGAATGAATTGCGGTGAACACAGCCCGTAAGCGCCTCAGGTGCTCTTCGAACGTGGTGGAAAAGATGACAACGTCATCCAGGTAGACGAGGCAGGACTGCCATTTTAGATTGGCAAGCACGGTATCCATCATCCGCTGTAAAATGGCAGGAGCCGAGCACAGGCCGAAAGGGAGCACCCGGAATTCGTGCAGACCATCCGGTGTAATAAATGCGGTCTTTTCCCGGTCGCGTTAGTCCACCTCGATTTGCCAATAGCCACTGCGTAAATCTAGTGACGAGAAGTACGTGGCGTGGCGTAGCCGGTCCAGGGAGTCATCAATGCGCAGCAGAGGATAAACGTCTATTTAGGTGACTTTGTTTAGACGCCTGTAATCAACACAGAACCGTAGGATTGCATTCTTCTTCGCCACTAGAATAACAGGCGATGCCCATGGGCTCGTGGACGGCTGTATCACGAGTCCTGGAGCATTTCTTGAACTTGTCGGCGAATGGCATCACGCTCCTTTGTAGAGATCCGATAAGGGGGCTCGCTTAACGGTCGCTTGTTTGCGTCAACTATAATGCGATGCTTTGTGAGTGGACTCTGCCTAACGTTGGATGTCGAGTCGAAACAGTAGCGGAAAGATTCGATAATGTTCTCCATGCAGCGTTTCTGATTAGAAGGGAGGTTCGGGTTCACGTCGGTTTTTATGGGAGTGGTCGGTGCCTCCACTGATGCCGAGATTTCGGACAACGCCTGCTGTCCCGAGAATTCAATAAGTTCTTCGAAATACGCAATATCTGTTTTGCCAGGCAAACACTGAGGTTCAGGACCAAAATTGCTCACCAGAAGTTCGGTTCGCCCACTGTTCAATTCAATAATTCCGCGAGCTACACAGACTTGCCTACCAAGGAGCAGAGAGATGTTTGGTTTCAGCGATGCCACGAGTGCTGGGGCTGTTATCGCACTCTACGGTAACAAATATGCTGGCTCTTGGCGGGATTAGTGCCTGGTCATCACAGATGCATAGCGTAGCCCTGCGTGGCTCGGTATCGCCGTCGACAGGGCCTTGGGTGGAAAACGACACGATTAGCTCCTGCTGATTGATTACGGCACCGTACTCCTCAAGGAAATTTAAACCGAGTATGAGGTCCTTGGAGCACTCGGGTAACACAGCAAAGCAAACAGGGAAAGTAACTCCGCGGATCTGGATTCGCGAAGTGCAGACACCGATCGGAGTTACGACGTGGCCACCAGCTGTACGGATCTGTGGCCCAGAGAAAGGGGTCAGAACCTTCCTCAAGGTCATGGCTAAGCGACTGCTCATTACAGATAAATCGGCGCCGATATCCATTATTGCGGTAACGTCGTGGTTGTCGGCGGATACCGGAATTTCGGCAGAAACCAGTCGGTCGCAGCGCGTCGTTGAGGTCGTCGGGTCAGGTCGTCGTCGGTCGGAGCGTCGCCGCGAATCTTCGGATGAAGGCTCTTGACTCGGTTCAATAGTGGCGGCCTTACCCCCGGAGGACGCCGTCTTCAGTTTT
This sequence comes from Amblyomma mixtum, assembly GCF_055824585.1. Classification (NCBI taxonomy): domain Eukaryota; kingdom Metazoa; phylum Arthropoda; class Arachnida; order Ixodida; family Ixodidae; genus Amblyomma; species Amblyomma mixtum. The sequence goes on along the minus strand of NC_143021.1, from coordinate 184,102,289 downwards.
CCCGATGTGTGGACGCACCTCTGAGCTGGCCAGAGGACGACTGGCGGCCGGACGAAGAGAACCGCCTTGGGGATGGCGATCGGGACTGGCGCCGCTGCGGGGTCGAGGACAGCACGTCATCAGCCAGGTACAGCTCGATATCCCGTGGCCTTTCACCTTAGCGCGGTCGAGGTGCGTCAGGTGAAAACCCCCTTAAGCCCATTCTGCGGTAGGGGCAGTGACGGGGGATATGGCCGGGCTCCCCGCAGTGGTAACAGAGCGGTCGATTGTTTGGCGTACGCCACACGTGCGCTTTGCTCGTGGGGGGCCTGTACTCCTGCGGCACAGATGGTACTGCTGCGCTTGGGTACTGCAGAGATAGCACTGGCATGGGAACGACGTGGGAAAAGGCTTGCATCGCTGGCCCAGGACTTCGTAGTGCCTCGCTGTACGTCATAACAGAGGGCGCCGGGTGTGGAGCTGGGGGCGGCTGCACAGCTAGTCGGATTTCGTCACGGACCACGTCCGTTACCGCAGCGACACTGGCCTGTGGAGCTTCCAAGCGAAGTTTCGCCAATTCCTCGCGCACAACGCTTCTTACAAGCTCCTGAAGCTCCTCGGCGGGCAGCGACGTCGGCGTGCACTGGGAAGCGGCTGCTACAGTAGCCTCATGTCCGTAGTGCACGCCCCGTTCCTGCAGAGAGCGCTCGATACTCGTTGCCTCTCTTGTGAAGTCGGCCACTATTCTTGGCGGGTGACGGACCAGTCCGGCAGATAGCTGCTCCTTTACGCCATGCATTAGGTGGCGCACTTTCTTGGCCGCGGGCATAGCAGGGTCGGCCCGATTGAACAGTCTCGTCATGTCCTCGATGAACATCGCGACGCTCTCGTTTGACTGCTGGGACCTCGAGTGCAGGGCGATTTCAGCCTTTTCTTTTCTTTCGCTGGTGGTAAAGGTCGCTAGCAGTTCTCGACGAAAAGCCTCCCAGGTGATAAAGGAAGCTTCGTGGTTCTCGAACCATGTTTTGGCCGAGTCCTGCAGCGCAAAGTAGACGTTGCGCAATTTGCGCTCGCCGTCCCATTCATTGAAACCGGCCACTCGGTCAAAGCTGGCCAACCAGTCTTCTACGTTCTCGAACCTGTCCCCGTAGAACGGTGGCGGCAACGAAGGTGCGTGAAGGACGAATGGCGGGGCATTCCCGGAATGCAGACTTGTCTGGCTAGCCACTGTTGATGTCACTGCTCTTACCGGCGCTATCAGTTGGCCGAATTCCGGTTGTAGTCCTCGCAGGCGGCGGCTCGCCTTGTGGACGGGTGTTGAGTGCACGCGTGGATGACAGGCATCAAGAGTGTCCTCGCAGTCAGAGTACATGGGACGCTATCCAGCACCTCCACCAAATATGTCACCGACAAACGGCTGAAGAAACAGACCAGGTTCTAATCAGACGAGGTGGGCGTGCCAGCCAGCAGGCAGCTCGAGCGAAGAAGGAGACGATCTCCGAGCACCTCGAATGCCCAAGGCTTGGCAAGTCCCAGCTTAAATAGTTCGGCTGCGGCGCGGCGCCAGTCTTTGGTTCGGACGGTGGCAATATATACAGGGAGTCCCAGCTAACTTGGACCAAGATTTATAAAAAAAACTAAGCGTTCTTCAGAACTGAAATCACGTGGATGTATTTAAGGTTTATCTAAAGCTACAGTACCATATTTTCGCTCCTCCTGTTTGAATAATTAGTCGATATAAATAAATTAACTTTTTAAATATAGCCTGAAACGTTCCGGCATCAATAGGAAAGTTGTGGAGCTCCACAAATATCGTCCAACCCAGGCACTTCCAACGAGATAGACTTAGCGTGGCCGTTTTTATTCGCGAATAACGAAAGCCCGCGGAGTTTTAAATATACCACGTGACAGCGCGCTCCATGCACCCGGATGCGCCGAATTACAGCGCTCTCATCCGTGCTTTGTAATGGTGTCTTCGACTGGTCGCTTCCACGATCCGGTTCGGATTCGGCAAAATGAGAGCCGCTCTAGCTCCGAGCGCATAGTGAGACCGGTCAAGCCGAATGGTCAGCAAGTTTTCAGAGCGAAAGCGCAGGAAGCAGAAAAAGAACGTAACTTGCGTAACGGCGTACCCAGCGTAATTATTCGTCTTTTTTTCGACATTTCGCCTCATAGAGCCACACAGCAGGGATGTTTTATATGCGTCTAATACCTAAAGAGCCTAAACTTGCTTCTACGGATGCGTAAAAACCGACGCGTTCGGCCTTGCCAGACCGGTCGTGGTGTGCTCTGGCTACCCTGGCTTCGCATCCGTCTCCGCGAAACGGCGGAAGTGGCTCTGTCACGTGAACACATCTCGGGGCCGCTCCGACTTTTTTCTCGGAGCGCCTCAGAGCGCTCTGAGCTGGAGGCGGGCGCTCTGAAAGAACCAGCCGAATGTAGTCAGAGCGCTTGATTTCGACCAGCCCAACGTGCGGCTGCATCTCAGAGCGCTCTAGAGCGATCCGAAACGACCAGTCGAAGACACCATAAGAAACATCACCCACTTCGGGCCTTTTGTGCTGCCTAAGAAACGGCTTGGCGACGTGCTTGGTTCCAAGATAAGCGCCAGTGGGTACGGGCGGCAACGGAAAGAAAGCGCGGCTCCTGTTTTTCACCGTAATCCACACGACGTTATCAGGCTTGTTATATGCATCTTTGCTTGTTTGGACCTTGCTCCAAAATTCAAACTCATGAGATTGTCATCGTTCCTTCGCGTGCATTCTGCTAACGTGAGTGTGCAGTTATTGCCGCAGAAACGGGAGCCGCGTTTTCTTTCAACTCCCGCCCGTACCAACTGGCGCTTATCTTGGAACCAAGCACATCGCCGAGCCTTGTCTTGGGCAGCACGAGAGGCCCGAAGCGGATCATGTTTCTTACAAAGCACGGATGAGAGCGCTGTAATCGCGGCGCATTCGGGCGCACAGAGCGCGCTGTCACGTGGCAATCTTTAAACTCCGAGGGCTTTCGTTTTTTCCCAATTAAAACGGCCACGCTAAGTCTATCTCGTCAAAGGTGCCTGGGTTGGACGATATTTGTGGAGCTCCATAACTTTCCTGTTGATGCCGGAACGTTTCAAGCTATATTTAAGAAGCTAATTTATTTATCTCGACTAATTATTCAATTAAAAGGGGCAAAAAAATAGTACTTTAACTTCAGATAAACCTTAACAACATCCACGTGATTTCAATTCTGAAGGATGCTTAGTTTTTTTATAAACCTTGGTCCAAGTTAGCTGGGACACCATGTATATGTATATATATATATATATACACACACACACAGGCTGTCCACGCTAACTTTAGCCAAAGGCTAAAAAATAAAGTATTAGAGGTAGGCTAGGGAAACCACTTACATACATCTACCAACCGGCTTGCGCATCGTAGGCAATTTTTGTTTTCAATTATTTTTTTAGCAATTAAGATAATCTTTCTAAATGCGTAAATATTGACTTTAGACAGAAAATGTGAACAGAAAAGTTGGAGAGCACCTTCAGAGACCCCAATTTCATTTATTTGAAGTAAAGAAAACCTCACGTGTATCTTTTTTCGGAGCTGCAAAGAAAGCCCGCGAAATACAAAAAAAAAATTGGTGAATAGCGCATTCGCGTGCAACGATTGTGCTGCTCTCAAACATGGCTGAAGTGAACGAAATCAGCTGCTGGCTAGGCGCAACGACCTCAATTCGCCGGCAGGCCGATATGTCAACGATGGTTGCGGCCCCCGCGCGAGCCAGTCTGAAAGCGTGACGGTGCAAGTTGCTGCGAACGCGCCGGGCATTGTGAGATTTGACATGGCCAAAGGTGGCAAACACAAATTCGACTAGTTTTATTCGCCACTGAGAGGTAAAACAAGATAAGTGACATACTTGCCTATTCTCTCTCTCTCTCTCTCTCTATATATATATATATATATATATATATATATATATATATATATATATATGGCACAAAAAGATAAACGTACTTGGTTGCTAGAGGTAAAATGAGAAACTGAGGCACGCTTCATTAAGGTAAACATTTATTGGAAGTCCCAATAAATTTGTACCTTAATGAAGAGTTAGTCAATTTCGCGTATAAATATATATATATACGCACGCACACACACACACTGCTTCATCGGGGCCTTGGCTCGGTATATATCCGGCACGGTATATATATATATACATATATATATATATATATATATATATATATATATATATATATATATATATATATATATATATAGTTGCAGGAGGTCTTGTCGTTCAATGGGCCAGGAAGACTTTTAGAAGAAGGGGTCACAACCTTGCAATTATCTTAATTTAATACCGACAGTTTCGGACGGAGGACCGTCCTTCCTCAGGGTATACCCTGAGGAAGGACGGTCCTCCGTCCGAAACTGTCGGTATTAAATTAAGATAATTGCAAGGTTGTGACCCCTTCTTCTATATATATATATATATATAAAGGGGGTTCGTGCACTAGTAAACTCGGTGATACTGTTCATGAAACACGTGAGCGGCATGCAGCACAATCGCAGTTAGTCTAGACAGCAGACAGCTGTAGCCGCGCGCCGGCACTTCGTCGCCAACTTCGTCTGCCATAGAGGCAACATGAGGCGCGTTCATCATAATTCACTACAATGGCCTCGGAATGGAAGAGAGAGCCATCCTGGCGACCTAAGGTGATGGCAGGAGGAGTGGATCGTAATAAGTCTTGAGGCGACTTACATGGTCAATGTAAGGTTGGTGCCATTCGATCGCCTCTTTCCATTTTAACCGGCGCCGTAATAACGACTGAAAAAGCCGCTCTACGAGCGGCGCGGCGAAAGCATCGCGGTCGTTAGTCTGGACGGCGTTCGCTTTTTCACTGGAAGCTCGTTTCCGTGTTTTTTTCACCAAAGTAAACGAATGGCCTCCCCTATCAGTCGAAGGTCGCGTTTCCGCCGGGTCCTCCGTGGCCGAGTGCGGATCGACCACAGGTCTGTTGTGGGGAGAGGGAAGGGCAGCACGCGCGCCTCGCGGCTTTCTTCAAAGGGTTAGGCTCTCGGAGGGCGCGCTTGCGGTTATCGAAGGCATACCTTCTCTGACAGGGCCGGTGCCACACGGCGTGGCGCGGTACGGACAATGCCCGGTGGCTGCGCGCCCATTTGCTAGCCTCATCTGGGAACGGTTAGCGGCATCTTACCTGCCCCGAGGGGGGGGGGGGGTCGCGGTCCCTGTTGCGGGAGGGCGTTCGTCGCCGCGTTTGCAAGCTGTGTATGGCGCCAAGGCCGGGGCTTTTAGGGAGAGAGCAAAAACACATGTAGTGACGAGGCTCCTCCTGCTCGCGGCTTAAGAATAATTCAACTCCTTGCTTTTTTTTTCTTTTCGCGTGGGGAGAGAGCGCGGGGGCGCGCGATGCTCTGCCGCCATCGCGAGACAGAGATTTTGGTCTCGACCGGAGCCAGGCACGCAGACCGTGCTCTCGAGTAGCCGTGGAGTGGGTCCACGGGGCGGCTGGTCAGACATCATGCTGTCATGTACATACTCCTTGTAAATAGTCGTCTGTGTACATAAAACCTATATCAGTGCTCGACAAGAGTCCCCTGTCTTGCTACTGGCTCAGTACTTCGTTGGAAAAGAAAAGAACGGAGGAACAACTTCTCCGTACAAAGAAGAAGAGAAAAGAACCACCCTTTACTGGCGCAGTCGACAGCACGAAGAACTGCATCGGAGGAGTCTCGGAAGACAACAAGTGGAAGACGATAGCAAGCACCTCCAAGCGTAGGACACCAAAGGCGGTGTACCTGCTGAGGGTAACTGCGAGAAGGTCGTCACCGGAATCGGCGAGGAATGTCAACCCACAGCCACGGTCAGAAGAAGACCACACGGGCAACAGGGAGAAGTCAACCGGAAGGTAGCCAGCACCATCGCGGCGGAAAAGCGGCGCACTTGGCGGCGAGCGACTTCCGACCGACTGACGTTCACACCGGTGGATCCAAGTGAGTCCTCTTGTTTATGTTCGGGTGAACGCAGGGTTACTCGAGTCAGTGGTTTTATATGGAGACGAGATTTGCCTACTTGAACCCTCACAAAATGTCTAGAAACGCTGAAGGCAGAAACAGCGCAGGTGGGGAGGACAGTGCGGATGAGTTTCCTGAGCTAGACCTCGACCGACTTGACACCGCGGAGGTCGATAGCGAGGGTGGCGAGGGCAACGGTGATGGGTCCCACACACGTCTCTCTGAGAGGGAAATGAAATATAACCTGAGAATGGCGGAGGAGAGGCGCAAAGCCTTGGAACTCAAAGTTGAGCTCGCTCGACTTCATGGTCCCACCGCAAGGCGCACACGTGACGATGCGAGCGAAGGAGAACCGCAAGACAGCCGGATGGCATTGAGGAATTACGCTAAATTGTTAGCAGGTGCCATTCCGAAATTCCCCATTGGTACGGAAGTACCTATTTGGTTCGAATCCACAGAGAGCTCGCTGGAGGCGTATGGATTGCCGAGAGAGTTTTGGGGACAGATTGTTTTCCCATTTGTTGCGGAGAGGGTGCAGTACCTATCAAGGCGACTCACGCCGGCTCAGCACCGTGAATACGAGGTGCTGAAGAAAATTGTGCTGGAAGAGCTAAAGCTGTCTGCGGCCGAATATCAAAGACGGTTCCAGTCAGCTACCAAACGTGCAAGCGAGACTTGGAAAGCGTTCACGACGCGTCTGCGACGCTACGCGAACTTTTACGTAGACGCACGCGGCGTGAAGTCTTTTGAAGACCTTTTGGGGCTTCTCGTTGCTGATCAGCTGAAGGCGGGCTTAAATGAAGAAGCCAATAAGTACGTCAAGCTTCGAGAAGGCGAAAAATGGTTTAAGGCTGACGAGCTAGCTCGCCTTCTGCAGACCTTCGAAGAGGCTGCGGGAGAGGGTAGCGCACAAAGGAGGGGCAGCGGCCTTAGGCCAATCGAACAGAAGGGCGCGGCTAAAGGCGAGCTGAACAACCCGCTCAATGCACAAGGGAGCGTTAAGCCTCAAGTAGAAGAGCCACGAAAGGGCAAATTAGTCAAGGCAGCTCAAATGTCAGCTCGACGGGGCGAATGCTTTCGGTGCGGTGACTCCACCCATTACGCTGCGCACTGCCCACTTCTTCGCGAGGAGACTAAAATCAAATCAGTAGGGCCCGCGAATGGAGACAGGCTAGCAGCGAGAGTAGCCCTGGATGACTCCTCCTCTCTGCGTAATAACTTGAGGGAGGTAAAACTAGACTGCAGCGGCAAGGTAATTGACGCTATTGTCGACACCGGCGCCGATATCACTGTGATTCGTGAAAGCAGCGTGCCGGAGGAGCTCGTAACACCACTCGGCAGCATAGAGCTGGTGTCAGCGTTTGGCGAGAAAGTGAGTGCTAAGCTAGCACTGCTGCCTCTAGCTTTAATGGGCGAAAAATCACCCATACAGGAGGTGGTGGAAGAGACACAAGTAATGTGCGCTCTTACAGACAAGCTGAAGTGCACCGATTGTTTAATATCGGGTGACACATGGGAGCAACTGCTTGACGCATGCCAGGCCAACACCGAGGCCCCGGTGCTAGCAGTGACGGAACCAAACAAGCTGAAGGGGTGCGAAATCGGTACACCGGAGACGCCCGAGAGAGCGGAGCCGGAAAACACCGCTGGTGACGGAGCAACTCCGTCAGAAGCTGTAGAAGTGCTGAGTGAGGCGCGCGAAGCTGAGCCGATGCAAAGCAGTGACGCGCAGAAGTTCCGTCCTGAACAGCGGAACGACGATTCCTTGCGTCAGGCCCGGCAAGGTGCAAAAATGGGCAAGGCGGGAATGTTTACGGTTGATGGGCTTCGCTATCACAAAGACTACGTGAAAATGCGCGACGGTCACCAGAGACTGGTTCACGCTAACAAGATGCGACCTTACGTGAGCAGGGTAGATTCGGTGAGCATCATGTTTCATGATGACAGTGATTTCGGGGAGGTGGAATTTACCCCGCGTGCGAACGAGGACGAAGTGTCATGCGTAGCCCTCGGGGTGGAAAAGACAGCACATCTCGATGTAGAGACGGCTACTAGAATACGCACTGTATTCGACCAGAACAAAGCACTCTTCGCAGCGAAACCAGGCGTAGCGCGTGTGGGCGCGCATCACATAAAGCTGGTGGAAGGCGCCAAGCCGAAACGCAGTCGCCCGTACCGAATCGCTGAGACTCTGAAAGGTGAAGTCGCCAAGCAGATTAAGGAGCTGCTAGACTTGAATCTCATATACCCGTGTGAGAGTCCATACGCGCATCCAATCGTATGCGCGCCTAAGAAAGATGGGTCGATCCGTCTGTGCATCGATTACCGGGCGCTCAATGCAGAAACCGAGACGGATGCCTACCCAATGGGATGCCCACAGGAGCTAATTTTGCGTGTAGGAGCCGCGAAGTTCATTACACTCATCGACCTAAAACGAGGCTATTGGCAGGTTTCCCTAGACGAGGGCTCACAACTTGTAACAGCCTTCGTGTCGCATTGCGGTCAGTTCGCATGGAGGGTCATGCCCTTCGACCTGAAAAATGCAGCTGCCACTTTTCAGAGGGATATGAACAACGTGTTGGCTCCTCATGAAGAGTACGCGTGCGCGTATTTAGATGATATAGCCGTCTTCAGCCAATCGCTAGAGCAACACGTGGAGCATCTGCATGGGGTGTTCACTACTTTGGAGAGCGCAGGATTGCGCGCTAACGTAGACAAGTGTCAGTTAGCTCAGGCTTCAATCCGGTACTTGGGACATATTGTAGGCTCGGGCAAGCACGGTGCAGACCCTCAGAAGTTGGAAGCGATCGAGAGGCTCCAGGTCCCTAAGACGAAAAAAGAGTTGAGGAGCGCGCTCGGTCTCTGCGGCTACTACCGTAGCTAAATTCCGAAGTTCGCTGAGATAGCTCGCCCGCTAACGCAGCTGACGGGAAAAAGTGTACCGACCCAATTGCCGTGGTCACCAGAGGCCGATAGCGCCTTCGAGGCACTCAAGCGAGATCTCTGTGCAGCCGTTTCGCTGAGTACACCTGACCCACAGAGGTCATACGTACTCTACACGGACGCCTCAGCTGTGGCTGCAGGTGCTTGCTTATCGCAAACTGCCGATGACGGTTCGGAACAGCCGATCGCCTTCGCAAGCCATCGTTTTACACCGACGCAGATGCGGTGGGCCACGATCGAAAGAGAAGCATTCGGGGTGATTTGGGCATTAAAGAAGTTCGAGACGTGGGTATTCGGTGCCCAGGTAACTGTTGTGTCCGACCACAATCCGCTGTCGTACCTCACGAGGAGCGTACCCCGGGGTGCGAAACTTACCCGCTGGGCTTTGGCGCTGCAGCGCTATAATGTGACGATCCAACATCGCAGTGGTAAAATTCACGCGAATGCAGATGCACTCTCGCGTCTCCCAAATGGTTGCTGGGAGTAATGACTGACTCGAGGCCCGGAGCGTTCACTAGGGGCATAAACAGGGCGACGCTGAAGCACGTGTCATCGCCCCTGTGCCGTTTAAATGGAGACCAGTGTGCGTCCCGGGACATCAACCTGCAAGCTGTGCGCGTACGAATGGTGTGCGAAATGCGGTGTGAGAACGGTAACCCTAGGACGGGTTTAGACACTCTTTGCATGTCGCCTTGTTGATGTGCACATGTTTGTCATTTCTTTTGTATTACCTTGTATTAGGAATTTTGTACTACCTTGTGTAGGAATGTGTTACGGAAAGTGGCGTTCGCGTCCCACCTTGTTATCTGTGTAATTCAATGAATCTATTTAGTGATTATTGAATCTTGGGAGGGAGGTGTAAGGTTGGCGCCATTCGATCGCCTCTTTCCATTTTAACCGGCGCCGTAATAACGACTGAAAAATCCGCTCTACGAGCGGCGCGGCGAAAGAATCGCGGTCGTTAGTCTGGACGGCGTTCGCTTTTTCACTGGAAGCTCGTTTCCGTGTTTTTTTCACCAAAGTAAACGAATGGCCTCTCCTATCAGTCGAAGGTCGCGTTTCCGCCGGGTCCTCCGTGGCCGAGTGCGGATCGCCCACAGGTCTGTTGTGGGGAGAGGGAAGGGCAGCACGCGCGCCTCGCGGCTTTCTTCAAAGGGTTAGGCTCGCGGAGGGCGCGCTTGCGGTTATCGAAGGCATCCCTTCTCTGACAGTACCGGTGCCACACGGCGTGGCGCGGTACGGACAATGCCCGGTGGCTGCGCGCCCATTTGCTAGCCTCATCTGGGAACGGTTAGCGGCATCTTACCTGCCCTTAGGGGGGGGGGGGGGGTCGCGGTTCCTGTTGCGGGAGGGCGTTCGTCGCCGCGTTTGCAAGCTGTGTATGGCGCCCAGGCCGGGGCTTTTAGGGAGAGATCAAAAACACATGTAGTGACGAGGCTCCTCCTGCTCGCGGCTTAAGAATAATTCAACTTCTTGCTTTTTTTTTCTTTTCGCGTGGGGAGAGAGCGCGGGGGCGCGCGATGCTCTGCCGCCATCGCGAGACAGAGATTTTGGTCTCGACCGGAGCCAGGCACGCAGACCGTGCTCTCGAGTAGCCGTGGAGTGGGTACACGGGGCGGCTGGTCAGACATCATGCTGTCATGTACATACTCCTTGTAAATAGTCGTCTGTGTACATAAAACCTATATCAGTGCTCGACAAGAGTCCCCTGTCTTCCTACTGGCTCAGTACTTCGTTGGAAAAGAGAAGAACGGAGGAACAACTTCTCCGTACAAAGGAGAAGAGAAAAGTACCACCCTTTACTGTCAAGTTCACGGCCGCGACGACACAAGTCCGAAGCGGCTGTAAGCGGCTCTGCAATATAATTAACAGGGGACGTTGATTCGACGACGCAGTATGAGCCATGGTGTTCTCTGCTGAATTTCGAAGACCATCCCGCTGTAGTGGAAGGGACCCAAAGCCAAACTAATGATCCCGGAGAGAAAACATGCGGGGTTTGATGGGCAACGTGATCATCCTTTCGGCGACCTTGGGAGTCCGAGGTGAAATAACGGGCCAGTGGCGGCACTCCTCAGCGTGCTTGGCGAGTTCGGAAAGGGGCGTGCATTCGGAGGTGTCCGAAGTGTACTGCAAAATCGTGTCCATTGCGGAGGACGGCTCAATGCCATATAGCAGGTACAAAGGGTAAAATCGGCTGGTTGACTGGGTGACGGTATTTTTTGCGTATGTCACAAAAGGCAGGACAGCCTCCCAGTTAGACTGATGTGACGAAACGTCCTTGGTGAGCATATTGCCGAGAGTGCGATTAAAGCGCTCAGTGAGCCCGGTTGTTTGAGGGTGGTAGGCAGAGGTGGTCCGATGAATGATGCGACACTCTTGGAGGAGGGCTTCCACCACGTCCGCAAGAAAGACACGACCTTGGTCACTGAGCAACTCACGCGGCGCACCGTTTCGAAGAACAGAATTGTGCAGCAGGAAGTGAGCGACGTCGCGAGCAGTGGCTGCGGGCAGTTCGGCGGTCTCTGCATATCGGGTCAGGCGGTCAACGCCAACAAATATCCAGCGGTTCCTAAAGAACGTGCAGTGGAGCAGGCCGTAGAGGTCGACGCCAACAAGATCGAATGGGCGGGCCGTGCACGGTAATGGCTGCAAGGAGCCGCTCGTACGGGGCGCGGGAGACATGCGTTGCTGACAGGCGATGCAGCAGCCGACGTATTGCCGAATGTACCCGTACATTCCCCGCCAATAATAACCTTGAGAAATTCTTTGAAATGTCTTCAACACACCAGCGTGGGCGCACTGTGGGTCAGCGTGAAACGAGGCACAGATCTCAGAACGTAAATAGCGAGATATCGCGAGGAGCTACCGCCGACCATCTTGCGTGTAATTACGGCGTTAGAGTAGGCCATCGCGGAGGGCAAAAGGGGCTGCTTGGCGGTGGAGAGTGCTCGAAGGCACTGCAGTGCGATCGTTGGACACGACGTCGATGATCGACGCAAGCCACAGGTCTTTGCCCTGTTCCGCAAGCATATCAGAGGTGGTAAGAGGCGAGAGGACGGGTTCTGGTACCGATGAGCATGGAGCGTTGATGAGCAGTGGACATCAAAATCGAGCGTCGGCGTCCATGTGCCTGGCGTCAGAGCAATGTACAACGGGGATGACGAACTCCTCAAAACCATACTTCCACTGAGTCAGGACAGCTCCAAGGCCGACGCCACTTGCATCCGTATGTACTTCGGTAGGAGCTGTCGGGTCGTAGTGGCGAAGTATGAGCTGCGAGGAGATAAAAGGCGCAGCGTGGTGAACGCATCTTCGCATTCGGGTGACCAAGAGAACAGATGGGTGTCGGTTCCAAGTAGTTTCGTGAGTGGCGCAATGACCGACGCAAAATTTCAGATGAAGCGCCGAAAGTAGGAGCACAGACAGATAACGCTTCGAAGCTGCTTGATTGATGTTGGCTTAGGAAACTCGGCAACAGCGCGGAGTTTGGCCGGGTCAGGGAGAACGCCTTCCTTAGATAAAACGTGACCCAAGATGGCTACCTGCCGGGCGCCGAAGTTGCACTTCTTCAGATTAAGCTGCAGGCTGGCGTCGGTGAAGCAAGTCAGAACCTGCTGCAGGCGCGTGAGGTTAGTAGAGAAATCTGCCGAAAAGTCAAAGATATCGTCCAAGTAATAGAGGCACGTGTGCCATTTCAGCTTGTGTAAGACGTTATCCATCATTGTTTCGAATGTGGCTGGCGCGTTGCACAGGCTGAATGGCATAACGGTGAACTCGTAAAGGCCGTCAGGGATAACGAATGCGGTCTTCTCACGACCAGCGGCCGCCATCGGGACCTGCCAGTAGCCCGAACGCAAGTCAACGGAGAAGTATTCTGCGCCTTGGAGGCAATCAAGAGCTTCGTCGTTGCGGGGAGCGGATAATTGTCTTCGCGGGTAATTTTGTTGAGTCACCGGTAATCGACACAAAATCTGATAGAACTGCCTTTATTCCAGACCAGCACCACCACCGGAGAAGACCAAAGGCTGTGGGAGGGACGGATGGGGCCACGGTGCAGCATGTCCTCAACGTGCTCGCTTATCACTTGACGCTCAGCCGCAGAGACTCGATAGGGCCGCTGTCGAAAAGGCGGGTGGGAGCCGATCTCAGTGCGATGATCCAGGCTAGATGTACGGCCTAAAGGCTGATGGGCTGCATCGAAAGCGGAGCGGAATGTGTGGAGAACGGCTGGGAGCAGCGCACGGCAGGTGGACGGAAGAGCATCGTCGATGGCGGCGCGCAAAAGTTCGCCAGGCTCAGGTTCAGTAGTGAGCGTGGAATGCATGGAGTTCGCTGAGGAACTGCTGGATACTTCGTGGGCATTAAGGTCATAGAGAAGGCAAACAGGTTGAATGCAGCGACGGGCTCACCAGGGAGCAGGGTAAAGGGACAAGGGGATGGTGCGGATGTGTTTTTCTTTGATACAGCATTCCGTGCAATTGAGGAATGTGTGTCGCCGCGCCAGAGGTGTTCAGTTTGTGTTAAACGACGCAGCCCACAATTTCAGTACACCTTTAGGTGCATCGTTAACGCAATACACGTGCATCCATCCGTACAGACTGTCCACGCAGTACAGAAGGATAAATCTGTGCACAGTCAGTGGACGAAATTTAAAGGGGCCCAGCAACGCTTTTCCCATATGCTTTAGATGATTTCTTCTTGACATGCAGATACCGAATCAAAAAGAATTACTAGAATCGGTGCACTTGAACGGGAGTTATTAAGGAATGAATTTTCAAAATACAAGCAAACGAAAAATTGCCCTCAACTCAAATTTTCCCGGTCTTCGCTTTACCGCTTCACTCACGCAATGACGACACACAGCGGGACCAATCGAAACAGCGTACACGAGCACGTCACCGCAATGTCTCGGAAGATGGCTTTTCAGTTTCCTCGTCGCTGTAACACGTTTTCGCTGACGCTGACGGCGTCGTTTCCATGGGTACAAGCAAGTGGGCGCTCGACTCGTGTCAACCGACAGCAGCAACACCGAAGTTGTGCAACGCTGAAGAATGGCATTCCCCGATTTGTCAGTGTTGGAGAGTGAAATACTGAAACGCAGCGAAGGCGCCGAAAGCTCCACTCTAGTACAGGCATGCTGTCGTTGCTCGAATCTAGGAAGCATCCTTTCAGGTAACATGGCTGTTTTTGTATTTTCTTGTGCGAACGTGAAGTAAGTCGAGCATGCTGTCCGGCCAGCCTGGACGCCGGAGATGGGATCCCGTCTGCCGGCGTCATAAAAACGAGCTGAAGAGTGTTCGCGACGTAAATAATAAAGTTTGGGATAGGAAAATGAGAAATATATTATTCTTCTGGGTCACTGGCCAATACCGAGTTGCTGGTAAAAGTGACAACAGTGGCACGAGCGAATTTGTTGCGAGAACCGCCTCGCAGCAGCGGCTTGCCCGAGTCCGGCTCGACTGGCGCCCGCTAGCTTCGCTGCTGAAGGCGCAGCGGAAATTTACAACACTATTATTTTATTTTGAGACGATGCTGTTGACAGCAAAGCGGTGTGAAGAGTAGGCCTTCAATTATAGCGCAGGCAACTTCCGAAGCGCCGGCCCCAGCGACTTCGATGCGAAACAGAGGCCTAGCGACGACCGCGGCAGACAGCAACAGAGCTCGTCTCCCGGAGCGCCCGCGAGCGGTGCCGTTGCCGAAAGCTCGCAACATAAGCAGGCATGCTTTGTCGCTGCTCGAGTATAGCTGGCCGTCTTTCTGATAACAAGGTGGTCTTGTCTTTTCTTGCAATATTTGTATACCAAGCCAAGCAGCGCTCAGGCACTGCTGCATGGCGGCGAATTGCGACACCGGTTGTTGGCGGAGCTTGGGTAGAGCGGCGCAGCAGTGCTTGCCGCTCCGTGTGTCCCTGTTTGCTGTGGTGCGTCAGTTCGGAAGCGGCGACCGGAGCGGCGCGCCGGACGTGTTATCGAACATATGTCTCCTGCTTAAAGATGCGCGCGCTCGTCGGTAAGAAGGCGCTAAAGAAAACGAGCGGAAATGCATCGGAAGTAAGGTCAACATATATGTAGAGGGTAACAATACACTAAGGAGGTCGCGGAGTTCTTTCATGCAAAGTAACAGCCAGCGCCTCTGCTGGAGCTTTTTTTTAACAAGCTTTAAAATGCTTTTGAGTAGGAAACGATGCTAGCTTTTTTTCAATTTAATATAAAAGGACACAACACAACATAACGTATTTCTGCTAACGAACACAATTAGCTTGTTATTAGTTGTTCATTCAATCATAATCGCCCGCCAGCTGAAGTCATATCCGCTGAAAAAGACCACCGCTGTGTGCCGACACCGCCAGTGCCATGATTTTGGTTCTGGAGCAAATTAAAATATTAAATACAGAAATATGCGTGTTATGACCGGCGGTAATAGCATCACCATAATTTAACAATTACAACAAGGAAGCAAAACAATGCACTCAGATTATGTTACAGGGCCCCTTTAATGCTTCAAGGTTGTACCTTACAATTGTAGATAATTGCAAAAAATTGTTCAGTATTTTTGTCAACGCGCGAAAACAAATCCCTATCATGCAGCGGCCTTCACTGTCGCTTCTAAGTTCGCTTCCAGTTAACTGAAAATCTTCAGTCCTAAATATTACTGAAGCGTATGTATACAGCAAGTTGTTTTCTTTTTTTTGTCGTTTTCGTTGCAGATTTCCTTCATCCGGGCTGCTATACCTGCAAGTGCTCTAATGGTGGGGACTTCTGTGCGGCGAACAGAGATAATGGCTGCTGGTGCATCAGCGGTTACTACAGAGCGTTCTTCGGGCACCACTGCATGACTCGCGAAGAATGCACCCGCTCTCGTAAACATGCGGACAGACGCGTGGTCGGTAGACCGTAAGAAATAAAATTGAAGATTTATGCTGCCTTGAGTGCGTACATGCGCAAACAATGCGCGCCTCCATTGTTGAGATTCCTTTCGGTAACTCTTGCGCAAGAACAAGTCGAGGCTGTGTTGAAAATCATTCAGGTGTCGACATTGCCTGGCAGCTCTTTGCTACGTCGCTTCTGGTAGACAACACTCTTGATTACGCGCGCAGAGAGCTGTAATATTAAAAAAGCAGTTTGCCTTCCCCCCCGCATAATGTTTTTCAAACAATGTAAGAGAATATAATTGCATAGATTTGCATCACTCAGTTGTGCACCGTGTGCCTCAAAATATAATTAGGCACCCTTATACGCCATTATCTCGCCACTTGGGCTCTGTTCAGGGGGAAGGAGAGAAAAAAATCTAATAATATTTGCAAGGAATAAAAAATTATTATTATAGAGTATTATTGTTATAATGAAATATTATTAATGCCACTTATGTCTATTTTTGCATGTAGCCACCTTAAGACCGCAGAATCTAGGAGATTCTGCGGTAATGAGCAGGCTGTGACGTGCGACGCCCTATCACGTGCAATTTAGGAGTAGCTGTCCGTATTTATTATTTTCAATTTGGTCTTTAAGGTACCGCAGGTTCCCAGCTGAAATAAACAAAATATCTCCAATTTCGTGAGGAGGCCGTGAGAAATTGCAAACATTAACTGTGACGATCAATTTTCTTTATAAGCCAAGCCTCTTCGTTACCTCAAATGGGAGAGCAGTTTTGAAAGCCTTCACTCCCAGCTTCCCATAAGCACGGAACTTGGGGTAAAAGAGTATGTGTAACATAATCTGCCGTTAACTAAGGAACACACAGCAACGCATGCATAAGGAGCACACAGGAACGCATACATAGGAACCCGCAGCAAGCTCAATCATTGAGTCGGTGAGAGGAATTCTAACATAGGACATCAGGGGCTCCAAGAGCGAACAACCAGCGCTCACATGAGCGAGAATTTCATAAAACAGGAGAGAGGGGAGGGGGGGCAGGCGTAGGGAATGCTTTGTTCTCAAAGTACCGTTTGAAGTGCGACTTCAAGAAGGTAAGCAATCTTGACGGATATATTCGGTGCGCAAATGTCACGAAAGAAGACCGTTTGATTTTTATTGTGCATCAGGTAAAGCAAATTATACAGGACAGGGATATTTTCGTGGAACTGAAGTGTGTGTAACGATCCACCGATCACATAACCTACCACTTCCATCTGAAGGTACGTGCATCAGTTTCTGACCTTTTCCGACACTCAATTGTACATTCGCTACTGGAACGGAGCGTTTGTGGTTACTACACACAAGCTGTCGCCTCAGTTGCGCCTGCAGGCGCTAATGTTGATCGGCTGAACTCACCGTTTGCCACAATGTGGTTTCTCATTGCAAAAGAAGCTTACGGACTGGTATCCGTGTTTGCTTTTACATTTGGCTCGCGAGCACAAAAGCACCGATGGGTCTGGTGCGGCATTCTCGCTCGCACGTTTCTGTGGGCACGCACTGCAACATCACTCCTGCATTTGTTTTACTTTAGTGTACTCATTAAAAGAACACAAAGTAAAGCGTCCCGGGCGTGCCAGTTATGTTTAACGCGCTTAAAACAAATAATATAAAAAAGTAGCACTAAATAAAGAATTTCGCAATACAGAAAATACAGCTAAAACATAATAAATAAGAACTTGCAGATAATCTGCGATAATGAGCCATAAGCACAATTAAAGAAGATGGGATTCAAAGGAAAGAGGCAAGAAAGATATGAAGTACCATAGTCCTTCAATGCTTTTATGGTCATGAAACTTCTCCGTAACGCTATGGGAGAGCTTCATATGTTGACCACGCCTTCCATGAGGCGGCGCTAAGAGTCCTGTGGTGGTAGAGTTCCTGTATATGCTACCAAAGGTAGGAACTCTATGTGGTGGCAACGACGCGAGGAAGCGAGCGACTCTACGGCCGCGAGTCTACGGGCGGAGTGGGACGCCGGCGGTGCGGCAGCAACTATTTTCTCTTCTCACTTTGCCTTCGTTTGCAAAATAAGTACAGTGCACGTAACGTGCAAGCCTGCCGTCTACGGAGGTGCGCAGGAAAAGGCCTCGCTGTTCTGTCGGCCGAGCGACGCCGAGCAGCGTAAAATATGGAAGCGGGCGATACGCCGACAGGAAAGCGGTGGATTTAGCTTCGACTCCAAGCATGTCTGTGTCTGCGGGAGGCATTCTGCCCCGCGGATTTAATTCGGCTTCACGAGTTCGTGATCAACGGAGAAGCAGTGTCGCCGCAACGCGAGACGCTGAAACTCATAGCCGGCGCCGTCCCATGGATATTCGAAGCCCTACCAGCGTACCTGAGCACGAATCTGTGACGTTGTTGCATTTCAGACAGCTGTACTTTTCAATGTGCGTATGGCTTTTGATGCGAAAGCACTACTTCATGGGGTCAAACCCAACCAAGAATCTTGTCTCGCTCTGAATTTAAGGGTACAGAAATAAAATAAATATTGCCGTGACTGGAAATTTCGAATCCCCGGCGGCGCGAACGGATGAGCTTCGCTGGCCACAGCACGAGAGCACTGTGCTATCGTAGCAACCGATCACGCCTCGTGTTGTTGTTGTTGTTACCTCAAAAACGATGGCACACACTCACGATGGGAGATTGGCCAGGGTTTCATGCAGACCCAAACAGGAAAAAACTAAACTGCAACACACTCCCGCGCTGCGCGCATTGTACATCGTCGTCTTAATCAAATTCCACGTTCGGAACGAACACATCAGACCAGCTTAACCTCGATCAGAGCTTAACTCCAGTCGAATATCGTAGCCAGACGTGCCAACGACCCAACAAAGAAAAACCATGAGCCAAACACGCTAAACACATGCGTTAGCACGTCTGCTCGGTTTAACAGCGTTAAACCCCTAGCGCTTTTTATTTTTGTACATGTTTCTCCGTGATTTCTATCATTGCTCATTTTTGGTTTATTGCGTGGCCGCTCACAGCTTGTCTCTTATTTTTGTAGCACGAAGCCAGCAGATGAGCTATGAACAATAAAAATTCACAATTTCGTTGCACTCGTCAGCACGTCCGTAGCCACAGCGCGACAAAGTGTAAATAAATGGCTTATGTAGCGAGAGTTCAGCAGATGGCTATGCCACCTCCGAAAGTGTCAGCAAAAAAAAAAATTGAGATAGCACCATCAAACTGCCGGTGCATTCGTCTTGTGATCGCTTTTGTAGCGCGCACTCCTGTTCTTAAAATACGGCCATAACGTCTTGTTTTCAGCATTATTGCAATTGCAGTATTTCTCACAAGGTAAATGCCAGCCTAATGCAGCCTTGTGCACTTGGATGAAAACGACTCGGCCGAGACAGGCGCGACCCAGACACATATAGATCCGTTACTGATCGCTATGATAGATCTTCTAGGATGACGTTGTAGGCAAGTTGCAATAAAAATGAATGCGCAGGCTTTTTACTGTCTCGATGTTGCAGCCAAGCTTTCAGGTGATAACCAGTAAAGTAGCGTCCATCCTAAGCCCAAATACCGATCCCCGGAAAGCACAACTACCAAGAGAATATGAACCTGTTGGCCGGAAAACAGCCGCTGCGAGCAGGCTCGCACGGAGACTCGTGCCCCCTCGCCGACAGCAGCGCCCCTCGCGGCGCGCGCTGTCCCTATATGAAACTTTGGCCGGAGTTTCGTGACCAGAAAAAACATTGAAGGACACGAAGTAGTATATATATGGTAGTACAGAACGATAGCTGTTTCTTTGCTGGAGTCACTATTGAAATAAAGTATTTATGTCGCAGACACTGAGGACATTTCGCTTACGGATGTAGGGTCATTCTAGGTGGTTGCTTGTTAGCATTGCTGCTGTGAACTGCGATAAAAATTGCTGGAACAGAAAATAACAAGATAATTACTACCCTACTATGTTTGTTTTTCGCGTGGTATTTAAATTCATATGAAAAGGACAATAGGATGCATTCAGTTTTGATACTATCCTACAATTGAAAATTATATACATTATTTGTTTGTAGTTCAGCTGAGAGATTCATTATATAGGTGTGCCGGTGGTTTCGGATACTGTAGGTGCTATTTTTTTCGGTGTGATAAGGTAGGGATGAAATAAGTGTGTATCTCTTGTTTTGAAAAGGAGCCTGGTTGGTTATAGGCTGGAAGAAATGGGGCTACAGTGAAGGTGCTGTTTTTTGGTGGGGGCTGGGAAAGATGAGCGCTGCACTGGGCACCCTTCCTCGGGACGCAATGGCAAGCTCATGAAGTCCGCCTGATGTGGCTTTGCGGTCTGTAGCTGTTGCGCTCGTCTTATTGTGCTACACCAAAAGGTTGTGTTGCGGTTGGCTGTATAGAGTGAAATTTCTTATTAGGTTGTGTTATTTTTATTGTTTCATATTGAACAGCCGCTCTTATTTATTCTTTACAGGTAATTAGTTATCTTAATGTTAAAAAGTTTCTTTAATGTATAACCTGAAAAACGTGTGTTGTTCATGCTTTTTATTTAGGAGGGGTAGTTTGAGGAGACTTGTGCTTAGGTTTTTTCCCTTCTTTGTGGGGAATATAATTATTTTTTTTTTAGGAGGAAGCCTTTAATGCCTCATCGTTGTAAGCAGGAGTTGTCGACACAAATGTCACGCTTTTCAATTGGTCGAAATGGTCGTGATGTCAGAGTGCGCGAATTTCAAACGAGGCCAATTGTACTTTGGCCTCCAACCAATTTGGCATGCAACCAATTAAAGGGATGGTATAGTGATGCCCCAAGTAAGTGCACTGAGTTTAGTTAAGTAGCCAATTATCCTAGTTAACCTGTTTAGTCAGACGAGATAAATAAAACCGAGCAGGAAATTGGTCGAGTTGGGGAATCGAACCAGGGTCTCCGGAGTGCGAGACGAGCACGCTAACAGCTCCGCCATGTCAGCTCGATGGTTTGGAATGAACAAAGACGCGTCTAGTGAATACGGTGTCTTCGTTCACTCCCATCTTCCTCCCTTCCTTTACGGCAAGGTTCATGTGTCCACCAAGATATGCGAGGCAGATACATTTCCTTTCCTCAAAAACCAATTTGCCGACGAGCAAGTTGTAGAGCCAAACAGGCGATGGCGTTCTGTGGACTCCCTGGCAGCGTTGCAAGACGCTGCCGCGCTCCGCTCTTCGAGGCAAAGCTTAACATCTTAACCACACATCAGTGACACAAGCAGCAACACCGCGCTCAAGGCTTCCGCCTCACCGCACTTTAGGTCAACAAAGTGCACCCCTGAATTTTATTAGTTTCTCTGCCGGTTCTCTCGGGTTCCCCCTTGTTCTTCTTTTCTTTAATCTGTCGCCTGCCTCTCGCTCCTTCTTTCACAATATATTTTTTTTATTTCTCTCACATTCCAAAACCTCCCTTCTCTCCCCTGAAGATAGTGTTTAAGAGATTAGAAAGGGAGGGTTGAGCCGCGGTTAGAGTTGGAGGTGAGTTTTAAATGCCCATTTCCATTGTGACTGCGTAGTTGAGCAGGCACGTGCTTCATAACAACCAGTGTTCAATGCAAAGGGTGAAGGCTTACATAGTTAGGGGTATGCTGACCACTCAGAAACCGCAATTTTGAAATAGGAGGTTTTCTCGCCGGTTGGTTGTGCGCTATGTGGGCCCAGGACTTGTTTTGGCGATGAGGTCCAGCCGTGTAGGCAGTTAAGCTACGGCCCCGGGATTGGTCAGTCTGTAAGTCGAGGACCGACCACATTCGCCTTGAGCTTCTTGTAAGCGACGAACCAATGAATGTACTTTTAGGGAATTTAGGGATGGCGTTTTTCTGCACCCGACTTTCGGTTGTGAAGTTGGCGTGCAAGCCTGATTCCTTGCCAGTCGCAGAACTTGCCGCAACGGGATATCTGGGCACTTGGCTGCATTTGGCCCCTTTCGATAACAAAGTGAAGGCCGCTTTCAAGTACACGCAGCCCATGAGTTCGTTCGAAGAGCGCTGTGCCGTGAACAAATGCCCACTATATGCCCAGTCGTAGGTGCCACTGCGGTGTTTTCCGGTTTTATTTCATGTTTTCCAAGGTTACCTGTGGGGCCTCTGGGTGCAGCCTGGGGTATCGATTCGCCGTTGCACTGAATTTGATTTTCATCTGGGGCTGTTTATACCTTCTATTTATAGCGAAGAAGGAAAAAAGCAAATGAACGAGGAGTGGCGAAGGAGCAGAGTTCATAAGGAGGACATAAATGAAGCAAAGGGGACCAAGACTACTTGAAGAGAGGGCGAAGCTCATGACAGGGAAAGGAAGTTGCTGGTTACTTTCTGTGAATACTGTAATTTGGTTGTGACTTGTGTGTTGATCTCTGCTGCGCTTCATTTGCTCTATTGCTGATTGTACGGTTTTCTTAGATACATTCTTTTTTTATCATTTCTGATTGATGTGCCATGGTTTCTGGCGAGAATTAATCTGTTATGAGCTTTCTTTCGCTTTTCCTGAGACAGCAATCTCTTAAGGAGTGGTCAGTGTTACGAGTTTGTAATCAGAATTTATTGAATCATCTTTAGTTAAAAAGAAAGATAAAAGAAAAAGATCAGTTTTCAGTTACAGCACTTCTATGCAGCATATTAGCAAAGATGAGGTAGGATGTGATTGCTTTTTTAGTATTCATTTGTAGGTGTTTGTGTTTACACCTTCTGGGTGTCATTTTGGTATTCATTTTGCTCTGAACAGTTTGTTAAGCTGCCTTTTGACTAATTATTTTATGGCCGGTATCTTCAATGACGTAACCGTGCGGTGGCTTCTTTGTATGCCTCGTGTGCTAGTGTCACTGCCCTTGATCCCCGTATGGGTTTTGACGTAAATTAAACTCATGTGACTTAACGTTCAGCGCCGTTTAATTGCCTTTATTGTTTTTCGAAGGGGTTTGTATTTGCTGTGCTCTCATGTACTTTAAGACATAATAGGCTGTCCGTTAACAGTCAGTCAGAGGACTGTGGAGAAGTGCGCGGTCGCCCTGCGGTGGTGTGTGACTCACGACAAGAATATGCTGCATTAGGTAAGCTGGAAATACAGAGACAACGCGACTTAGTAAAATCCGAGTTGATATTGTGACGTGGCGACCAGCCCAATAATGAGACGAGATGAGTGATTACAATGAGTTGATTTGTTGTTGTTGCTGTAGCCTTTGAAAGAATGGCACATATCCACCCTGGGGGATCGGCCAAAAATGACCCCAGGCTTAGCTCGAGCGCTCCTTCCCGCGCCACTCCTAGCTTCGTCTTCTTCGTGACAGTAAACGTGGCCACCATGGGTTGTCCCTATTGTAAACAGAAGACACCGAAGAAGGGACGCGGGAAATGGTCACGGGATTGAGCATCGGCACAACAGCAGTGGCAAGGTGGTGAAGTGCAGCAGGCCATCACGATAAGAGAGATGAGCGAATGAGTAATGGTACACGAGGATTCCGGGCCGCATGTTGAATTATGTACAGAGCGAAAAACTAAGACAGGGGAAGAAGCACGCAAACAAACAAGCGCTGTTTGTTCGCGTGTTTCTTCCCCTGTCTTAGTTTTTCGCGCTGTACATAATCTTGAACGTTCACCAACTCGCCCAGTTTTCGGTTCTGCTTAACCGCATGTTGCCACGAGCCGACTGCCGAGGCCACAGGACGTACCGAACAGCATGGGACGGGAACGGTTTCTTCATATGTCAGTGCTGTCTCGGGTCGGCGTGGGGGGTAGGTCAAGTCCCTGCGTCGGGTTGTCTGGGCGGCGGCGTGTTGGTGGGAGCAACTGCGAGGTCTCTTCAGGTCGGACGCGGCCGACGACAACGGCTGACAAACGAGGCCGAAGTGCTAGGACAAAGTTGCCAATGATACCCCAGCACCTCGCACCAAATGTTAGGTGCAGGCCAGTCGAAGAATGAGACGGCATGACTGATGACATAAAGATGATACAATGGCCGCTGCCCCAGCGCAAGCGCTCAGTCCTGCGCCACTGTAAGCTTCGCTATCTTTTTCATGACAGTATGAAGACGAAATATCATGGGCAGGATATTGATTGATTTTTACGACGTCCGGAACCGCCCTGAGAGAGTTTGACTTCAAAATGATCAAAAAATCATCGACATAGCGGAAAACTCTTAGCGCTTGATCACCATTTGATCCTTTTGATCATTTTGAAGTCAAACTCGCCCAGGGCGGTTCAGGACGTTCGTAAAAATGTTCAAAGATGCTGGTGGCGGCCTCAAATTCACTTTCGAGATGCCCAGCTCGGATACCCTCTAGTTTATAGACCTCAGTATCGAGTACCTGGATAATGGTGTGTGTTGGGAATGTCACCCCAGAACGAAGGAGCCACTGTTGAACTTTAGCTCGGGGCATTCCAAAATAGTCAAGGCTGGGATAGCCACGTCCTGCTTAAAAGCGTCCCTTGCGAAGTCCTGTAACCACAAAGTTGAGGCTAGCATCCTGGCACAGGTGGAGAGACTGAAGGAAGCCGGGTTTCCGGAGCAGTTGTTGGCTCAGATCTCCGAAAGGATCCTGGCCAAGAAAGGGAGCAGTGGTTCCAATAACAAGCAGGACGAGGGACGGAGACGTGTGGTGGGAATTCCGTACGTTCATGGAATTTCACACCGGCTCAAGAAAGTGGGGGCGAGGTACGGAGTGGGCGTGATTTTCACGGCCAAAAATAAGCTTGCGCGTATTTGTAGTGCTGTGCGTAAAAAGCTAGAGTCTGAGGGCAGTCGTGCTGGAACTGGTTGTTCGGTAGCGCACAGGAAGGAAACTAGGTTCACAGAGTGTAACACTGGAGTTGTTTACGAAGTGCCGCTCTCGTGCGGAAAAAAGTACATCGGCCAGACGGGTCGTTGTGTAAACGAGCGGATGGCGGAGCATCGTAGGTCGTTGAAGGGAGCGGCTTCCTCCAATCTCGCCGTGCATTGCAAGGGTTGCGAAAAATGCTACCCTCATTTGAACAGGACCAGCGTCTTGTTCAAACATAGCGATCAGGTATGCAGGGAGATGGTGGAGGCTTACCTAATCAAGAAAGACTCAGATTCCTGTGTGGCATCACCATCTGTGGCCTTGCTTGATAGGGAGATAACCTTTTTGGCCAGTTTTCTTAAGGCGAGCAGGCGATATGGGTCTTTGGCGTGATATCAGCGTGACCGTTAAGGATGTCGTGGTCTTGTTTGTGCGCAGTTTTCTGGAAAAGTAATTGACGGTTGCATCACGGTGCACGCGAAGGGATAGTGGGTGATTGTGTTTTGGGTTGATTTTCGCGGTTGTTAAATTTTTGTTCTTGTCTTACTCTGGGCAGAATATACTTATATAGGCCTCTTCATGTGAATAAAAATTCATTTGATAGTCTGCGCCCATGTCGTGCCTTCTCGTCCTGTGTCTTCGTTTTTTGCGCAGTTTTCAGCATGAATTCCTCCCAACTAGCCCAGTTTACCGTTCTTATTAACTGCTGTGTTCGCACTACAGGTGGTGGTTGATGGAGACGACGATCTGTAAAGCACAGCTAGAGATTGTGCTGCAGTTTAACACGAGGCTTGATTGGCTACTTTGATAGCATAATACCCTAGTGCAGCGGCCAGGGAAGAGCATCTATTTGTGCCGTCGCAGGTAAGAAATCCAGTCACGGCAATATTTATTTTATTTCTGCATGAGCTGCTAGTACGCTAGGTTTTGCCAGCGTCACCTTGGTGGTCAAGGTCCTTAAAAATTCGATGAGGGGGTTAGACCTCGGGAAGTAGTGCTTTCGAAATAAAAAGGACATCAAAGCCATTGCTTTACGCCGGTGTGCCTTTTGTGTCCAGCTAAAAGCTTCGGTTTTAGTTAGTGGTGGCGCATTCTATTACTGGGAATTCAGCTTGGAGATATAAGTTTGCCGAAAGGAAGAACTTTACCTTTGTGCAGCTGGGTGCCTATTGCGGAGTGATGCTACACAACAAGTATACAGTAGCATTTGCGGTCCATCCAAAGGTGATGATGATCACGCTCTACGCAAAAGATGCAAGCGCTTCGCAGCTGTTCTGTGCTTTTCCTACCAAAAATGTGGCAGAAGAAATGGGCGATTCTCCTCAAAATTATCACTTCTGATTTTGCTCCAACATCCTAACTGTGTACGCTCTGGAGGCTTAAAAGATGCGGAGCGCACGAATATTCCACGCACCTGCTAAGAAGAATGTTCGCATAGAGGACATGCAATATGCCTCCGAAAACAATCAATTTACCTAAGCCGGAACAAGCGAATCCTGCAACAACTACACCTACAAACAGAAGCATAACCGCAACAGGATGGCCATTCGTGAGTACACGAGAAAACAAAGAAGATTTCCAAAACGCGGAAAGAAAGCTCTTTAAAATGTGGACAGGCACCCTGGTAATAACTATGCAATGGCATCAGCTTTACTGAATGCCAATGCGAGACGAATATAACATGCACCCTCAAACTGATATTTTGGGCTAGGCAGAGCGTGTTTAAACATTATTCCCATAAATTTTTGTTGTCGAGGGTGGGCCTTCTAAAGAGAAATTTTGGCTGCAACCTCCCTCGAACAGTAGACCAGCAGAATCTGGGTGCCGTGGAAGAGATGGTACAGGCAGAAGTTCAAGGTGGCGTTTGTTAGCGTTACCGTTCTCAACTTCCATCTGATCGCTCACTGTCGAGACAGCAGGCTGCCCCATCGTTGTTAAACAGTTTCAGTTTCGCAGCTCCCTATACTCGCTGCTTGCTGGCGTGCCTATCGTGGACGTCGCTGGAACTAACGGCGCTGCAGTCGCGCTTTTCTACACATCTCGCGCGTCGTCCGCTACACACTCATAAGGAGGGGCGACGCCGTGCCCATACCTCGAGGTAAATCAATTTTTTCAGGCATGAGCAAACAAGAATATGGCATAACTGGTGTTGGTACATGGCGAAACGACGCTCCGCATAGAACTCACAAGGGTACAACCACTGGGTTTTGGGCGAGCGATATCTGAACGAGGCACTGCACGGGGCTAGCTGAAGTTTTCTTCCTCGCTCGAACCTGTCTTCGCAAACGCAAGTAACGCGCACCGATTAGCTGCTTCGGGAAGAAAAACAGCAGTGTTTGTGAACACCTTCCGACTTCGTCGCCTGTTCATGAATATTTGTATTTACTCCTGCACAGATATTTATAAGCAATCTGTATGCAGCAGAATGTTTCAAGGTGAGTGACAGAAGCTAGTTTTGAACAGCTGCTTTTGCAGCTTGTTGTAGCCGTTCACGAAGCAGCTACCATGTTCTTCCACAACAGCCCTGGGAATCCCTAGACGGCTTGCCGCTAGCTTTCTGTGGCAGGAAACTACACACAACTTCCCGGTGATTTCGTCCTGTATAGATTCATGTTGCCAATCCGTAAATGGTTGAGTCGCAGTCACCAGGTCACCAATCGTCAGTGCAGTCGACGTAGAACCTGTTTCCGCCGAGCGAGAAAGAGGCATCGGCTCATTAGGGCTGACTGCCTCTACGCAAGCCTCGCCTGAGGAGGACGTGCACTGACGCTTCAAGGACTTTGACATTTACCAATCTACATGACAGCACGATTTTTTGGTGAATTTTGCCTGCATTTCACAATTTTTGGCTTTGACAACTTGTCTGGAAGGCTGGGAAAGAGACGAGGGCCGGCACCGGGCACTACCACACCGTTCCCGCAGGGAGTTCCGACCTTTTCCCGTTCACAACGTGCCTGTACTACTTGATAATATCTTCATGCTCAAAATGACGTTTACATCTCTTAGACGCGTGAGAGAACCGTTTGTCTTTCCAATGCAACATCTGCTCCCACCTTTTAAATTCGCTTTCATTCAAGGCGGTTTGAAAAAATTATGATCAGTGGCATCGTTTCTACTGCCACTTGTACAGCCCGGCGCAAAGCAGGAAGGCATGTGTACCTCTGGCTTGAAGTCACCTAGTGCGCATATTTCACCACAAACACGCTTTCACAACACTAACAGCACAATCAGACGAAAAACCAGCTTGAAAATCTGACTAGCCTGTCGTGACTTCAGCGAGCGAAACTCCCGCGACAGCAGACGATGTGGAAAAGCTCGACTGCAGCGCCATTAGTCCCCGCGACCGCCACTTTAGCCACCTCCCGAGATGAGCTGCGAAACTGAAACTAAGAACCTTGGGCTGTCCTATATCAACAGCCACAGACCGACACCTGCTCCTCATTTCAAACCCAATATCTCCGTCAAGCCACCGACGCCCTGCGAACAGGCAGCTTCCGCAAAGTCCCCTCGAAACTGCCCAAAATGGCCTGGAAAAATGCTAGCGCGCCCGTACCAGCCATCCAGGGCCCATGAAGCAAAGATCAAATCTATTAGAGCGGCTTATCTTTGGAGTGATGTTCTTTCGGTCCAAGGATCTGTGTTCTAAAATTGCTGGAAGTGGGACGGACGTAGTGTTAAAGCCATAGGCGAGCGTGGACAGGGTGTTAGCTTTTCGAGGCCGTAGAGCTATTGCGCCAGAGATATTCAGCACAGGCTTGAGGCTCACCCGTCGCTCAAACCCTTGGCCGAACCGAAGCATGCCTCTACGCACCGACATATTCCAATTTAACTTCTTGGCTCGCTGTTTTTCTGTCGCGGCACCCTTGTAACAAAAAAGACAGAAATCAACGATAATAGAAATTAACAATTAGCCTCAGAAAGAAAGAGACCAACGGAAGAAAAAACGTCTTAGAAACAGTAGCGGAAATCTTCCCATCGGCCGCAACAGCCGATGAAACAATCCGACCTAAGACATGGCTTTCTAAATGACAACTAATCTGCGATAAGCTCCGCTGCTCCTCAATGCCCGCCCTACTCTTGAAAGCTTGCCCCAACTTGCAGTTTCGAGTGGAGGCCGTGGCGGAGTGGTATTAGAAGAAATTGTAAGAGTACAAGCAGGTATGTGCTCGTACGGGCGTAGGCAGCGATATTTCTTCCGCTGCGTATTCAAGGAATCAGGAGGACTGTCCATGGGTGGAGCGAAATCATGAGTCGCGGAAAAAAAATTGCCAGCGATCAATAAAATACAGGAGGCGCAGTATACACTAGCATTAGTATCTCACCCGTACGGAGTGGCAGGTACCGCTGACGGGTTCAGATTACACGAACGAGTGGCGTAGCCCAGTCCGTCAATCACTGTGTGACGCGCCGTACCGTTTTTTCACTCTGAACCACCCGCCTCCTCCCCTTCCCAAGCTCACATTTTCAGTCTCTCTCGTACTCCCTAGCCCCTGACTCGCACTTGTCATTTGCGTCGACCTCTTCAATACTGCCCTTTCTCTGCTTTTTCACCTTCCAGCGGAGGCTGGACATGGACAGAGCAAGGGACAGATTTTTCCTACATGAGGGTCTATTTCCAACGCTATAAAAGAAAAAATATTGTATCTTCGCCCCAAGATTTAACTGATTTGTTGTAATTGTGCCGCCATTATCGCGCTGAAGGTTGGCTGCAGCTGTTGGCGCAAAGAAGAATCATTTCGGAGCCGACAATAAAGGAAAACATTTTAAAATAACGATCAAAGCACTTTTGTATTGAGAAATAGCAAGCCGCAGAGCTCCTTTTCTTTTCTTCATAAAGAAAATGAAATAGAATTTCAAAGCGCCAATTAACTGCCAAAAAGAAAATATGAAATAGACACGCAACTACCATTAGCATGCTGTAGACAGTTAGAGCGAGGTATAGTTTTGTCCTTGAAGAATGGACATTTGAGACGATCCTACCGTTTTACACAGAAAGCTGACAGTATGGAAAATCTGTTGCACTCAACTATTGTCACGGCTGTTGTGCTTGGACCTCAAATTGCCGCTCCATGTGAGTGAGTCATGTTAGCTTAAGGTGTATTGCGATGAAGGAATCAGTACGTACTTTCTTACACCGTGTGGCGGATTGAGAATTTTATAACTCAAAGCTTTGGAAGGTAATATATTGTTACGCCCAGGGTTTATTGAGACCGGGACGTTGGACTGAGGCAGCTGGGTCCGCTTGCCGAACACGAGACACCACCAACCTCGTTCTCCTCATCTTCGGCTTAGTCAGCAGCGCCGACCATGTTGAATAATAATAGGTAGAATTGGCCTTTTCATGGGCGTCACACTTCCCCCTACGCAGCCGAAGCCCGCTGGCCGAGTTAAGAAGCGCCGCGCGAATGGTAGGGCTTCAGCCGGGCAACGTGAGTGACTTCAGTTCGCGCTGAACGACGTCCGCTTGCCGTGAGACGAGCTACGCGGTAATTGAGCTCGCCAAATTGCTCAATAATGACATAGGGTCCATCGTAATGGCACAGCAGCTTCTGAGACAATCCTCGCTTTCTGATAGGCCGCCACAACAAGACCAAATCACCAGGCCTGTAAGTGACATGACGGCGGCGGGCATCGTAGCGCGCTTTAGACCGATCTTGGGAAGCAAGAACACGAAGACGAGCAAGGCGTCGGGCTTCTTCGGCGAGACAGAGTGTCTCAGCGATGGAGGGATCTTCAGGAATCTGGTCAGAAAATGGTAGGATGGTGTCCAGGGTGTAGCGTGGGGGTCGAGCATAGAGTAAAAAGAAGGGGCTGTAGCCAGTAGTCTCATGGCGCGCGGTATTGAACACGTACGTGATGAACGGCAGGACGCTGTCCCAATTCTTGTGCCTTGAATCAACATACATTGACTGCATGTTGGTGATCGTGCGGTTCGTGCGCTCAGTGAGTCCATTCGTCTGGGGATGGTAAGGCGAGGAATGGCGAAAATGCGATGCGCAGGAACGGAGAAGTTGCTCCACGACGTCAGCGGTGAACTGCCGACCACGGTCACTGATGATAACTTTTGGAGGTCCATGACGTACAACTATGAATCGTAGCAGAAAAGAGGACACATGATGCGCTGTAGCTGCGGGTAGGGCTGCCGTTTCACAATAACGAGTAAGGTAATCGACACAAACCACTATCCAGCGGTTCCCATGATATGATTTCGGAAACGGGCCAAGGAGATCTATGCCCACTTGCTCAAACGGTGCTGCAGACGGTGTCACAGGGTGAAGCTGACCAGATGCAAGGCTAGTAGGTCGCTTGTATCGTTGACACTGAGTGCAGCTGGCGACGTACCGCTCAGTCGTGGCCCGCATTTTCGGCCAATAGAAGCGTGCCTGAGTACGGTGCAGCGTCCGTGCTGAACCAAGATGTCCAGATGTAGGGTCATCGTGCATGGCTTGCAAAACAGAGTTGTACAGGCTCTTCGGGACTACCAGCAGGAAGCGGTGGCCCGTAGAATAGTTTTTCTTCCACAGAAGACCATCCCGCACACAAAAGTGGCTGACATTGGAAGGATCTTCAGCTGCCGCAAGGAGAGACCATAGGGTTAAATCTTTCTGCTGTTCCGCTTTGAACGTTGCGACATCAGGAAAAGCAGATGACACTGACACGACGCAGTGGTCCAAAGTAGCGATGGTAGGCTCAGACTCAGGAAGGGGCAGCCTCGAAAGACAGTCCGCGTCAGCGTGACGGCGACCACTCTTGTAGACGACTGTGTAATCGAACTCTTGTAGCCGGAGAGCCCACCGTGCAAGGCGCCCGCACGGGTCACGAAGGTTAACGAGCCAGCAGAGGGCATGATGGTCGGTGACGACGGTGAACGGTCGTCCGTACAGATAGGAACGGAAACGCTGCGTGGCGAAGACGACAGCCAAGCATTCTTGCTCGGTAACTGTATAATTGCGCTCCGGCTTGCTGAGCGAGCGACTCGCATACGCAACAACGTGCTCTTTGTTGTCGCATCGCTGGACGAGAACAGCGCCGAGGCCAACACCGCTGGCGTCAGTATGAATCTCTGTGGGAGCGGAGGGATCGAAGTGGCGAAGTACAGGGTGGCATGTCAGGAGGAATTTTAGTTGGCGAAGGCGGAGTCGCACTCAGGTGTCCACTCGAAAGCCACATCTTTGTGAAGTAGACCAGTCAGGGGTTAAGCTACGTCCGCAAAACGATGAATAAAGCGGCAGAAGTAAGAGCATAAGCCCAAGAAGCTCCGCAGCTCTTTGACAGACCGCGGTGGCTTGAACGACTCGACAGCTGCAGTCTTGGCTGGATCAGGTCTGACGCCGTCTTTGTCAACGAGGTGTCCAAGCACTAACGCTTGACGCGCACCAAAGTGGCACTTTTTAGAGTTAAGCACAAGGCCAGCTTGGCGCAAACAGTCCAGGACGAGAGCTAAACGGTCGTTGTGCTCACTGAACGTCTTTCCGAAAATTACAACGTCGTCGAGGTAGCACATGCATATTTCCCATTTCAAACCGCGGAGTATAGTGTCCATAAATCTCTCGAAGGTGGCGGGCGCATTGCAAAGGCCAAATGGCATCACATTAAATTCATAAAGGCCATCAGGCGGGTAAGACGGGCGCCGAGAAGGTACAGGTTGGTAATCTTGCCGCGGAGGATAGCCTGAGGAGCCGTAACGCGATGGTTGGCGGCGGGGACAAAATCGTGAGATGTGACCGGGCTGACCGCAGCGGTAACACACAAGAGAGGGACCAGGAGCACGTTGAGCCGGCAAGTAGTCTTCGTGCCTAGTATTGGGCCAAATGTTCTCGTCGTATGTGGCCGGCGGATGTTGGTAAAAGCGGGGCCGGTGTTCTGGAGGCGATCGCGGTCGCAGCTGTCGGGGCACCCGGTGGTCCTCAAAGTCCGCTGCGTTAACTGCGGCTGGGGGAGGAGGGCGCGTGGGATACTCAGGGGAAAGCTCTGAAGAATTCCGAGTGAGTTCCAGCGACCTGGCCAACTCTTCGCGCACGATCTGGCGGATCGTGGAAGCCAGATCACACGATGATGTTGTGTCTACGGCTGCCACCGTTGTCAATCCGGCTAAACGTCCGAATTTCGGTATGATGCGACGCATCTTCAATGTCTCAAATGTGCGGCAGTGCTGGATGACGTCAGACACAGAATCTAGACTTGCTTTGCCGATAAGAAAATTGTAAATGTCTTCTGCAAACCCTTTAAGTAGGTGACCAACTTTATCTTCTTCTGTCATGCCAGGAGAGACGACCTTGCATAACTTTATAATTTCTTCAATGTACTTTGTACAGGTCTCTCCGGGAAGCTGAGCCCTTTGCGCAAGCGCTTGTTCAGCCCGCTTCTTCTTCGTGACAGAGTCGCCGAAACACTTCTTTAGCTCCTCTACAAAGCGGTCCCATGTCGTAAATGAATCATCGTGGTTGTCGTACCACGTTAGGGCCGTGTCGGAAAAGACGACGTTGGCAAGTCGGGCAGAAGAGTTCCACTTATTGTAGCGGCTCACCCGTTGGTAGTGGGTAAGCCATTCATCCACGTCCTCGCTGGTTGAGCCTGCGAACGGCCGTGGCTCCCGGAAATGCTGCCATGAACTGCTGGGCACAGACCTCGGAGCGTCGCCGTCCAGGGACATCATGAGCACAGAAGGCGGCAGACCAACAATGCGACGACTCCGGCGAGGTTGCAGCAGAGGATCCGTTTTCGGGGAACCAGTATATCCGGCACCTTCCACCAAGATGTTACGCCCAGGGTTTATTGAGACCGGAACGGAGGACTGAAAGCAGCTGGGTCCGCTTGCCGAGCACGAGACACCACCAACCTCGTTCTCCTCATCTTGGGCTTAGTCAGCAGCGCCGACCATGTAGAATAATAATAGGTAGAATTGGCCTTTTCATGGGCGTCACAATATTTATTTTATGGAGGAACGCGGTAGCTAAAATGGCCTATATGGTGAAAGGTTTAGATTGCTCATATTATTTTCAGTGTACCCTAGGGGCTTGAACGCTCTGTGCCGAAAATTATGTTAGAATGATTTGGATGAAGACGCTTTCTTAGATCGAGGTAGTCGAAAATTGCGGCCAATTCGCGCTTTGAACGCTCCTATCGCATCGTGAATTTCACTGTTTGCCACGCGATTAAGCACGACCGTTTAGCATCCTCCTGAATACGAGCGATAAGCTGGTAGCCTCTGTTTGTTGCAGTGTGGCATTCTAAGACCGTAAACAAAAATAAGCCGGTCTTTAAAAGTGCTAAACCACCGAAAACTGGGAAGTTATTCTCGCAGCTTTCACTTTCGATGGAATTTCGATTAAGCTGTTAGCAATTCTGATTAAGCAAATTCTTAGCTTAGAGCTTAGAATTTCGTGGCGTTTGGGTTCGGTCTTACGTATGGTATTGGTGTTAGAGGTCCGTACCAGCGCATACCCCATAATCCACCACTAGACGAAGACATCGCGTGCCGCCTAAATGACCGAGCTTCAGGGCTGGGTACCGTGCGCATCTGCGCTCCGCAGCTTCGGCTTCGTGCGGGAAAAGAGCAACCTTCTTTTCTCTGAGGGTGGCACAAAGAAGGCTTTCAAACAAATTTAAAAACAGGTGTAATTACTGCGCTTACCCCTTGTACAGCAAGGGTTATCCAACATTTCTTCCGTTTTTTCAACTTTGCAGAGTGTGATACTTCATACCCTTCGTTTCGATCCCTGCTCGTTCTTATATTGCACAGTCCATTAAGAAAATTGAAATGCTTATTACCAAAACAGAGGAGAAGAACGACAGAAAGGATCACCTTAGGTTCTTTATCACATTACGCAGAATATTGCATTATTATTCGCTAGCCCTTAAATGAAAGAATGTTTATTCATAAATATTATAAAAGACGACATATACGCTAATGTGTTTTTTATTTGTTGTCATTTCAGATTTCCTTAAATCTGACTGCGTTACCTGCAAGTGCCCCAATGGCGGGGACCTCTGTGTGTTGAACGCGATGACTGACTGCTGGTGTATCAGGGGCTACTACAAGGGCTTCTTTTTGCGCAACTGCATGGCTCGTGAAGAATGCAGCTCCCATTCTGTGTTGCACTGATAACGCTGAGAGGCGCTTGTTAAAAAGTAAGAAATAAAGTCAAAATTTAGGGCTGCCTAGTGGGCGTTCAGTCTCAACAGTGCACCCATTCATCGCGTAACGCGTTGCCGATAACTATGATGCGCAAGAGAGAAATCGGGGCTGTGCTGAACCTGCGCATCGCATTTGAAAACATTCGGGTGCCAAAATTTTTCCGCTCCCCCATCACTACGTCACTCCTCGTTGCCAACACTCTTGGTTTCGCGTGTAGATGCATGTAATACTTTAAAAAACAGTTTGAGATCCACTCACTGTTTTAAACAGTTGTAAAGGTAACGTATTAACGCCTATTTTTTTGGCTACTTTGTGCTTACATGAATCAGTGAAAAAGTAGCGCTGAACTGTGCAAACCGCAAGAAACAATGACGACGAGAAGGCAGCCCTGCGCATCGTCTTCGTTCTATCTTGTGGTTTCCAGTATTTGGCGCTATTTGTAAATGTTTCTAGAGGTGTTTTTTTTTTGAAGCGCAGCTCAGTTGGGGCCACGGTGGGCACGCTTCCAGGTGGTGCACAGCATAACAACTACGTTTCGTGTACATCCTGTTTGGGCCGCTGGAACTGCTGTCTGTCGGTTCCATCACAAAGTGAGGAAGTGTAACATTACATATATTCACATAAATCGTCTGCATCAAAGAACAATTAGCCATGCTGATGCGCCTTTCTCACATTAGTTCAGCTCCGCTGCGCGTTAAGAAGCCTGCGAATTCTGATCAAGATTTTACAGCACTTCCATTAATACAGCGTGTAGCCACTGTACGCACACCGTTTTAGTGAGGATGCTCTGTCGCGCGACTTGCAATCACGGGTATTAAAGCAGCAACTCTTAAGTCATCTAGAAAGTCGCACATGCCCTTGCGCTGACAGAAATAAAATACACTGGTTTCCGCTAATAAATGCATGAGAAGAGGACAATTTTTACGCCTCACTTCTGCATTTTTGCCTAAAATGGGAATGAAGTTTTGACACTTCATCATCATCATCGTAAACAGCAGAGGAAGAAAAGATTACACGTTGCACGTGCCGACGTTTACTAACGTGATATTTAGAATGATGCATAGCAATCCATAGCGCACTCAATCAGCGAATCGGCAAGAGGGATCCAACCCTCGCCCGGTCGGTACACCGAATGCGAACAGTCAGCCCTAACCACAGCGAGAATTTCATAAACCGGGAGTGGAGAGGACGGGGCGCTTCGTTTCGCATTGTGGAAATTGCAGCGAGGCTTCAAAAATGCAATTAATCCCTTAGGATATTTGCGGTGTGAATATATCACGAAAACAGGGCATTGGTTATGTATTGTTTATTACATGATGCAAATTATACAGGACAGCGATGATTTGTTCAAGCGAAATGTGTGCCGCAGGTCTCCGATCATGTCACCAACGGCGTCCACCGCGAGGTACACGCACAATTTTTGCCTGGCAGTAAATACACCTACACTGCTAGTCAGGAACGGTTGCACTTTCTATACAGAAGATGTCACCTCAGTTTTTTCATGCTCGGCTGAACTGAACTGGCCGTTCGTCACGAGTTTGGTTTCTCGTTTCAACACAAGGCAATGAACTGGGAGTCATGCTTGCGTTTTTCATTTTAATCGTGAGCCCACAATCACCGTTCTGCACACTGCGGCATTTTCAAAGCATCAGCTTGAAAGACCTCATTAAGCAGAAAATCCCGCGTCGGTGTTTTAACGACAAATAAAGGGCATGGCTCTGGCAGGTGGCCCTCACAGAGCAACCTTCGAGACAGTTCGACCACATAGGTGACGTGACCATGCGGCGTCCTCACAGCCTGCCCCTCGGATAATGAGCAAACTGCCAACGGTGGCAGGTAAAATAATGATTGGTCGCTTGGGAAGAGCAACCTAGACTGAAGAAGGCCCACCGCTGGGGGCACCTGCAGGGATGGGAGCAATGGAGCGGCGGTAGAGCATCCGCGTTGCGTGCAAGAGGACCGGTGTTCAAATCCCCGTGTCGCTCAATTCTGCGCAGGGTTAAAAGAATCCGCGTGCCAATGAAATTGCATAACCAGGTCTTGCGTGTGGCCTGATCTCCCTGACTAGAACCCAAAAAACACTCCCTTTCCAGAACAGGCCTTGGCCACACACCTCTACATGAGTAATCCAATTTATTCTCGTCCATCAACCCGGTCGCCTGCGCAGCAACCGACCAAGGAGGTGGTATGTGACGCACAAAGGGGTGTTACGAATCCCTGTCTCTGGTCAGGCCGCCAGTGGAAACTAAACCTAGCAACATGTAACGCTAGAACTTTATCCAGTGAGGCTAGTATAGCAGTAGTGTTCGAGGAACTATCGGTTATTGTATGGCGTATCATAGGGCTTAGTGGGTTTAGGAGGACAGATGAGGATTAAAAAGTATTAAAGGGCGCGTATGTCCGACGCTATGGCCCATTAGCAGAGAGACGAGAACAAAGTTTGCATTTCTTCTCAGTCGAGATATGAACGAAACAGTGGCAGTTATCGCAATTAGGCTTACTGAGAGGTATAAACTAATAGTGGTAAAGTCTTACGCGTCTGCATCCAGTCATGATGAACAGAGTACGGCAACTCCTCATGCCACTTCCAGCGCCGTGGCACAGCGGTTAAGCGACGCGCCACTCCAAAGGCAGCTGGCTGGTTCTATCCCAGCCACCGGCACGGATTGTGCGACGCATGTTGCTATTCTCGAGGAATCTCTTGCGGCCATTCAATAATTTAACTGAAACATGCCAGGGCGCGCTGTGATCTCTCCACAAGGCTACCAGACCTAGGGGGAGGGATGCCCTCCTCCCATTGGCTTCAGCTGGTGAGACGCTCCTCCGTGCTTATCCGAGCTTCCGCCCATTAGCTGCAGCTTGCGCGACGCTCCTGGGAACTTCCCCGAGCTTACCTGAGATAACTCGGGTACGCACGGGTTAGTTGAGTGCAAAACAAGAAAGTGAATAATCTCGCTCGGGATTGGCCCGTCTGGAGTAGCGCTATCTCAATATTATTAGGGGTTTCTATGAGCAGCGCTCTCAGCGAGAAATACTTAATGTATCATTGATACCTTCTTCTACAAACAAGTAAACAGGAAATGGTCGTGGAAGAACCCCAATGGTGAGGCTACAAACGAAATAGACTTCATTATTTGCGCTCACCCTGGCATCGTGCACGATTTGGAGGTCGCCAAAAAGGTGTGGACAGCGAAAACAGAATGGTAGTTTCGAATGAGCCTAGACTTGAAAAGGGAACGCAAGAAACTAGTGAAGCGGAATCACATTAACGAGTTAGCGTTAAGTTGGTAAGTCGAGGGATCCAGGATACCGCTTTACAACAGATATTTGATTATAACTGAGGACGATGACCATAATCTTCAAGTAATGAGCGATAATCTCGCAGCCAACATTAGGGAGTGCGCAGTAGATGGAGGCGTTAGAATGGTTCGAAAGGATACCAGCAAGCTCGCTCAGGAAACGAAATATCTGACTAAGAAACGCCAAGGAATGAAATCATCGAACCGCGCAGACAAAATATAACTGGCAAAACTATGAAAGTAAATTAATGAGTTCAGGTTACATGACATCAGAAACTTTAATATGGAGAGAATCAAGCGTGCTCTGAAGAACGAAGGTGACCTTAAAGCGGTGAAAAAGAAACTAGGCATAGGCGAAAAATCAATGTTTACGCTAGCAGACCAAGAGGGCAATGTAATTAGCAATATGGATAATATAGTTAAAGTAGCCTCGGCTACTGCTGATCACAGTAGCAAATGTAATTAGGACATAAGTGAGGCACATAGTATCGCACACCAATGGGGCATCCCACCAGTAAGGCCACTAAGGAGAGAGCAAGCAAGGAAGGTTTAGGAGTAATCGAAAGGGGAAAAGCAGCTGGTGAGGATCAGGTAAGAGCAGATTTGTTGAAAGAAGGTGGTCAGATTGTACGAAACTTATAACCACAAGGTATACGCAATGCTTTACGACAATGCATCGACTAGAAGTTCAGGAAAACGCTAAGATAATCGAATACATAAGGAAAAAAAACGACAAACAGTTGAAAAATTACAGAGAGATCAACTTGCTGTCAGTTGCCTACAAGGTATTTAATAATCAATTCTCATATAGAGCGAGCACAGCCTTGGGTCTAAGTCAGCAAAATGATCATGCAGGCTTTCTTTAAAATACTGGACGGCAGACGGTATCCCCGCTATCAGTGCGGGGATAGAGAAATCTGCGCTGTATATCTAAACCCTATATATAGCGTTCATAGATTTTGAGAAAGCATTTGTCTGAGTGGAAAATTCAAAAGTCATGGAGGCATTGCGGAATGATGGTTTAGAAAAGCCTTGTGTAAAAACACTGGATTGTGGTTTGGGGGTGTTTAATGTCCCAAAGCGACTAGGGCAATGAGGAACGTCGTTGTTGAGGGCTCCGGAAAGTTTGGCAACCTGGGTTCTTTAACGTGCACTAATATAATATCCTGGACATAAAAATATTGGATGCTACCTACAACAGCATCAGAGCAATCATAGTCCGGTCTTGCCAATGCTATTCATCGCTTACAAGAGATATTCAGAGGCCTCAGTATGCAACAGTTTAAGATAAGGGTTAATACAGAAGCAGAACACCTTTGGAATCCCCAATTCGCTCATTACATTGCCTTGCTATGTCACTCAGGAGATAAACTTCAAGCCATGACCAATAAGCTATAGATGTAGCGCAGAACGGTGGGGTGAAAAATTAATATATAGACAACTAAAGTTATGTTCAGTATTCTCGAAAGAGAATGGCATTTTTCATTCGGTAGCCAGTTGATGGAAGTGTTAAGGAAATATATATGCGTAGGGCAGCCACTGACCGGAGACCTGAATAACGAGAGCAAAATAACTATAGTAGAAGAATAAGAATGGCGTGGAGCACAGTTGGTAGGTTATCACAGGTCAAGAATGACATTTTATCAATATCCCTCAGGAAAAAAGTATATCAGCTTTACGTTGCCTATGAAGCTTAAACGTGGACGGTAAAAAAAGGGTCGAACATACCTTAAAGGCAACGCACCGACCTACAGAAACGAAAATGATAGGTGTAACATTAACAGGCAGGAAGAGGGCAAGATGGGTCAGGGAACAAACTGGCTCAAACTGGGCAGGGTATTTTGTGTGAAGGCAAGATAACCGATGTCTATTAAGGGCCACGTACTTTATTCCAAGAGAAAGCAAAAGTAGCAGGGGCCTGAAAAAATAGAGGTGGACACATGAGAGTAAGAAGTTGGTCCTTGCATTGCTGTGGACATATTGGGGCTGATGTTCATGATGATGATGATGATGAATCATAATTTAAGCTTGCACCAATGTCTTAGACGACGAAATATAACAGGCACACAAGACGACCGCTTGTATTCTCTTTTGACTTGGTTTTTTATTTCAGTGCAGTGTTTAACGTGATGAATCTCGAGCCCTTTCAAATGTATGCATTACTCCGAGTGAACCTCCCGTGGATGCTAATAAATTGGGAATGTCCAATTTCACCCAAAGAGCATAGCTTTATTGTCCCAGGGTATGTAAAATAACTGACATAAGCGAAAAACTCGATCCGAATGCTCTCTTGAGTCTACTATAATTTACATTTGAAGCAATTTCATCCTGAGGTGTCTTTTTCGAATACATGTGGGAGAGGGGTCTGGTGGTCGTTATTGATGCAGCTGTTGGCTCAAAGAAGGATAGTTCGCAGCCACACAATGATAGACAGCATTTTGAAATAACGACCAAGGCAATTATTCTCAAAGAAAATGGGTGTTCTAGTATTTGTTTTTCTTTCTGCTTTGTATCGAACGAAAGAAAACCTGTTTTGAAGCGCCAATAAATTGTGCCGAACTCAATAGGAAATGGCTGTGCAACCATAGGTACATTAAAGAAGACGGCTGAAGTGCGGTACAGTTTCCACCTTTGTGACCATCCCGCACTTCTCCACAGAAAGCTTAAAAAAAATGAAGAATTCTGTGGTATGGGCAACCGTCTTCGTCGCTGTGATGCTTGGACCTCACATTGCACATCTATGTAAGTCAGTTATGTTTGCCATCTGGCACACTACGAGGAAGGAATTAGCACATTTTTTTTAACAGGAGCAGGCATATTTATGCTGCGAGCTTGCAATGCAAAAATGTCGAGCATTGACGTGTATCATACCTATGTTTCCTAAGGCTTTTTACGTGCATG
This sequence comes from Amblyomma mixtum, assembly GCF_055824585.1. NCBI lineage: Eukaryota > Metazoa > Arthropoda > Arachnida > Ixodida > Ixodidae > Amblyomma > Amblyomma mixtum. The sequence continues at coordinate 184,061,361 of NC_143021.1, read as the reverse complement.
ATACCTGTTTCCTAAGGCTAATCAGTTTCCTTTTATATGTTGGCATTTCAGATTTGCTCAAACCTGACTGTCCTACCTGCAAGTGCCGTAACGGTGAAGACTTGTGTGTGGCTGACCCGTTGACTGACTGCTGGTGTATTGGGGGTTATTACAAGTCGTACTTTGAGCGCCGCTGCATGACTCGTGAAGAATGTACCCGCTCTCATCAGTAGGCACATCAGCGCGTTTTCATTGGACTAAAAGAAATAAAATTGAATAATTATGCTGCTTCCTTTGCGGTCATGCTCAACAATACGCCATGCTTTCTGCATGGAATTTCCGTCAACCATTTGGTGATAGAAGAAATGAAGTCGTGCTCAAAGCTCCATTTCGCACTTAAATACTTCCGTGTGTCGAAATTGTGCGACCACCATTCGCTACGGTGCTTCCCGCAGCCCACACTGTTGGTTTCGCGTATGGAGGCATTTTTTAATTAAAAGAAACACTTCTGACATCTCGTATTTATATACCGGTGTAGAATAGTATCATTACATAGATGTGCATTAATCGGTGTTATTTGTGCGTCAAAGAATAATTAGGCAAGCTGGTATGCCATTCTTACACAACTTCGGCTCTCTTCTGCCGGAACGAGCTAAGCAAATATGATCAAACCTTCAAAGATTTTTATTTATTATCGCACGCAGCCTTTGTAGGCCCACAATTAGGCAACAATGCTCTGAGGTGCGGCGTTCTATCAGGCGTGATTAAACAGCAGCCTTACGTTTTTTTTTTGTCTTGCATGCTATTGCGCTACAGAAACAGAGTTTCCTGATTACCGCTTTCGCTTCGCAATGTAGTACAGGCTGCAGTGAGGCTTCACAAATTTAAACAGTCTTATATGACATTTTCGATGTGGAAATATCTCGAAAGCAGAGCGTTTCGAAGTAGTGTGTAGCATGTGAAATAAAATATACAAGTACACGATGTTCCCGTGCAATCCAAGTGCGTGTCTTATGTGACCGCTGACGTCTCCTACGCCGTCCACCTCCAGAATCGTGCACAATTTCTTAGCTTATCTGGCAATAAATGCTGTTTCCGTGCTAGTCAGGAACGATTGTTGTTTTTATAAATATGCTGTCACCGCAGTTTTTACACGATCTGTGCAAGGATTAAGCAGCTCATGAACTAACCTTTGTCATGAATCTGGTTTCTGAGTGCAATAAAAGTTCGCTAGCTGCTCGTCATCTTTGCGGCTACATTTCTCTCGTGAGCCCAAAAGCTGCGGCATTCTGGCTGGCAAGTTCATCTGGACGGGCACTGTAACATGGCTGCAGAGCTTGTCTGTTTGTTTTAGTGACGCAGCACTCACTAAAAGAACAAAAAAGCGTCCGAACGCGTGCCAGTTAAGTAACATGGGCTTTAGACCGTTAAAATAAAAAGATAAAATCAATTCGCGTAGGAACAAATACAAAAAAAAAGGAATGCACATTATGTGCGACGAGCAAAGCTAAGGAGGATGAGATTCAAAAGAAATAGGTAATAAAATTATGTAGTACTGAATGAAAACCGTTCTCATGCTGTGCTTGCTACAGGAGTTAAATTATTTATGTACCGGATGTACTTTTTGGAGGCTGCAAATTGAAAGAAACTAAACGCGCTATAGATTTAGTTTAGCCCTGGTGCTGTATTGCCTGCTTAGGCGGGCACTAGGTAAGAGGCAGAATGCCTTAATAGTTCGCTAATTAGCTACTTACGTTTGTTAGGTTAATTATACTTTTATTTTAGGTGGCACGTGTTTTTGTAGTAATGTAGATCGTCTTGGAAACAGTCTAGTCAAGAAAAAAAGCATTCATGGAGAATTTTTAGCGCTCGTTACAAGGCGGAAAAAGTCACCCCGGTTGGCTGCTTCACACCGAGAGTTTCGGAGTGTACCTCTTAGGTCGATCGCTCTGCCCTGCGCATTGCATTGCCCTTCTGACGTAAACTGAGGCGCAGCAAGGGCGTGGAGGAGGGGCTGTGTCGCCGAGGGCAGTTAACATTGGTCATGATGGAGGAACTCGAATGCGGTCTAGAACCAAGTGCCTGCGATGTCAACAAGGCAGATGAGCTGAAGCTCCAAAATAAATTGTGGGACAAACAAATTCAAATTCAAATTCAAATTCTTTATTTCTGCCTTGTAAAGATACAGACAGCGGAGGCGCAGAAAAAGCTGAGAGACAGCTTGACTAAGCCGCAGCCCCCTTTCGCTTGACAGCAGCTTGACAGCAAGGCTTTTAATACAAAATGCAGTTACAAAGCGTGATGACAAGTATACAATAATGAGCAGGTACAAGAGAAAACGAAAGAACATTATAGAATATTGACCCAATATTCACATTGGGTAGACACAGGTAATGGCAGCAAAGAAAAAAAAAGAGAATGAAGAAAAAGAAAAGCACAAGACAAAAAATCCTACATGCTAGCATACAAAGCACGCAAAGACCTGTTTGACGAACTGAAAAGGTCAAAATTATTATATATATAGGCGTTTAGCAGGGACGGAAGAGTGAACTGCAGGCGTTCTCTACCCGAGTTTAACCGTGGGGTCGGGACTATCCATGTCTCCGCATACCTTGTTGTGTAGCTTGCATCTCGGGTACGTAGTTCAGCAAGTTTACGTATGTGGTTTACATTTCTACGTGTTTCCAGTTTAAACCGGACACTCAAGCGAGATTTATACAAGTTGTGTATTTTTAGCACACCACTTTGTAGAAAGAGATCTTTGCTTGGCGAGTCCCAGGGGACATTGTAAACATGACGAAGAAACTTTTTCTGAAAAATGTAGATACGCTGAAGACAGCTAACCGTAGCTGTGCCCCACACTAGATGGCAGTAGTTTAAATAGGAGTAGAAAAGTGAATTATAGAGGAGTAACTTTACTGTTTTTGGAATGACGTATCTGATCCGACTTATGACTCCGGTTATTTGAGCCAGATTCGTGACAATATGGTCCGTGTGGTGTTCCCAAGACATGCTGGAATGTAACAGGAATGTAAAAGACTAATTGGTTGATTATTTCTGATCATTTGCCATTTGAAAACTCAATTTTCATTACTGGCCTCGAAAAAGTTTTATTTTTGCATGTTTGGTTGGAATGTATTATATTTTTTTTTTCTAAACCAATATTTATGTTCGCGTCGTCTCTCAACAACGGGCAGCGGAACTTGTGCCGTCCACCTTCCTTGCTGGTTGTCTTGGCCGGCATGTCTCTTCATCTCGTGACAGAGTTGCGTGCGGCTGCTACACTTTTTAATCAGCTTTAATTTTAAGCGCTTGGCAACGTTATAGCCTCTTGCTAGGTTATCATCGTCTACGCGTGCTAATTGTTCTCGCCATATCGTCCACAATTCCAGTTGTACAGTTTTGACGCAGCTGCCTTTGGAACGACTGTGTTCGACACGAAGTGCGCACAGCATGCGAAGATTTGGCACTGCGTAGAAAAGTGTCAGAGTACAAACGGAACTATCAAGCCCATGGCAGGATCGTGTTCAACGTGGACGACGGCTCAAGTCTATGCGGAAGGAAGAACGGTGAAAATCTGGTAGAAGCCTGCGTGGCCGTGATGTACGCGCCATGGGCTACGAAGTTACGAAGGGAACGACATCGTCCGAGCGCGTGTGGCCAAATGCAATATACATAGATATCATGTCTCCATGCTCCCAGATCAGCCGCTCGGTGTACCGCTAGTTTGCGGATGGTAGCCGGTGGTGGCCCCATGAATAGTCCGGCACTTTTTGTGCAGTGCTTCAACAGCTTCGGACAGGAAGACGAACCCTCTGTCGCTGAGCGCTTCCCGTGATGCGCTGTGGCGCAATACGAGGTAGCGCAAAATGAAAAACGCCCCAGCACCGGCCACGGGGGCTGGCAACGCTGCTGTTTCGACATAGTGTGTCAAGTGATCAACATCCACTATTACCCAACGGCTCCCGGCTGCGATATAGGGAAGCGGCTCATACAAGTCGATGCCTACACGGTCAAAGAGCCGGCTAGACAGGGGATTGGCTGCAGCGGAGGAGCAGAACGGCGCGGAAAATGTGTGGCATTAGGCTGGCGTACATATCTTCACATACCGACAGGGGGCTGGCGTACATGTATTTCTGAACGAAGGAGTACATATCGCGCCAGTAGAAGCGAAGAAAAGCCATTCGTATGTTCTGAAGAAACCGGCGTGACCGCATGGAGGGCTGTAGTGGAAAAAGATACAAAATTCTGCGCGTAATGGGAGGGGGGCCAGCCACTTCCGCCCGTTGGCGACGTAATTGCATGGGTATAAAAGGTTATCTCGATAGGCAACAAGCGGCTCTTGGCAGCGCAGAGCTTGTGGTGCAGATAGCGGCGAAGAGTGACATAGAAGAAGAGAGAAAGAAGGCGACGAGGCATCTTTGCAGTCTTTGAAGAGCATAAGGCTGAGAGAAAGAAGACGAGATAACGATAATTTCTGAGGATGAAGGGACCGATGAACCGGTCGTGGGCGAGAGCGGAGACTGGGACAGAGGGTCTGCGTCGGTATGCTTCTGCCGGAGCGCTAAAAAACACAGATAGCTAATTTTTGAAGGCGCAATACCTAGCGAGCGAGGCGACCGAAGGAATCCTGCAGGGATGATAAGCAGCGCTTTTCTAATGAATTATCTTTATGCGATAACATATTCAGAAATATTCTCCACTGATCAACAGCACAAAATAAATCAATATAAATAAAATCCCCGGTGTTCCTTAATTTCTGTGGCTGTTGGCTTCTCTGAAATGTATAACGAGCCCCTCATTCTCCTTCCCCTGTATGTATGTATGTATGTATATATATATATATATATATATATATATATATATATATATATATATGAAAGAAGCCAACAGCCACAGAAACCAAGGGGCACAGGGGATTTTTTTAATTTATTTATTTATTTTGTGGTGTTGATCATTTTAGAATATTACTGAACATGTCATCGCTTAAAGACAATTGATTAGAAAAGCAGAAGAAAAAACAACCACTGCCGCCGGTGGGTTTTTTCTTCTGCTTTTCTAATCAATATGCTTTTCTAATCAAAATAAATAAAGAATTTCGCAATACAGAAAATACAGCTAAAACATAATAAATAAGAACTTGCAGATAATCTGCGATAATGAGCCATAAGCACAATTAAAGAAAATGGGATTCAAAGGAAAGAGGCAAGAAAGATATGAAGTACCATAGTCCTTCAATGCTTTTATGGTCATGAAACTTCTCCGTAACGCTATGGGAGAGCCTCATATGTTGACCGCGCCTTCCACGAGGCGGCGCTAAGAGTCCTCTGGTGGCAACGACGCGAGGAAGCGAGCGTCTCTACGGCCGCAAGTCTACGGGCGGAGTGGGACGCCGGCGGTGCGGCAGCAACTATTTTCTCTTCTCACTTTGCCTTCGTTTGCAAAATAAGTACAGTGCACGTAACGTGCAAGCCTGCCGTCTACGGAGGTGCGCAGGAAAAGGCCTCGCTGTTCTGTCGGCCGAGCGACGCCGAGCAGCGTAAAATATGGAAGCGGGCGATACGCCGACAGGAAAGCGGTGGATTTAGCTTCGACTCCAAGCATGTCTGTGTCTGCGAGAGGCATTCTGCCCCGCGGATTTAATTCGGCCTCACGAGTTCGTGATCAGCGGAGAAGCAGTGTCGCCGCAACGCGAGACGCTGAAACTCATAGCCGGCGCCGTCCCATGGATATTCGAAGCCCTACCAGCGTACCTGAGCACGAATCTGTGACGTTGTTGCATTTCAGACAGCTCTACTTTTCAATGTGCGTATGGCTTTTTATGCGAAAGCACTACTTAATGGGGTCAAACCCAACCAAGAATCTTGTCTCGCTCTGAATTTAAGGGTACAAAAATAAAATAAATATTGCCGTGACTGGAAATTTCGAATCCCCGGCGGCGCGAACGGATGAGCTTCGCTGGCCACAGCACGAGAGCACTGTGCTATCGTAGCAACCGATCACGCCTCGTGTTGTTGTTGTTGTTACCTCAAAAACGATGGCACACACTCACGATGGGAGATTGGCTAGGGTTTCATGTAGACCCAAACAGGAAAAAACTAAACTGCAACACACTCCCGCGCTGCGCGCATTGTACATCGTCGTCTTCATCAAATTCCACGTTCGGAACGAACACATCAGACCAGCTTAACCTCGATCAGAGCTTAACTCCAGTCTAATATCGTAGCCAGACGTGCCAACGACCCAACAAAGCAAAACCATGAGCCAAACACGCTAAACACATGCGTTAGCACGTCTGCTCGGTTTAACAGCGTTAAACCCCTATCGCTTTTTATTTTTGTACATGTTTCTCCGTGATTTCTATCATTGCTCATTTTTGGTTTATTGCGTGGCCGCTCACAGCTTGTCTCTTATTTTTGTAGCACGAAGCCAGCAGATGAGCTATGAACAATAAAAATTCACAATTTCGTTGCACTCGTCAGCACGTCCGTAGTCACAGCTCGACAAAGTGTAAATAAATGGCTTATGTAGCGAGAGTTCAGCAGATGGCTATGCCACCTCCGAAAGTGTCAGCAAAAAAAAAATTGAGATAGCACCATCAAACTGCCGGTGCATTCGTCTTGTGATCGCTTTTGTAGCGCGCACTCCTGTTCTTGAAATACGGCCATAACGTCTTGTTTTCAGCATTATTGCGATTGCAGTATTTCTCACAAGGTAAATGCCAGCCTTATGCAGCCTTGTGCACTTGGATGAAAACGACTCGACCGAGACAGGCGCGACCCAGACACATATAGATCCGTCACTGATCGCTATGATAGATCTTCTAGGATGACGTTGTAGGCAAGTTGCAATAAAAATGAATGCGCAGGCTTTTTACTGTCTCGATGTTGCAGCCGAGCTTTCAGGTGATAACCAGTAAAGTAGCGTCCATCCTAAGCTCAAATACCGATCCCGGGAAAGCGCAACTACCAAGAGAATATGAACCTGTTGGCCGGAAAACAGCCGCTGCGAGCAGGGCTCGCACGGCGACTCGTGCCCCCTCGCCGACAGCAGCGCCCCTAGCGGCGCGCGCTGTCCCTATATGAAACTTTGGCCGGAGTTTCGTGACCAGAAAAAACATTGAAGGACACGAAGTAGTATATATATGGGAGTACAGAACGATAGCTGTTTCTTTGCTGGAGTCACTATTGAAATAAAGTATTTATGTCGCAGACACTGAGGACATTTCGCTTACGGATGTAGGGTCATTCTAGGTGGTTGCTTGTTAGCATTGCTGCTGTGAACTGCGATAAAAATTGCTGGAACAGAAAATAACAAGATAATTACTACCCTACTATGTTTGTTTTTCGCGTGGTATTTAAATTCATCTGAAAAGGACAATAGGATGCATTCAGTTTTGATACTTTCCTACAATTGAAAATTATATACATTATTTGTTTGTAGTTCAGCTGAGAGATTCATTATATAGGTGTGCCGGTGGTTTCGGATACTGTAGGTGCTATTTTTTTCTGTGTGATGAGGTAGGGATGAAATAAGTGTGTATCTCTTGTTTTGAAAAGGAGCCTGGTTGGTTATAGGCTGGAAGAAATGGGGCTACAGTGAAGGTGCTGTTTTTTGGTGGGGGCTGGGAAAGATGAGCGCTGCACTGGGCACCCTTCCTCGGGACGCAATGGCAAGCTCATGAAGTCCGCCTGATGTGGCTTTGCGGTCTGTAGCTGTTGCGCTCGTCTTATTGTGCTACACCAAAAGGTTGTGTTGCCGTTGGCTGTATAGAGTGAAATTTCTTATTAGGTTGTGTTATTTTTATTGTTTCATATTGGACAGCCGCTCTTATTTATTCTTTACAGGTAATTAGTTATCTTAATGTTAAAAAGTTTCTTCAATGTATAACCTGAAAAACGTGTGTTGTTCATGCTTTTTATTTAGGAGGGGTAGTTTGAGGAGACTTGTGCTTAGGTTTTTTTCCTTCTTTGTGGGGAATATAATTATTTTTTTTGAGGAGGAAGCCTTTAATGCCTCATCGTTGTAAGCAGGAGTTGTCGACACAAATGTCACGCTTTTCAATTGGTCGAAATGGTCGTGATGTCAGAGTGCGCGAATTTCAAACGAGGCCAATTGTACTTTGGCCTCCAACCAATTTGGCATGCAACCAATTAAAGGGATGGTATAGTGATGCCCCAAGTAAGTGCACTGAGTTTAGTTAAGTAGTCAATTATCCTAGTTAACCTGTTTAGTCAGACCAGATAAATAAAACCGAGCAGGAAATTGGTCGAGTTGGGGAATCGAACCAGGGTCTCCGGAGTGCGAGACGAGCACGCTAACAGCTCCGCCATGTCAGCTCGATGGTTTGGAATGAACAAAGACGCGTCTAGTGAATACGGTGTCTTCGTTCACTCCATCTTCCTCCCTTCCTTTACGGCAAGGTTCATGTGTCCACCAAGATATGCGAGGCAGATACATTTCCTTTCCTCAAAAACCAATTTGCCGACGAGCAAGTTGTAGAGCCGAACAGGCGATGGCGTTCTGTGGACTCCCTGGCAGCGTTGCAAGACGCTGCCGCGCTCCACTCTTCGAGGCGAAGCTTAACATCTTAACCACACATCAGTGACACAAGCAGCAACACCGCGCTCAAGGCTTCCGCCTCACCGCACTTTAGGTCAACAAAGTGCACCCCTGAATTTTATTAGTTTCTCTGCCGGTTCTCTCGGGTTCCCCCTTGTTCTTCTTTTCTTTAATCTGTCGCCTGCCTCTCGCTCCTTCTTTCACAATATATATTTTTTTATTTCTTTCACATTCCAAAACCTCCCTTCCCTCCCCTGAAGATAGTGTTTAAGAGATTAGAAAGGGAGGGTTGAGCCGCGGTTAGAGTTGGAGGTGAGTTTTAAATGCCCATTTCAATTGTGACTGCGTAGTTGAGCAGGCACGTGCTTCATAACAACCAGTGTTCAATGCAAAGGGTGAAGGCTTACATAGTTAGGGGTATGCTGACCACTCAGAAACCGCAATTTTGAAATAGGAGGTTTTCTCGCCGGTTGGTTGTGCGCTATGTGGGCCCAGGACTTGTTTTGGCGATGAGGTCCGGCCGTGTAGGCAGTTAAGCTACGGCCCCGGGATTGGTCACTCTGTAAGTCGAGGACCGACCACATTCGCCTTGTGCTTCTTATAAGCGACGAACCAATGAATGTACTTTTAGGGAATTTAGGGATGGCGTTTTTCTGCACCCGACTTTCGGTTGTGAAGTTGGCGTGCAAGCCTGATTCCTTGCCAGTCGCAGAACTTGCCGCAGCGGGATATCTGGGCACTAGGCTGCATTTCGCCCCTTTCGATAACAAAGTGAAGGCCGCTTTTAAGTAAACGCAGCCCATGAGTTCGTTCGAAGAGCGCTGTGCTGTGAACAAATGCCCACTATATGCCCAGTCGTAGGGTGCCACTACGGTGTTTTCCGGTTTTATTTCATGTTTTCCAAGGTTACCTGTGGGGCCTCTGGGTGCAGCCTGGGGTATCGATTCGCCGTTGCACTGAATTTGATTTTCATCTGGGGCTGTTTATACCTTCTATTTATAGCGAAGAAGGAAAAAAGCAAATGAACGAGGAGTGGCGAAGGGACCAGAGTTCATAAGGAGGACCTAAATGAAGCAAAGGGGAACAAGACTACTTGAAGAGAGGGCGAAGCTCATGACAGGGAGAGGAAGTTGCTGGTTACTTTCTGTGAATACTGTAATTTTGTTGTGACTTGTGTGTTGATCTCTGCTGCGCTTCATTTGCTCTATTGCTGATTGTACGGTTTTCTTAGATACATTCTTTTTTTATCATTTCTGATTGATGTGCCATGGTTTCTGGCGAGAATTAATCTGTTATGAGCTTTCTTTCGCTTTTCCTGAGACAGCAATCTCTTAAGGAGTGGTCAGTGTTACGAGTTTGTAATCAGAATTTATTGAATCGTCTTTAGTTAAAAAGAAAGATAAAAGAAAAAGATCAGTTTTCAGTTACAGCACTTCTATGCAGCATATTAGCAAAGATGAGGTAGGATGTGATTGCTTTTTTAGTATTCATTGATAGGTGTTTGTGTTTACACCTTCTGGGTGTCATTTTGGTATTCATTTTGCTCTGAACAGTTTGTTAAGCTGCCTTTTGACTAATTGTTTTATGGCCGGTATCTTCAATGACGTAACCGTGCGGTGGCTTCTTTGTATGCCTCGTGTGCTAGTGTCACTGCACTTGATCCCCGTATGGGTATTGACGTAAATTAAACTCATGTGACTTAACGTTCAGCGCCGTTTAATTGCCTTTATTGTTTTTCGAAGGGGTTTGTATTTGCTGTGCTCTCATGTACTTTAAGGCATAATAGGCTGTCCTTTAACAGTCAGTCAGAGGACTGTGGAGAAGTGCGCGGTCGCCCTGCGGTGGTGTGTGACTCACGACAAGAATATGCTGCATTAGGTAAGCTGGAAATACAGAGACAACGCGACTTAGTAAAATCCGAGTTGATATTGTGACGTGGCGACCAGCCCAATAATGAGACGAGATGAGTGATTAGAATGAGTTGATTTGTTGTTGTTGTTGTAGCCTTTGAAAGAATGGCACATATCCACCCTGGGGGATCGGCCAAACATGACCCCAGGCTTAGCTCGAGCGCTCCTTCCCGCGCCACTCCTAGCTTCGTCTTCTTCGTGACAGTAAACGTGGCCACCATGGGTTGTCCCTATTGTAAACAGAAGACACCGAAAAAGGGACGCGGGAAATGGTCACGGGATAGAGCATCGGCACAACAGCAGTGGCAAGGCGGTGAAGTGCAGCAGGCCATCACGATAACAGAGATGAGCGAATGAGTAATGGTACACGAGGATTCCGGGCCGCATGTTGCATTATGTACAGAGCGAAAAACTAAGACAAGGGAAGAAACACGCAAACAAACAAGCGCTGTTTGTTCGCGTGTTTCTTCCCCTGTCTTAGTTTTTCGCGCTGTACATAATGTTGAACGTTCACCAACTCGCCCAGTTTTCGGTTATGCTTAACCGCATGTTGCCACGAGCCGACTGCCGAGGCCACAGGACGTACCGAACAGCATGGGACGGGAACGGTTTCTTCATATGTCAGTGCTGTCTCGGGTCGGCGTGGGGGGTAGGTCAAGTCCCTGCGTCGGGTGGTCTGGGCGGCGGCGTGTTGGTGGGAGCAACTGCGAGGTCTCTTCAGGTCGGACACGGCCGACAACAACGGCTGACAAACGAGGCCGAAGTGCTAGGACAAAGTTGCCAATGATACCCCAGCACCTCGCACCAAATGTTAGGTGCAGGCCAGTCGAAGAATGAGACGGCATGACTGATGACATAAAGATGATACAATGGCCGCTGCCCCAGCGCAAGCGCTCTGTCCTGCGCCACTGTCAGCTTCGCTATCTTTTTCATGACAGTATGAAGACGAAATATCATTGGCAGGATATTGACTGATTTTTACGACGTCCGGAACCGCCCTGAGAGAGTTTGACTTCAAAATGATCAAAAAATCATCGACATAGCGGAAAACTCTTAGCGCTTGATCACCATTTGATCCTTTTGATCATTTTGAAGTCAAACTCTCCCAGGGCGGTTCCGGACGTTCGTAAAAATGTTCAAAGATGCTGGTGGCGGCCTCAAATTCACTTTCGAGATGCCCAGCTCGGATACCCTCCAGTTTATAGACCTCAGTATCGAGTACCTGGATAGTGGTGTGTGTTGGGAATATCACCCCAGAACGAAGAAGCCACTGTTGAACTTTAGCTCGGGGCATTCCAAAATAGTCAAGGCTGGGATAGCCACGTCCTGCTTAAAAGCGTCCCTTGCGAAGTCCTGTAACCACAAAGTTGAGGCTAGCATCCTGGCACAGGTGGAGAGGCTGAAGGAAGCCGGGTTTCCGGAGCAGTTGTTGGCTCAGATCTCCGAAAGGATCCTGGCCAAGAAAGGGAGCAGTGGTTCCAATAACAAGCAGGACGAGGGACGGAGACGTGTGGTGGGAATTCCGTACGTTCAAGGAATTTCACACCGGCTCAAGAAAGTGGGGGCGAGGTACGGAGTGGACGTGATTTTCACGGCCAAAAATAAGCTTGCGCGTATTTGTAGTGCTGTGCGTAAAAAGCTAGAGTCTGAGGGCAGTCGTGCTGGAACTGGTTGTTCGGTAGCGCACAGGAAGGAAACTAGGTTCACAGAGTGTAACACTTGAGTTGCTTACGAAGTGCCGCTCTCGTGCGGAAAAAAGTACATCGGCCAGACGGGTCGTTGTGTAGACGAGCGGATGGCGGAGCATCGTAGGTCGTTGAAGGGAGCGGCTTCCTCCAATCTCGCCGTGCATTGCAAGGGTTGCGAAAAATGCTACCCTCATTTGAACAGGACGAGCGTCTTGTTCAAACATAGCGATCAGGTATGCAGGGAGATGGTGGAGGCTTACCTAATCAAGAAAGACTCAGATTCCTGTGTGGCATCACCATCTGTGGCCTTGCTTGATAGGGAGATAACCTTTTTGGCCAGTTTTCTTAAGGCTAGCAGGCGATATGGGTCTTTGGCGTGATATCAGCGTGACCGTTAAGGTTGTCGTGGTCTTGTTTGTGCGCAGTTTTCTGGAAAAGTAATTGACGGTTGCATCACGGTGCACGCGAAGGGATAGTGGGTGATTGTGTTTTGGGTTGATTTTCGCGGTTGTTGAATTTTTGTCCTTGTCTTACTCTGGGCAGAATATACTTATATAGGCCTCTTCATGTGAATAAAAATTCATTTGATAGTCTGCGCCCATGTCGTGCCTTCTCGTTCTGTGTCTTCGTTTTTTGCGCAGTTTTCAGTATGAATTCCTACCAACTAGCCCAGTTTACCGTTCTTATTAACTGCTTTGTTCGCACTACAGGTGGTGGTTGGTGGAGACGACGATCTGCAAAGCACAGCTAGAGATTGTGCTGCAGTTTAACACGAGGCTTGATTGGCTACTTTGATAGCATAATACCCTGGTGCAGCGGCCAGGGAAGAGCATCTATTTGTGCCGTCGCAGGTAAGAAATCCAGTCACGGCAATATTTATTTTATTTGTGCATGAGCTGCTAGTACGCTAGGTTTTGCCAGCGTTACCTTGGTGGTCAAGGTCCTTAAAAATTCGATGAGTGGGTTAGACCTCGGGAAGTAGTGCTTTCGAAATAAAAAGGACATCAAAGCCATTGCTTTACGCCGGTGTGCCTTTTGTGTCCAGCTAAAAGCTTCGGTTTTAGTTAGTGGTTGCGCATTCTATTACTGGGAATTCAGCTTGGAGATATAAGTTTGCTGAAAGGAAGAACTTTACGTTTGTGCAGCTGGGTGCCTATTGCGGAGTGATGCTACACAACAAGTATACAGTAGCATTTGCGGTCCATCCAAAGGTGATGATGATCACGCTCTACGCAAAAGATGCAAGCGCTTCGCAGCTGTTCTGTGCTTTTCCTACCAAAAATGTGGCAGAAGAAATGGGCGATTCTCCTCAAATTTATCACTTCTGATTTTGCTCCAACATCCTAACTGTGTACGCTCTGGAGGCTTAAAAGATGCGCAGCGCACGAATATTCCACGCACCTGCTAAGAAGAATGTCCGCATAGAGGACATGCAATATGCCTGCGAAAACAATCAATTTACCAAAGCCGGAACAAGCGAATCCTGCAACAACTACACCTACAAACAGAAGCATAACCGCAACAGGATGGCCATTCGTGAGTACACGAGAAAACAAAGAAGATTTCCAAAACGCGGAAAGAAAGCTCTTTAAAATGTGGACAGGCACCGTGGTAATAACTATGCAATGGCAGTCAGCTTTACTGAATGCCAATGCGAGACGAATATAACATGCACCCTCAAACTGATATTTTGGGCTAGGCAGAGCGTGTTTAAACATTATTCCCATATTTTTTTGTTTTCGAGGGTGGGCCTTCTAGTGAGAAATTTTGGCTGCAACCTCCCTCGAACAGTAGACCAGCAGAATCTGGGTGCGTGGAAGAGATGGTACAGGCAGAAGTTCAAGGTGGCGTTTGTTAGCGTTACCGTTCTCAACTTCCATCTGATCGCTCACTGTCGAGACAGCAGGCTGCCCCATCGTTGTTAAACAGTTTCAGTTTCGCAGCTCCCTATACTCGCCGCTTGCTGGCGTGCCTATCGTGGACGTCGCTGGAACTAACGGCGCTGCAGTCGCACTTTTCTATACATCTCGCGCGTCGTCCGCTACACACTCATAAGGAGGGGCGACGCCGTGCCCATACCTCGAGGTAAATCGATTTTTTCAGGCATGAGCAAACAACAATATGGCATAACTGGTGTTGGTACATGGCGAAACGACGCTCCGCATAGAACTCACAAGGGTACAACCACTGGGTTTTGGGCGAGCGATATCTGAACGAGGCACTGCACGGGGCTAGCTGACGTTTTCTTCCTCGCTCGAACCTGTCTTCGCAAACGCAAGCAACGCGCACCGATTAGCTGCTTCGGGAAGAAAAACAGCAGTGTTTGTGAACACCTTCCGAGTTCGTCGCCTGTTCATGAATATTTGTATTTACTCCTGCACAGATATTTATAAGCAATCTGTATGCAGCAGAATGTTTCAAGGTCAGTGACAGAAGCTAGTTTTGAACAGCTGCTTTTGCAGCTTGTTGTAGCCGTTCACGAAGCAGCTACCATGTTCTTCCACAACAGCCCTGGGAATCCCTAGACGGCTTGCCGCTAGCTTTCTGTGGCAGGAAACTACACACAACTTCCCGGTGATTTCGTCCTGTATAGATTCATGTTGCCAATCCGTAGATGGTTGAGTCGCAGTCACCAGGTCACCAATCGTCAGTGCAGTCGACGTAGAACCTGTTTCCGCCGAGCGAGAAAGAGGCATCGGCTCATTAGGGCTGACTGCCTCTACGCAAGCCTCGCCTGAGGAGGACGTGCACTGACGCTTCAAGGACTTTGACATTTACCAATCTACATGAAAGCACGATTTTTTGGTGAATTTTGCCTGCATTTCACAATTTTTGGCTTTGACAACCTGTCTGGAAGGCTGGGAAAGAGACGAGGGCCGGCACCGGGCACTACCACACCGTTCCCGGAGGGAGTTCCGACCTTTTCCCGTTCACAACGTGCCTGTACTACTTGATAATATCTTCATGCTCAAAATGACGCTTACATCTCTTAGACGCGTGAGAGAACCGTTTGTCTTTCCAATGCAACATCTGCTCCCACCTTTTAAATTCGCTTTCATTCAAGGCGGTTTGAAAAAATTATGATCAGTGGCATCGTTTCTACTGCCACTTGTACAGCCCGGCGCAAAGCAGGAAGGCATGTGTACCTCTGGCTTGAAGTCACCTAGTGCGCATATTTCACCACAAACACGCTTTCACAACACTAACAGCACAATCAGACGAAAAACCAGCTTGAAAATCTGACTATCCTGTCGTGACTTCAGCGAGAGAAACTCCCGCGACAGCAGACGATGTGGAAAAGCTCGACTGCAGCGCCACTAGTCCCCGCGACCGCCACTTTCGCCACCTCCCGAGATGAGCTGCGAAACTGAAACTAAGAACCTTGGGCTGTCCTATATCAACAGCCACAGACCGACACCTGCTCCTCATTTCAAACCCAATATCTCCGTCAAGCCACCGACGCCCTGCGAACAGGCAGCTTCCGCAAAGTCCCCTCGAAACTGCCCAAAATGGCCTGGAAAAATGCTAGCGCACCCGTACCAGCCATCCAGAGCCCATGAAGCAAAGATCAAATCTATTAGAGCGGCTTATCTTTGGAGTGATGTTCTTTCGGTCCAAGGATCTGTGTTCTAAAATTGCTGGAAGTGGGACGGACGTAGTGTTAAAGCCATAGGCGAGCGTGGACAGGGTGTTAGCTTTTCGAGGCCGTAGAGCTACTGCGCCAGAGATATTCAGCACAGGCTTGAGGCTCACCCGTCGCTCAAACCCTTGGCCGAACCGAAGCATGCCTCTACGCACCGACATATTCCAATTTAACTTCTTGGCTCACTATTTTTCTTGTAACAAAAAAGACAGAAATCAACGATAATAGAAATTAACAATTAGCCTTAGAAAGAAAGAGACCAACGGAAGAAAAAACGTCTTAGAAACAGTAGCGGAAATCTTCCCATCGGCCGCAACAGCCGATGAAACAATCCGACCTAAGACATGGCTTTCTAAATGACAACTAATCTGCGATAAGCTCCGCTGCTCTTCAATGACCGCCCTACTCTTGAAAGCTTCCCCCAACTTGCAGTTTCGAGTGGAGGCCGTGGCGGAGTGGTATTAGAAGAAATTGTAAGAGTACAAGCAGGTATGTGCTCGTACGGGCGTAGGCAGCGATATTTCTTCCGCTGCGTATTCAAGGAATCAGGAGGACTGTCCATGGGTGGAGCGAAATCATGAGTCGCGGAAAAAAAATTGCCAGCGATCAATAAAATACAGGAGGCGCAGTATACACTAGCATTAGTGTCTCACCCGTACGGAGTGGCAGGTACCGCTGACGGATTCAGATTACACGAACGAGTGGCGTAACCCAGTCCGTCAATCACTGTGTGACGCGCCGTACCGTTTTTTCACTCTGAACCACCCGCCTCCTCCCCTTCCCAAGCTCACATTTTCAGTCTCTCTCGTACTCCCTAGCCCCTGACTCGCACTTGTCATTTGCGTCGACCTCTTCAATACTGCCCTTTCTCTGCTTTTTCACCTTCCAGCGGAGGCTGGACATGGACAGAGCAAGGGACAGATTTTTCCTACATGAGGGTCTATTTCCAACGCTATAAAAGAAAAATATTATATCTTCGCCCCAAGATTTAACTGATTTGTTGTAATTGTGCCGCCATTATCGCGCTGAAGTTTGGCTGCAGCTGTTGGCGCAAAGAAGAATCATTTCGGAGCCGACAATAAAAGACAACATTTTAAAATAACGATCAAAGCACTTTTGTATTGAGAAATAGCAAGCCGCAGAGCTTCTTTTCTTTTCTTCATAAAGAAAATGAAATAGAATTTCAAAGCGCCAATTAACTGCCAAAAAGAAAATATGAAATAGACACGCAACTACCATTAGCATGCTGTAGACAGTTAGAGCGAGGTATAGTTTTGTCCTTGAAGAATGGACATTTGAGACGATCCTACCGTTTTACACAGAAAGCTGACAGTATGGAAAATCTGTTGCACTCAACTATTGTCACGGCTGTTGTGCTTGGACCTCAAATTGCCGCTCCATGTGAGTGAGTCATGTTTGCTTAAGGTGTATTGCAATGAAGGAATCAGTACGTACTTTCTTACACCGTGTGGCGAATTGAGAATTTTATAACTCAAAGCTTTGGAAGGTAATATATTTATTTTATGGAGGAACGCGGTAGCTAAAATGGCCTATATGGTGAAAGGTTTAGATTGCTCATATTATTTTCAGTGTACCCTAGGGACTTGAGCGCTCTGTGCCGAAAATTATGTTAGAATGATTTGGATGAAGACGCTTTCTTAGATCGAGGTAGTCGAAAATTGCGGCCAATTCGCGCTTTGAACGCTCCTGTCGCATCGTGAATTTCACTGTTTGCCACGCGTTTAAGCACGACCGTTTAGCATCCTCCTGAATACGAGCGATAAGCTGGTAGCCTCTGTTTGTTGCAGTGTGGCATTCTAAGACCGTAAACAAAAGTAAGCCGGTCTTTAAAAGTGCTAAACCACCGAAAACTGGGAAGTTATTCTCGCAGCTTTCACTTTCGATGGAATTCTGATTAAGCTGTTAGCAATTCTGATTAAGCAAATTCTTAGCTTAGAGCTTAGAATTTCGTGGCGTTTGGGTTCGGTCTTACGTATGGTATTGGTGTTAGAGGTCCGTACCAGCGCATACCCCATAATCCACCACTAGACGAAGACATCGCGTGCCGCCTAAATGACCGAGCTTCAGGGCTGGGTACCGTGCGCATCTGCGCTCCGCAGCTTCGGCTTCGTGCGGGAAAAGAGCAACCTTCTTTTCTCTGAGGGTAGCACAAAGAAGGCTTTCAAACAAATTTAAAAACAGGTGTAATTACTGCGCTTACCCCTTGTACAGCAAGGGTTATCCAACATTTCTTCTGTTTTTTCAACTTTGCAGAGTGTGATACTTCATACCCTTCGTTTCGATCCCTGCTCGTTCTTATATTGCACAGTCCATTAAGAAAATTGAAATGCTTATTACCAAAACAGAGGAGAAGAACGACAGAAAGGATCGCCTTAGGTTCTTTATCACATTACGCAGAATATTGCATTATTATTCGCTAGCCCTTGAATGAAAGAATGTTTATTCATAAATATTATAAAAGACGACATATACGCTAATGTGTTTTTTTATTTGTTGTCATTTCAGATTTCCTTAAATCTGACTGCGTTACCTGCAAGTGCCCCAATGGCGGGAACCTCTGTGTGTTGAACGCGATGACTGACTGCTGGTGTATCAGGGGCTACTACAAGGGCTTCTTTTTGCGCAACTGCATGGCTCGTGAAGAATGCAGCTCCCATTCTGTGTTGCACTGATAACGCTGAGAGGCGCTTGTTCGGTACACGGTAAGAAATAAAGTCAAAATTTAGGGCTGCCCAGTGGGCGTTCAGTCTCAACATTGCACCCATTCATCGCGTAACGCGTTGCCGATAACCATGATGCGCAAGAGAGAAATCGGGACTGTGCTGAACCTGCGCATCGCATTTGAAAACATTCGGGTGCCAAAATTTTTCCGCTCCCCCATCACTACGTCACTCCTCGTTGCCAACACTCTTGGTTTCGCGTGTAGATGCATGTAATACTTTAAAAAACAGTTTGAGATCCACTCACTGTTTTAAACAGTTGTAAAGGTAACGTATTAACGCCTATTTTTTGGCTATTTTGTGCTTACATGAATCAGTGAAAAAATAGCGCTGAACTGTGCAAACCACAAGAAACAATGACGACGAGAAGGCAGCCCTGCGCATCGTCTTCGTTCTATCTTGTGGTTTCCAGGATTTGGCGCTATTTGTAAATGTTTCTAGAGGTGTTTTTTTTTGAAGCGCAGCTCAGTCGGGGCCACGGTGGGCACGCTTCCAGGTGGTGCACAGGATAAAAACTACGTTTCGTGTACCTCCTGTTTGGGCCGCTGGAACTGCTGTCTGTCGGTTCCATCACAAAGTGTGGAAGTGTAACATTACATATATTCACATAAATCGCCTGCATCAAAGAACAATTAGCCATGCTGATGCGCCATTCTCACATTAGTTCAGCTCCGCTGCGCGTTAAGAAGCCTGCGAATTCTGATCAAGATTTTACAGCACTTCCATTAATACAGCGTGTAGCCACTGTACGCACACCGTTTTAGTGAGGATGCTCTGTCGCGCGATTTGCAATCACGCGTATTAAAGCAGCAACTCTTGTGCTAGAAAGTCTCACATGCCCTTGCGCTGACAGAAATAAAATACACTGGTTTCCGCTAATAAATGCATGAGAAGAGGACAATTTTCTCGCCTCACTTCTGCACTTTTGCCTAAAATGGGAATGAAGTTTTGACACTTCATCATCATCACCGTAAACAGCAGAGGAAGAAAAGATTACACGTTGCACGTGCCCACGTTTACTAACGTGATATTTAGAATGATGCATAGCAATCCACAGCGCACTCAATCAGCGAATCGGCAAGAGGGATCCAATCCTCGCCCGGTCGGTACACCGAATGCGAACAGTCAGCCCTAACCACAGCGGGAATTTCATAAACCGGGAGTGGAGAGGACGGGGCGCTTCGTTTCGCATTGTGGAAATTGCAGCGAGGCTTCAAAAATGCAATTAATCCCTTAGGATATTTGCAGTGTGAATATATCACGAAAACAGAGCATTGGTTATGTATTGTTTATTATTTGATGCAAATTATACAGAACAGCGATGATTTGTTCAAGCGAAATGTATGCCGCAGGTCTCTGAACATGTCACCAACGGCGTCCACCGCGAGGTACACGCACAATTTTTGCCTGGCAGTAAATACACCTACACTGCTAGTCAGGAACGGTTGCTCTTGCTATACAGAAGATGTCACCTCAGGTTTTGCATGCTCGGCTGAACTGAACTGGCCGTTCGTCACGAGTTTGGTTTCTCGTTTCAACTGGGAGTCATGCTTGCGTTTTTCATTTTAATCGTGAGCGCACAACCACCGTTCTGCACACTGCGGCATTTTCAAAGCATCAGCTTGAAAGACTTCATTAAGCAGAAAATCCCGCGTCGGTGTTTTAACGACAAATAAAGGGCATGGCTCTGGCAGGTGGCCCTCACAGAGCAACCTTCGAGACAGTTCGACCACATAGGTGACGTGACCATGCGGCGTCCTCACAGCCTGCCCCTCGGATAATGAGCAAACTGCCAACGGTGGCAGGTAAAATAATGATTGGTCGCTTGGGAAGAGCAACCTAGACTGAAGAAGGCCCACCGCTGGGAGCACCTGCAGGGATGGGAGCAATGGAGCGGCGGTAGAGCATCCGCGTTGCGTGCAAGAGGACCGGTGTTCAAATCCCCGTGTCGCTCAATTCTCCGCAGGGTTAAAAGAATCCGCGTGCCAATGAAATTGCATAACCAGGTCTTGGGTGTGGCCTGATCTCTCTGACTAGAACCCAAAAACACTCCCTTTCCAGAACAGGCCTTGGCCACACACCTCTACATGAGTAATCCAATTTATTCTAGTCCATCAACCCGGTCGCCTGCGCAGCAACCGACCAAGGAGGTGGTATGTGACGCACAAAGGGGTGTTACGAATCCCTGTCTCTGGTCAGGCCGCCAGTGGAAACTGAACCTAGCAACATGTAACGCTAGAACTTTATCCAGTGAGGCTAGTATAGCAGTAGTGTTCGAGGAACTATCGGTTATTGTATGGCGTATCATAGGGCTTAGTGGGTTTAGGAGGACAGATGAGGCTTAAAAAGTATTAAAGGGCGCGTATGTCCGACGCTATGGCGTATTAGCAGAGAGACGAGAACAAAGTTTGCATTTCTTCTCAGTCGAGATATTAACGAAAGAGTGGCAGTTATCGTAATTAGGCTTACTGAGAGGTATAAACTAATAGTGGTAAAGTCTTACGCGTCTGCATCCAGTCATGATGAACAGAGTACGGCAACTCCTCATGCCACTTCCAGCGCCGTGGCACAGCGGTTAAGCGACGCGCCACTCCAAAGGCAGCTGGCTGGTTCTATCCCAGCCACCGGCACGGATTCTGCGACGCATGTTGCTATTCTCGAGGAATCTCTTGCGGCCATTCAATAATTTAACTGAAACATGCCAGGGCGCGCTGTGATCTCTCCACAAGGCTACCAGACCTAGGGGGAGGGATGCCCTCCTCCCATTGGCTTCAGCTGGTGAGACGCTCCTCCGTGCTTATCCGAGCTTCCGCCCATTAGCTGCAGCTTGCGCGACGCTCCTGGGAACTTCCCCGAGCTTACCTGAGATAACTCGGGTACGCACGGGTTAGTTGAGTGCAAAACAAGAAAGTGAATAATCTCGCTCGGGATTGGCCCGTCTGGAGTAGCGCTATCTCAATATTATTAGGGGTTTTCTATGAGCAGCGCTCTCAGCGAGAAATACTTAATGTATCATTGATACCTTCTTCTACAAACAAGTAAACAGGAAATGGTCGTGGAAGAACCCCAATGGTGAGGCTGCAAACAAAATAGACTTCATTATTTGCGCTCACCCTGGCATCGTGCACGATTTGGAGGTCGCCAAAAAGGTGTGGACCGCGAAAACAGAATGGTAGTTTCGAATGAGCCTAGACTTGAAAAGGGAACGCAAGAAACTAGTGAAGCGGAATCACATTAAAGAGTTAGCGTTAAGTTGGTAAGTCGAGGGATCCAGGATACCGCTTTACAACAGATATTTGATTGTAACTGAGGACGATGACCATAATCTTCGAGCAATGAGCGATAATCTCGTAGCCAACATTAGGGAGTGCGCAGTAGATGGAGGCGTTAGAATGGTTCGAAAGGATACCAGCAAGCTCGCTCAGGAAACGAAATATCTGATTAAGAAACGCCAAGGAATGAAATCATCGAATCGCGCAGACAAAATATAACTGGCAAAACTATCAAAGTAAATTAATGAGTTCAGGTTACATGACATCAGAAACTTTAATATGGAGAGAATCAAGCGTGCTCTGAAGAACGAAGGTAACCTTAAAGCGGTGAAAAAGAAACTAGGCATAGGCGAAAAATCAATGTTTACGCTAGCAGACCAAGAGGGAAATTTAATTAGCAATATGGATAATATAGTTAAAGCAGCCTCGGCTACTGCTGATCACAGTAGCAAATGTAATTAGGACATAAGTGAGGCACATAGTATCGCACACCAATGGGGCATCCCACCAGTAAGGCCACTAAGGAGAGAGCAAGCAAGGAAGGTTTAGGAGTAATCGAAAGGGGAAAAGCAGCTGGTGAGGATCAGGTAAGAGCAGATTTGTTGAAAGAAGGTGGTCAGATTGTACGAAACTTATAACCACAAGGTATACGCAATGCCTTACGACAATGCATCGACTAGAAGTTCACGAAAACGCTAAGATAATCTTAATACATAAGGAAAAAAACGACAAACACTTGAAAAATTACAGAGAGATCAACTTGCTGTCAGTTGCCTACAAGGTATTTAATAATCAATTCTCATATAGAGCGAGCACAGCCTTGGGTCTCAGTCAGCAAAATGATCATGCAGGCTTTCTTTAAAATACTGGACGGCAGACGGTAACCCCACTATCAGTGCGGGGATAGAGAAATCTGCACTGTATATCTAAACCCTATATATAGCGTTCATAGATTTTGAGAAAGCATTTGTCTGAGTGGAAAATTCAAAAATCATGGAGGCATTGCGGAATGATGGTTTAGAAAAGCCTTGTGTAAAAACACTGGATTGTGGTTTGGGGGTGTTTAATGTCCCAAAGCGACTAGGGCAATGAGGAACGTCGTTGTTAAGGGCTCCGGAAAGTTTGACAACCTGGGTTCTTTAACGTGCACTAATATAATATCCTGGACATAAAAATATTGGATGCTACCTACAACAGCATCAGAGCAATCATAATCCGGTCTTGCCAATGCTATTCATCGCTTACAAGAGATATTCAGAGGCCTCAGTATGCAACAGTTTAAGATAAGGGTTAATACAGAAGCAGAACACCTTTGCAATCCCCAATTCACTCATTACATTGCCTTGCTATGTCACTCAGGAGATAAACTTCAAGCCATGACCAATAAGCTATAGATGTAGCGCAGAACGGTGGGGTGAAAAATTAATATACAGACAACTAAAGTTATGTTCAGTATTCTCGAAAGAGAATGGCATTTTTCATTCGGTAGCCAGTAGATGGAAGTGGTAAGGAAATATATATGCGTAGGGCAGCCACTGACCGGAGACCTGAATAACGAGAGCAAAATAACTATAGTAGAAGAATAAGAATGGCGTGGAGCACATTTGGTAGGTTATCACAGGTCAAGAATGACATTTTATCATTATCCCTCAGGAAAAAAGTATATCAGCTTTACGTTGCCTATGAAGCTTAAACGTGGACGGTAAAAAAAGGGTCGAACATACCTTAAAGGCAACGCACCGACCTATAGAAACGAAAATGATAGGTGTAACATTAACAGGCAGGAAGAGGGCAAGATGGGTCAGGGAACAAACTGGCTCAAACTGGGCAGGGCATTTTGTGTGAAGGCAAGATAACCGATGTTTATTAAGGGCCACTTACTTTATTCCAAGAGAAAGCAAAAGTAGCAGGGGCCTGAAAAAATTGAGGTGGACACATGAGAGTAAGAAGTTGGTCCTTGCATTGCTGTGGACATATTGGGGCTGATGTTCATGATGATTATGATGATGAATCATCATTTTAAACTTGCACAGTGTCTTAGACGACGAAACATAAGAGGCACACAAGACGACCGCTTGTATTCTCTTTTGACTTGGTTTTTTTATTTCAGTGCAGTGTTTAACGTGATGAATCTCGAGCCCTTTCAAATGTATGCATTACTCCGAGTGAACCTCCCGTGGATGCTAATAAATTGGGAATGTCCAATTTCACCCAAAGAGCATAGCTTTATTGTCCCAGGGTATGTAAAATAACTGACATAAGCGAAAAACTCGATCCGAATGCTCTCTTGAGTCTACTATAATTTGCATTTGAAGCAATTTCATCCTGAGGTGTCTTTTTCGAATACATGTGGGAGAGGGGTCTGGTGGTCGTTATTGCTGCAGCTGTTGGCTCAAAGAAGAATCGTTCGCAGCCACACAATGATAGACAGCATTTTGAAATAACGACCAAGGCAATTATTCGCTAAGAAAAGGGGTGTTCTAGTATTTGTTTTTTTTTCTGCTTTGTATCGAACGAAAGAAAACGTGTTTTGAAGCGCCAATAAATTGTCCCGATCTCGGTAGGAAATGGCTGTGCAACCATAGGCAGATTAAAGAAGACGGCTGAAGTGCGGTACAGTTTCTACCTTTGTGACCATTGCGCACTTCTGCACAAAAAGCTTTAAAAAAATGAAGAATTCTGTGGTGTGGGCAACCGTCTTCGTCGCTGTGATGCTTGGACCTCACATTGCACATCTATGTAAGTTATGTTTGCCATCTGGGACACTACGAGGAAGGAATTAGCACTTTTTTTTTAACAGCAGCAGTCATATTTTTGCTGCCTGCTTGCAATGCAATAATTCCGAGGTTTGACGTGTGTCATACCTATGTTTCCTAGGGCTTTTCACGTGCATCATACCTATGTTTCCTAAGGCTAATCAATTTCCTTTTATCTGCTGGCATTTCAGATTTGCTCAAACCTGACTGTCCTACCTGCAAGTGCCGTAACGGTGAAGACTTGTGTGTGGCTGACCCGTTGACTGACTGCTGGTGTATTGGGGGTTATTACAAGTCGTACTTTGAGCGCCGCTGCATGACTCGTGAAGAATGCACTCGCTCTAGTAGGCACACAGGCGCGTTTTCATTGGACTAAAAGAAATAAAATTGAATATTTATGGAGCTTCCTTTGCGTTCATGCTCAACAATACACCATGCTTTGTGCATGGAATTTCCGTTAACCATTTGGTGATAGAAGAAATGAAGTCTCGCTCAAAGCTCCATTTCGCACTTAAATACTTCCGTGTGTCGAAATTGTGCGGTGACCATTCTCTACGGTGCTTCCCACAGCCGACACTTGTTTCCGCGTATGGAGGCATTTTTTAAATAAAAGAAACACTTCTGACATCTCGTATTTATATACCGATATAGAACAGCATGATTACATAGATGTGCATTAATCGGTGTTATTTGTGCGTCAAAGAATCATTAGGTAAGCTGGTATGCCATTCTCACACCACTTCGGCTCTCTTCTGCCGGAGCGAGCTAAGCAAATATGATCAAATCTTCAAAGATTTTTATTTATTATCGCACGCAGCTATTGTAGGCCCACAATTAGGTAACAATGCTCTGAGGTGCGGCGTTCTATCAGGCGTGATTCAACAGCAGTCTTACGTTTTTTTTTTGTCTTTCATGCTATTGCGCTACAGAAACAAAGATTCCTGACTGCCGCTTTCGCTTCGCAGTGTCGTGCAGGCTGCAGTGAGGCTTCACAAAGATAAGCAGTCTTATATGACATTTTCGATGTGCAAATATCTCGAAAGCAGAGTGTTTCGAAGTAATGTGTATCATGTGAAATAAAATATACAGGACAACGATGTTCCTGTGCAGGCCAAGTGCGTGTCTTATGTGACGACTGACGTCTCCTATAAAGTCCACCTCGAGAACCGTGCACAATTTCGTATCCTGTGTGGAAATAAATGCTGTTTCAGTGCAAGTCAGGAACGGTTGTTGTTTTTTTATAAACATGCTGTCACCGCAGTTTTTATACGATCGGTGCAAGGATTAAGCGGCTCATGAGCTAATGTTTCTCACGAATCTGGTTTCTGAGTGCTATAAGAGTTCGCTAACTGCTCGTCCTCTTTGGGGCTACATTTCTCTCGTGAGCCCAAAAGCGCGGTTCCGCATGCTGTGGCATTATGGCTGGCACGTTCATCTGGACAGGCGCTGCAACATCGCTGTAGTGCTTGTTTGTTTGTTTTACTGAAGCGGCTCTCACTAAAATAACAAAAAAGTATCCCAACGCTTGATGTTAAGCAAAACGTGCTTTAGAGAATTAAAATAAAAAGATAAAATCAATTCGTGTAGCAGCAAGTACAAAAAAAACAAAAGGAATTGTAGACAATCATAGATAAGCAAAACTAAGGAGGGTGGAATTCAAAAGAAATAGGTAAAAAATGTGCAGTGCTGATTGCAAACCCTTCTCATGCTGTGCTTGCTACCGGAATCAAATTTTTTTACATACTGGGTGTACTTTTTAGAGGCTGCAAAATAAAAGAAAGTAAACGTGCTTTAGATTTGATTTAGCCCCGGTTCTGTATTGCGTGCTTCGGTGGGCACTAGGTAGGAGGCATAATGCTTTAAGCTGTTTGCTGTTAGCTACTTACGTTAAATAGGCTTATTATATTTTTATTTTAGATGACACCTCGTTTTGTAGTATTGTGGAGCGTCGTCCACACCATCTAGTCAAGAAAAAAGAATTCATGGATAATCGTTAGCGCGCGGTACGCGGCGGAAAAAGTCGCCCCGGTTGGTTGCTTTACACCGTGAGTGGCACAGTGCGCCTCTGACGTCGATCGCTCTGCCTTCCGCTATTGCATTGCACTGCTGACTTTAACTGAGGCACAGCATGGGGGTGGAAGAGGGGTTGTATCGACGAGGGCAGTTTACATTGGTCATGACGGCGGAACACGAATGGGGTCGAGAACCTAGTGCCTGCTACATCAACAAGTCGCTGCGGAATTGAAGCGCCAAAATAAAATGTGGGCACAAGCACGTCATAAAAACTAATTGGGTGATTATTTCTGAATCTTTGCCATCTGAAAACTCAATATTCATTACTGTTATTGAAAAAGCTTTATTTCTGCATGTTTGGTTGGAATGTACTACATTTTTTTGTGAAGCAATATTGATGTTCGCGTCGTCTCTCAACAACGGGCAGCGGCTCTTATGCCATCCACCTTCCTTGCCACTTGCTTCCTGTCTTGAGCGGCTTGTCTCCCCATCTCGTGACTCAGTTGCGTGTGGCTGCGACCCTTTTTAATCAGCTTTATTTTTAAGCGCTTGGTAACTTTATGGCCTCGTGCTAGATTCTATCGTATACGTGTGCTAATTGTTCTTCGCCATATCGTCCACAATTCCAGTCGTACAGTTTTCACGCTGCTGCCTTTGCTGCTGCTGTTCGAGACGAAGAGCGCACGGCATGTGAGGAACTGGTACTGCGTATAAAGTGTCAGAGTACAAACGGAACTATCAAGCCGGTATGGCAGGATCGTATCTAACGTAGACGATGGCTCAAGTCCATGCCGACGATATTACAGTGAAAATCCGGTAGGAGTCTGCGTAACCGTGATATTCGCGCTTGTGATGAGGGGAAGGGCATCGCCCCAGTTTGTGTGGTCAGATGCAATATAGATAGATATCATATCTAAAAGCGCGCAGTTCCACCACTCGGTGGGACCGCTAGTTTGCGGATGGTAAGCAGTGGTGGCCCGGGGGATAGTCTGACAGTTTTTGTGCAGTGGCTCAACAGATTCGAACAGGAAGATGCGTCCTCTGTCACTGAGCAGTTCCCGTGATGCGCTGTGGCGTAATACGAGGTGGTTCAAAACAAAAAACGCCTTAACACCTGCCACGGAGGCTGGCAACGCTGCAGTTTCGGCATATTGTGTTATATGACCAACAGCCGCTGTTACCCAGCGGCTGCCGGCTGCGATATAGGGAAGTGACTCATAGAAGTCGATGCCTACGCGGTCAAAGAGCCGACGGGATAGGGGATTAGCAGCAGCGGAGGAGTTATGCGGCACTGTCAATCGATACAGGATCAGGCGTACATGCATTTCTAAACGAAGGAGTGCATGTCGCGCCAGTAGAACCAAAGCAAAGCCGTTCGTATGTCCTGAAGACACCGACGTGACCGCATGGAGGGCTGTAGTGTGAAAAAGGCGCACAGTTCTGCCCGTAATGGAAGTCGGACCTCAAGAAACCATTTCCGCCCGTTAATTAAGTAGTTGCCTGGGTATGAATGGTTATCTCGATAAGCAACAAGCATCTCTTGGCTACAGAGAATTTGTGTTGCAGACTGCGGTGAGGACTGATATAAAAAAGAAAGCGAGGAGCAAGGCGACGAGGGATTTTTGCAGTTTTGGAGAGCACAAGGCCGAGAGAAAGAGAAGACGAGATAACGATAACTGCCCAAGGTGAAGGACCCAGGGAACTGGTCGTGGGTGGGAGAGGAGAGTGGGAAGAGCGTCTGCTTCGGTATGCTTCTGGCCGGAGCGCAAGATAACACGGTAACACGGATTTTTAATTCTTTGAGGCGCAAAACCCAGCGAGCGAGGCGACCGAAGGGAACCTGCAGAGATGTTAAGCAGCACAATGCGCGCTTGTGAATATATGTTATTTACAGTATTCCTGTCATCCGTTTATTGTTAGGGTTGTTTTTCACCCTCTTTTTTTGTTTCTTGTATAATTTTGCATTCGATTGTACTATCAAGTATTTTTGTCTCCTTTTTTTGCCCTCACTTTATTCTCATTCTTCTGTTATGTCTGCTGTTGTCTGCTTTTATGTTGCTGTTCTTACAATAATAAACTGCCACGATGTTCTGCGCGCGCTCAAGCTCTGTGGAAAATTACTTTTGTTTAACCCTGAGAAATCCTGCAGTTCCATTTGTCTGTTCGATTTCTGTTGTTGGATTGGTCGTTAAAGTTGTCTCTCTATTTCCTGTTTTTTCTTTTTTTGTATGTACGGAGTGCTTGTGTAAGGAATGTTTTGAGACTTCCCTTAGCGAAAAAGAGGATGAGCTTAAAATGCATTTCAAACATGGTGTATTAATTTCATATTTATTTCGAAAGTTTTTTCCCTCTGCATAAACTGCAATACGATTGCTATCTAAGTATACTAGGGAATAATATTTTGAATCTTCTTTAAAATACGTGAAAAGCACATTTTAGCCCGCTTAGCATATTTATAATGCACGAAACATATGCTAAATATGCACATTAAATAAATTAGAAATACACTAAAATATACATATAACACATTAAAAACATATTTACACCGGCTTAAAAAAGGTCTACTGATCGGCTTCACAGAATGAGACGGGTTAATGCTTCAACTGCAGAACAAATTGTACAAGCGCAGTTATCATCACGATGTACATGAGATTATAAGTTACGCGACCAAATGGGAATGGCAAAGATACGTACAGAGCAAACCATGACGAAAGTGCCGCAGCAAACAAGAAGTCCTCCGAGAAGCATTACACTTGGCTTGCCTTATATATACCCACCGAGAGCGACGCACTATCTTGCCCGATGAGGCGTTTTTTTTACGCAAGGACTGTGGGCTCACAAATAATCACAGAAGTGCCCTACTGGTCGCTTTCGAATCTTGGGGGGGGGGGGGGGGGGGGATCTAGAACTAAATTGCTTGTCAAATCTTGCGTCAGAAATAGGTCAGGAGTTAAACTGTCAACCAACAGATACATGGGCGTCTATGGGAGCCGGTCGGCCTTGCCGGTCGTGGTCCTTTTTGCTGGCATATTCGGGCCCGGAAGTACCCAAGGCGCCTTTCCCTGTCATCGTGCTCTCACGTCCTCCGCACGTAGTGTAAATAAGTGGTGATTACCTTCCTGCTAGACGTCACTATAAACGAAAGGACGACAGGAAAGGGAGAGTTTTCACTGGTCCCTTAAGCGTCATTTCGAGCCCTAGATTGTTCCACAGTGGCTTGAAGTGTAATGAAAATATGTTAAGGCGGACTGCCAATTTGCTAGAACTTAATTATTCTTTGGACAAATTATTGCGTATTTATGGAAGTACGCTTCAAATACGTTGACAATACGCAAATGCCATTTCCCGAAACGCGATTTCGAGAACTCGGCTGTTCAACGGCAGCTAGAAGTGTGCCGCAAATACGTATAAAAGGACGGCCCGTTTGTTAGAATTGAAGTATTCTTCGGATGAATTATTTTAATATTTATGCAATTACACATTAATACATTGACAAGATGCTCAAGCTGCATGCATATACGTTTTAAAGGACTGCCTGTTGGTTGGAATTGAAGTGTACTTAAGATGACTTAATTTCATACTTACGAAAACCCACTTTTAATACATTAAGAAGATGCTAAAACTGAATACATATTTTTTTACATATTTGAAAAGTACTCGTAGTATGCTTTAAGTTAGCTTTTTTTGGCATATTTTAAGAATATCTTTCGAATACCAAGCATGAAATTTCAGGAACGTGTTTTCTACATATTTTAGTGCATTCACGATTACAAAATATGTTCAAAATACAATTTAAATAGCCCACCGTATATTCCAAACGTATTAGTTTTTCCTAAGGGTTGTGATTCCTGCGGATGTCCTAATTTGTATCCTGTTGTGCTGCACAACCCTTCCCTGAGTGGGATTTTGCAGTCTTGTGCAATAGTGTTTTTCTTTTTTTTTCTTGTTTCAGGGGTGTTCCGTTTGACATTTCTGATGACCCCGTCCCTATTAGTTTCTCCTGAAATGTTACCTGCTCGTTGCTTGCCCAGGGGTTAAGCGCTTCATACTAGTCACCGAAGTGCGGTAATAGGCGACACCTCGAGCGTCACTCCCCTGTTTTTTTTCTATGAAAGCCTTGAGGTGGTGGGGAAAGACATTTTCTTTCTCCCCCCCCCCCCCCCCCTTTTATTTTCCTGTCCTTCCCTCCTTCCGAACACCTGCATCAGCGTTAGGGGATCGCTCCTTTTCAAGTTATCACCGGTTTTCTTCTTTACTTTTGCCGTCTTTTTCAGCCTTCCCCCCTCCCCATTGTTTGTATTTATGCTTCACGCTATTCCTATGCCTCGTGCGTGCTTTAAAAGCGGCTGTTTCGAATGCTGTAGTACAGACAAAACAGGCTGGCCCTCAGGCCGAAAGGTCGCGAAATAATCCTGTTATATTTTTCAATTTCTGGTCACTTTCTCTTTTATATATATATATATATATATATATATATATATATATCAGTTTATGCTTGTCACTTCATTATGCCACTTGTTTTGATGTGACAGTCATCATACCAGTCACGGTCGCTGTGGCGCTACCTGAGTTCATGGGCGCCGAAGTTGGAGAACGTCTTCAAAAGCCGCGGTAGGCGCGAATTTTCTAGCACTGGTTGACTGCGGACGCATGACCAGTGGAAAGTTGGGAGCTTTTTTTTCGGGACAGCAAACGACTGTACGTTTGCACGTGCCTTTTCTTCAAGTGCTGCTACTGTTTTGAACAGGGAATAAAACCCAACAAGAGAGGCACAGTAAATGTCGCGTCACCAAAGTCACATCATGCTGAAGATTCCCGAAGTCTCGACGCCAAACGCTTTTGGGCACACCGTCCTATTATTATCATATGCTGCCTTTGCAAGAAACGGGAAACAGACCTTGTCAGAGCTAATGCGAGGAGGAGCTAGCTCCGGAAGTGTTGGGGTTCGAAGTGAGCTGCATTGTGCTGCATGCGCCGTGGCGCCTGCTGTTAAGTTTTTCACTGACTGGCGCCGGGCACGTCGCGAATTCTGGTCTCCGAGCAAAGCGCGATGCGAGAGGTGCTACAGGGCTCCCCCACTTACTCCGTAGAGCGGGTGGAGCGGACGGCAGCGTACCCTTGATAAGTGGAAAAGGCAGGCTTCGCTGGTCTATAAAGAGGTTCCATCATATCCTTCGCAGAATGGTGGTAGGCGGTAGTATGTATGTGGCGCGGACGCCCATTATGCTGGAAAGTGCGCCAAATAGGGTTGTTTGAAACTATCGTCCACGTCTGGTGGGGGTGACAGTGGGGCAGTCGAAATGAGACACTCAGCGGGCCATGAAGGGCGTCGCAACTGTCTCTGCCACAGTGTCAGCAATGGGCAACACCTCGGGCTAGCGGGTGATGTGATCCTCACAATTGAGCAGCTAACAGTCCTACGTGTGACGGGAGGACACCAACTATGTCTCTGTGGACGTGACAAAGCACCCGTATGGACGCCGAAAAGGGGAGGCAGGTGTTGTTGTATGCGGGTAAACTTTGAAGGGCTGCATTGAAGGCTGGTAGGTGCCCAACGACGACGTCAGCATTGATGCTTCGCCGAAGGAAGCGAGATGTGACCAGCTGCTGAGTCACACAAATATTTGGGTATCTCATCAGGGTGCATTTCGCCACGGAAAGCGAGAAGTATTTCGTGCTGCGCAGCACCAGTGGATATCTGCAATGTATTCAACGCGTAAAAAATTACAGTGGCCAATCGGCGAAAGACAGGGACGTGGATGAGGAACGAAGGTAATGCAGCTCTGGGTCGTTGCGCGGGGCGACTGCTAGATCCTTCATGTTCACTGTTGCCTAAAACGCGAGGATACTGACACCGCAGATCCACGGAGATCCAGGTAAACTCCGCGGTAGCTAGAGTACATTGACGGACCTCGCGTGCAGTATGGGTGCAGCGATTTTGTAGTAAGGGAAGCGTGAAGGGCTTATTGCCTGCGACGATGTTAAAGTCCTGCCCTCAGTGAAGTAGCCATAAGCTTGATGGCGAGGTATACAGTTAGTTCTCGACTGAAGGCGCTGTATTTATTGGCAGAGGCTTAGCTTGGTTAAGCCTAGTGGATTGCGAAGGCAAGAGTTGCAGCTTCACCTTATACACATCATCCGACATATCATGGAGGATTCGCTGGGACGACTGCGACGAGCCGAGTTGGGGGGCCGCTTTTCAACAGCTGGCATGACGTCACACATATGTCACGCTAAAGGTCAATGGTGGATTCTCCGGGAAGACGGCTAAGAGCGGAAACCTCGAGCAGTATTGCTTTCGCAATAACAACTAAGTAGAGAGCGAAACTAAACACCTTTTGAAATTGTCCTCATCGGCACCTGTTCTCGCCAAGGAATCACACAGAAAGCAATCTTCATCACTGTGGTGAGCAACGCTTTATAGGAAACACTGTGGCGAAGTACGCTTAGTTTCTTGGGACGCGCAAGGCACACCTCACCAGGCGCTCAGACGGATCGCGTACCGAGATCAGGTAGCACAATTAGGGTCAGTCACGAAGAAAAAGTGAACTGGTTAGAGGTGCGGTTAGAATTTCGGTGCTGCAGAAATAATGAGGAGTAAATAAGTTGCCTTGCTGTATAACTGCTCACAGCTTTGGCTAACATGCGGATCGCTTGAAAGCAGTTCGGACGGCGCGAAAACAACAAAGACAAAGGATACACGAACACAACAGGATGGGCGCCCGTCCTGTTGTGTTCGTGTCTCCTTTGTCTTTGTTGTTTTCGCGCCGTCCGAACTACTTTCAAGATATGAACCAACTAGCCCAAATCAAAGTACTTCTTGATGCGGATCGCATGGGCTATAATGTTTTAGTGCCACCGTGCAGTTGCACGAGCACCGCCCCAATAGATATACCACTGTTACCGGTGAGAAATTCTGTGGCCGCGCTAGAGTCAAAATGGTTTAAATGATGAGCAGAAGTAACCGAAACTTTCATCTGATTGAAGGATTACTCGCATTTGGTCGTCCACATACACGGAAAAACAATGTGCAGAAGATAATTCAGGGGCTGAGCAGGCTGCGCAGAACTGAGATATAAGCGGCGGAAATAGGACGATAGTCGGAGGAAACGCCCAAGACCTCTAGACGTTGTGATTGCTTAAACTACCGAACCGCAGGAAGCGTTTGCGGTTTGAGAAGTACACTAGCCTTGTTGGTAACAAATCCATAAAACAGATCTTGCCGCTCTTTAAAATGACACTGAGAACATAAAATAAGCCTATTTGCTTTGTTGTAAGCCAGCACAACACTGTGTCGTCGATTATGTTCTTACAGATAGGGAGCAGACGCATATTTCCAATTTTTTTTAAACGGATGATCATGTGCATAAAACAATAAAAATTCGAAGGTCCATTGCAAAAACTGAACGGCATGACATTCAATTCGAACTGGACGTTTGGGTAACGAGATAAGTGTTCTCTCGGTCGTTGTCCCCCAACTTCGCGCACTTTTAAGCGCGATGTTCCAGACACCCTTAGAGTGTGTGGGGGTAACGGTCTCGGACTCAAAGGAGATGCCCTCGACTCAGCGTGGCAAGCTCAGCGGAGACCAGCCACCAAGTGACAAGAGGTTTTTGGTCGTTTGGTGCCCAGCTTTCGCCGGTCGCAAGCCAGAACAAAACAATGTTTATACAGCAACGAGTCGATACAGAGGATTTCACAATCACTAGTACAAACACATACAAAGTGATTAACAAAACAATGCCACTCGTGCAAAGTTAAACTCGAGAGAGATTACAATACAAAAAGGATATTGCACCTAAAGTGCACTAACACAACAGAGAGACAAACAAAACACAGTTTGTTCACCGGGCACTGCGACAGCCGGACGACCAGAGGTCCACGACGATGCTGTCCCGCAGACTGGCGCACGCTGCCTCGTTGGTCCGTGGCTGCGCGAGTGGTGTTCTCCCGGGAGTGGAACGGGCGCACTTCTCTGAAGCTTAAACGGCGGTTCGGACTATACCGATAGCGGTCAACGCCCTTCTTATATAGACTTGGTCCGCGTCTGTTTGTTCTATGCGCCAAAGTAGGCGCGCATACAAACAATGTCGGCCGTGCTGTCTCCTCTTCCTTCTCGCGCCGGCCGCGCGTCCTCATTGGTCAAAAGCCGGGAGTCGCTTCGTGGAGCTTCACGTAATTTCTGGCGTGGCGCCGCCATCGACGAACGAGTGAAGAGGGGGAGGGCATGTCTTAGCGCACGCAAGGCTGCGTCCTTTCCCCCGGTTAGCAGTAGAAGCACCTCCGATGTTCTAGAGAAATCGGCTTCGTAGCTGACTCATTTCTTCCGGCGAGTGGTGGTGGAGAGGGAGCCACACACCCAGAAGGCTAGTCGCCCTCCAGGGGTTTCCTCCTTCTCCATTTTATGACCGCGCTGGCGAGATGCGTCCGCGCGGCGATGATTTTGTTTCTTTGTTTCAAAACTGCCCCTTGTTTGTGACAGTCGTACAGATGGAATGATAATTGCTAACAACCAGGCCAGAGAGGAACAAACAAGCAGAACCATGATTAGTGAAGACGTTCGACAGCGTCATTTATGTGCAGTAAATGTAAAACATCTTTCTTTCTGACCATATTGGCGTGGCGCCTCACAAGTTTCACGGGCACAGTCCACTGTCTGGGACATTCCTGAATGAATCCTTTCTGCACAATTCCTTCTACCCTGTCACGTAAGTTCTCGCGCTACAGCGACGCGGTACAGTATATGGAAAATAGGAGCGGCTCCCTACAACTCGGGGATCATCTATTAAGCGAGAAGGATATTCCAAGATATATACATTTCGCAAGCTCCAAGTCTATGAAGCGCCAGAATAGCGCAACAAGGTAATATTCAGTGTCATTGGTGCCTTCTTGGAAAAGTCCAAGAGAAAGAGAACATTCAGCAGCTACAGCCCGTCATGCTAACAGCTTGCTACCAGAATTTCATACTGACTGTGGAGTGTCAACTGCATTACCTGGTTTTGAGTTCCTGGGACATCAGGTCACCACTGAGGGTCTCAGTGTAGAGGCAGAAAATGTCAACGCTACAGAGAAAAGAAAACTAGTCTGATTTTCTGTATGGGGAATTTTTTTCTTTTTTTATCAAGTTTGCACCAAATGTGTAAAATAAAACCATATGCCTCAGGCAACTCAGCAAGATAGATCTTCTTTGGCACTGCCATGACATTAACTTGAGAGTTCACCAGTATCAAGAATCCCATTTCGGAGATTCGTGTCCTAAATGGTACAAAATGAAAGGTGTCCTCGGTTTCAGCGGATGCGAGTTTACGTGGCGTTGGTGCCCTTCTCCTACAAGAAAATCACCGAGAATCCTTTGGCTCGGCTCCGTTCCTTCCTCGATAGCTGAATGCGCTTACATTAATAAAGAACAACTCGTGTAACGGCCTTTATTGGCAAGAGATGACTGATTGTGAAGGCCGGTTAGAGCGGGCAAGGACAGGTCCGGTCGCAGAACAGTTGATGCTCCCACCACGCGCCGCGCGTCGGTTCTGCTGCCTCAGCTGCCGATCGTCGTCTTCTCGCCTCGCCCCGCGCATCGGTTCTGTTGCTCCGTCTGCTAAGCGTCTTCCTCTTTACATTTGTCCCCGGGGGAAAAAGAGCCATCCTGGCGATTTAGGGGGTCAACAGGACGCAGGGGTCGTAGTATGGCTTCAAACGCGAAATGTGGACGGTCTCACGCCCACGTCGTCGGAGATCGGATGATGGCGTCACGGGCTCAACGACGTAACTGACGGGAGAAGTGCGCTCAAGGACACGGTAGGGTCCGTGGTAGTTGGGCAGCAATTTGGTAGAGAGACCTGGTGCAGCAGAAGGCACACGGAGCCAAACAAGAGATTGCGGCTGAAAAGTGTCTGTGCCATGGGAGTGGTCGAAGCGGTATTTTTGGCGCCCTTGGTCGTCGGACGTGAATGACCGGGCGAGCTGGCGGCACTCTTCAGCGTGTCGGGAGGCTTCAGATACGGTTGTGGTTTCCGACGAATCAGGATGGTACGGAAGAATAGTGTCGAGCGGCGAGGATGGTTCACGGCCGTATAGAAGGAAGAATGGTGAGAAACCAGTAGTGCTCTGCGTAGCGGTGTTGTAGGCATATGTGACGAAGGGGAGCATGACGTCCCAGTTAGAATGGTCTGCCGCCACGTACATTGACAACATGTCACCTAATGTTCGATTGAAACGTTCTGTCAAGCCGTTCGTCTGGGGATGATAGGCAGTAGTGGTGCGGCGAGTAATGTTGCATTGCTGCAGTAGAGATGAAATGACGTCTGACAGAAACACCCGCCCACGGTCGCTCAACAGTTCACGCGGGGCTCCGTGCCGAAGGATGAAATGGTGCAAAAGGAAGGCTGCAACATCCCGCGCCGTAGCAGCTGGGAGGGCAGCTGTTTCGGCGTACCGGGTCAGGTGGTCTACAGCGACGATGACCCAGCGGTTTCCTGCAGCAGTGTAGGGAAGTGGGCCATACAGGTCAATGCCAACTCTTTCAAATGGCCTGGATGGGCAAGGCAAAGGCTGCATAGCGCCGGTCGAATGGTGATGACCCGGCTTGCGGCGCTGGCAATCGGGGCAGGACCGGACGAATTTTCGAACGTAGTTATACATGCCGCGCCAGTAATAGCGGAGGCGAAGCCGGTTGTAGGTCTTGAAAGCACCGCCGTGACCAGCTTGCGGGTCGCTATGAAAGGCTGCACATATTTCTGAGCGTAAATGTCCAGGGATCACTAGGAGCCACTTGCGGCCATCAGAGAGATAATTTCGGCGGTACAAAATCCCATCATGAATAGTGAAGTGGGCAGCCTGACGGCAGAGTGCGCGCGGTACCGACACGGCAGAACGGTCTGAAAGATAGCGTACAAGAGAAGTGATCCAAGGGTCCTTAGACTGCTCGTTGAGCATATCGTCCAATGACAAGGAGGCGCAGTCGATGGCGGGAGGAGAGGCACTTTCATTGGCTAGAGGTGAACGAGACAAAGCGTCGGCGTCGTTATGCTTCCTGCCAGAGCGATAGATGACACGAATATCGTACTCTTGAAGGCGTAAGGCCCATCGGGCGAGGCGGCCATTTGGGTCTTTTAGGGAGGACAGCCAACATAGGGCATGGTGGTCCGTGACGACCTCGAAAGGCCGGCCGTACACGTAAGGCCGAAATTTCCTGATCGCCCAAACGATCGCCAAGCACTCTTTTTCGGTGACTGAGTAGTTTTGATCTGCCTTCGTCAGGGTGCGGCTCGCGTATGCAACAACATACTCCGCATACCCCGGTTTGCGTTGAGCAAGAACAGCACCGATACCAACGCCACTGGCATCTGTGTGGATTTCAGTTGGAGAAGCAGGGTCAAAGTGGCGCAGTATGGGCGGAGAGGTAAGTAGACGGCGCAACGTGATGAACGCTTCGTCACAGGCAGGACTCCAGCTTGATAGGTCGCTACTGCCACGAAGAAGGGCAGTCAGAGGCGCGATGATAGAAGCGAAATTTCGGATAAAGCGTCGGAAGTAAGAACATAAGCCGATAAAACTGCGAAGTTCCTTCATTGTAGAGGGCTTTGGGAACTCAGAGACAGCACGAAGCTTTGCTGGGTCAGGAAGGACACCCTGTTTCGACACGACGTGGCCCAAAATAGTCAGCTGGCGAGCGGCGAAGCGACATTTCTTTAAATTGAGTTGAAGCCCGGCAGTCGCGAGGCATTCCAAAACTTGCTCGAGGCGAACGAGGTGTGTCTGGAAATCGGGGGAGAAAACAACGATATCGTCCAAGTAACATAAGCATGTTTTCCATTTCAGGCCGCGCAGTATTGTGTCCATCATCCGCTCAAAAGTGGCAGGGGCATTGCAGAGTCCGAAGGGCATGACGTTGAATTCATACAGCCCGTCAGGCGTCACAAAGGCTGTCTTAGAGCGGTCAGCGTCGGTCATCAGGACTTGCCAATAACCCGAACGTAGATCTAAAGAAGAAAAGAATTCAGCTCCCTGCAAGCAGTCAAGTGCGTCATCAATGCAAGGCAGCGGATAGACGTCTTTGCGGGTGATTTTGTTCTGGCGCCGGTAGTCAACGCAAAAGCGTATAGAGCCATCTTTCTTGGTGACAAGGACGACGGGGGAAGCCCAAGGACTGTGCGATGGCTGTAAGAGGCCACGCTGCAGCATGTCATTTACCTGGGCGTCGATAACCTGGCGTTCGGTGGACGAGACGCGATATGGGCGTTGGCGCAACGGCGAGTGGGCACCAGTGTCGATCCGATGGGTAACAGCTGAGGTGCGGCCCAAACGGTGGTGAGAGAAGTCAAACGATGACCGAAACTTATCGAGCAGGGCCGCAAGCTGGGTCTTCTCCGGTGACGAAAGATTCGAGTCGATTGAGCGCGCAAAGACGGCTTCGGGAGCGGAATCAGGAGACGGTGGGGAAGAAGTAAGTGAAGACACTTGCATGCGGCAGGAGTCATCCTCATAAGGGTCCCAGGCGACGACGGAGGCGAAAGGCTGCACACGTCCCAGGCATTCACCGCGAAGAGTACAGGGGCACATGAATGGATTCGTCAGGGGCATGGCGCTGCAGCCGGCTGAGACGGTAAGCACGGCGAATGGCAGGGGTAGACAGTGACGAGAAGCGAAGGAGTCGGACGGGATGAAGATGGCAGGGCCGTTGGATGCAGCGTCGCAATGAACAGACACGAGGACAGCAGAGCACGGCGGGATCACGACGTCATCAGCCACAGTCAACTTGGAGCACGGATTAATGGAAGCGTTCACAGAGGCGTCGCCGAAGGGAAGAAGGGTGACTTCGGAACGAGTGCAGTCGATGACAGCTTCATGTTGGGAGAGAAAGTCCCAGCCTAAGATGAAGTCGTGAGACGGCGATGCGAAGACGATGAATTCAACAATGTACACAACGTCCTGAATAGCAACTCGGGCTGTACAGGCCCCCAAAGGCGCGATAATTTGCGAATTAGCGGCGCGAAGCATAAAACCAGATAGCGGAGTCATCACTTTTCGTAACTGGCGGCATAATGTTGCACTGAGTACAGATACAGCAGCACCGGTGTCAACAAGCGCAAAAGCATCGGTGCCCTCCACAGAAACGGTGATCAAATTGGCCGGAGAAAGTCGAGGTCTTGAGCTTGACGACGAGCACGCAGTTCTTGCCTCCGGAACTGCGGGCACTAGTTTTCCGAAGGGGAAGAGGGACGACGGCGCATCGGGGAAACCGAGCGGCGACGCGGAGATGGAGAGCGGCGGCGAATAGAGGGGCCGTGATCGGAGGAACCAGTGGTCTCAGAAGGCGAAGTGCGATGAAAATGCTGGGGAGGGGCGTAGGCGTAACCGCGAGGGTCGGTATCGGCAGCAGGGGAAAAAACATGGCGGCGGCAGTGACGCATCACGTGGCCAGGAATGCCGCAGGCATAACAGATGGGTAGGTTGTCCGGCGTCCGCCATGGACGGAAACGTTGCGGTGGTGGCCGGGCAGGACGAAATGGTGTCGACTGCGGTGGATGCTGGTACGAAACTAACGCGTCTCGGCGGGGACGCCTGACTGCTTCGGCGTAGGTAAGTGGCGCAGCGACAGGAGGCTGGGAGGAAACCGGTGGCAGGGCTTCGGACACTTGCTCCCGGATCACGTGCTGAAGTGTCGGAGTCAGGGTAGATGAACCCGAAACAGTAGGAAGAAGCGACAGCTGCCGCGCAACCTCCTCACGGACAAACTGCTTGATCTGGAGCAGTAGCGAGCTGTCCTCTGTCGTCATGCTGAGGCTAGTTACTGTGTCTGTCTGTGCAGAGGGCTGCCGAGTGAAAACGCGCTGTCGGCGGAGCTCATCGTAGCTTTGGCAGTGGTCGAAGATTTCGGTGACAGATGTAACGTTCTTGCCCACAAGCATATTGAAAGCGTCACCTTCGATTCCTTTCAGAATGTGTTTATCTTTATCGGCCTCCGCCATGGACGCATTGACGCGCTTGCAGAGATTGACGACATCTTCTATGTAGCTGGTGTATGATTCACCACTCTGCTGTGCGCGAACGCGAAGACGCTGCTCGGCGCGAAGTTTGCGTACTGCAGGACGGCCGAAGATGTCGGAGAAGCTGGTTTTAAATGCGGTCCAGGTGGTAAAGTCCGATTCGTGGTTCTGGTACCAAAGGTGGGCAACGGCGGTTAGGTAGAAGATTACATTGGTGAGTTTCATAGTGTCGTCCCATCGATTATGTGCGCTCACCCTGTCGTAAGAGGACAACCAGTCTTCCACGTCGTGATCGTCCGTGCCGCTGAAGACGGCAGGGTCGCGCTGGCGGAGCGCACCATGGCAAGCGACGGGTGCCGGTGAGGAGCTGGCTGGCTGGTTGGCGTTGGCAGGCATAGGGGTAGTGATAGTCCGGTTACGTAGCTCCAGGACGGGATTCCGCAACCTCCACTAAGATGTAACGGCCTTTATTGGCAAGAGATGACTGATTGTGAAGGCCGGTTAGAGCGGGCAAGGACAGGTCCGGTCGCAGAACAGTTGATGCTCCCACCACGCGCCGCGCGTCGGTTCTGCTGCCTCAGCTGCCGATCGTCGTCTTCTCGCCTCGCCACGCGCATCGGTTCTGTTGCTCCGTCTGCTAAGCGTCTTCCTCTTTACACTCGCTGTAGTCTGCCCTCATGGGCGCTTCCACTTTCACGCGTCTGGTCTGACCACTGTGACGCAAACCAAACGCAAACTCTTTGCTTGGCTCCAAAAATAAAAGGTTTGTTTCGTTTATGGTGTTTAATCTCGCAAAGCGACTCAGGCTATGAGGGACGCCGTACGAGGGGCTCAGGCAATTTTGACCCCTCGGCCATTTTGACAAGATACCCTTTGGTTCAGCGTCTTGGGCTTCTTCTGTATAATGTTCAACTCCCTGCAGCTGGAGTGCTTTCACAAGTACCTGAAAATATAAATTTATTGTGGGGCTATGCATGTGCGTAGTGTCAAACTAGTTCTGCTATAGTGAGTGCTCGTGCACAAAAGGTGAGATTTGTAAAAGAGCTGCTGCCACCTGCATAATGCAATAGGTACAACAGCACACAGAAAGGTTGGCCTGCCCACCACAGAGTCTATCCTGCAGGATTTAAACCTTTTTTTCTATTTCCAAACTTTGCCTGTCTCCTGTTGAAACTTCATGAGGCACATTGTAAAATAGTTTAATGCAAGAATGAGGATAAGAGAACTTGTTATTGGACTTTCATGAAAAATGACATGAAAGAGATTACCAACCGTTGTCAACAATGTCAGCGTTACCAGCGACATTTCAGATATGAACTTCTGGCTCATCGGCATTTCAGCGCCTGTCCTTGGCAGAAGGTTGCAACTTATCTACGCATCTGTTACATTTTGGCAGACCTACCTACCTGCTAGCTATCATTTACATCAGCAAGTATGTGGAGATGCAACATATGGCATTTTAAAGTATTTAGGCTATTATCACACAACTGAGAGCAGTATATACCTGGTTCGGCTTCTGGCAAGAACTTGTGAGCGAA
Source organism: Amblyomma mixtum (assembly GCF_055824585.1). Classification (NCBI taxonomy): domain Eukaryota; kingdom Metazoa; phylum Arthropoda; class Arachnida; order Ixodida; family Ixodidae; genus Amblyomma; species Amblyomma mixtum. The sequence continues at coordinate 184,019,274 of NC_143021.1, read as the reverse complement.
AAAACCTGGTTCCAAGTTACGTGGTACTTGTGAAACTAGCTACAAGCCTAGTTCTTCGTATTACCAGGTGTCTAATGCATCTGCGACAAGGTCCATGCAGACAATAATGAACTCGTTGGTAAAAGTGTTACAGGATGGAAACTACCTTTCGTGGTGCCGAAGAATGATCCAAGCACACCAGTGGACGGCCCCATGTCACCAGCTGGTTTTATATTTAGAAAAATTCGTGCAAACGAGCCATCGCATCCCGCACGGCAGCAACCACACAATAATCCTGCTTACACACGCAGTCGCATATATGTTCAAAAACGGAGTCAACACCGCAGAACAGCGAAGCCTTTTTCACCTTAGCCACCCCAGGGGCTGAGTGGGTATACTGCTTGGCTGTTGAGCCGAAATACGCAGGTGCAATTTCAGCCGAGGCGGTCGCACCTCGATACGGGCGAAATTCTAGAGGCCCGTGTGCTGTGCAGTGTCAGTGCTCGTTAAACAACCCCAGGTAGCCAAAATTGCAGGAGCCCTCCGCTTCGGCGTCCCTCATAGCCTGCGTCGCCTTGGCGTTAAATCTCATAAAATCAAAAAATGCCTTTTCACCCTTGAATAAAAACATAAGTTGTGTTTCCGAAACAAATATATATTAATGCTTGGAAGAATCCAGAAAACTGTGCATCAGCACCGATTTTATCCTGTCATCACACAATAAGGTGCCTGTTGTCATCCTGAGCATTTCCACATTAGACCGTCATTTCGTGTTGCACCAGTACCAATGGCTTCACCAGTATATTATAATATAGCTCCATCCTCTTTGCAACGGTGGCCTCAGCTATTCTCAGTTCAACCTCAATACGCTCGGCTGCTTACGCTACTCGTTCATGCGCGCGGGTAGTCAAGCCCTCCCGACTTTGCAATGGGCGAATCCTGAAAAGAGCGAACACATTAAATTTGGTGTAAGGTGCTTTTTAATGGGTGCATAATATTGTGACGAAGACGAAGCTGGCAGTGGCGCGGGACGGAGCGCCGCGCTAGGCCAGCGGCAATTAAATCATCTCATAGCCATCGTTCACCACGCCTAATTCTTCGGCTGGCCGCCACTTTACATTTGGTGTGAGGTGCTGGGGTCCTTTCATCGCCATCCTGGTCACGGAGCTTCGGCGTCCTGGGCCTGCCGTGGACGTCGGCTGTGAGTACCTGGTCAGCGCCGCACGGCCGTGCCCCAGCCCGCCCGACCTGAACCGACCTCGACGCTCACCCCAGCCCCGTCCCCCGCCCAGACCACACGACACGACGACCCAAGACCTGACGGACCCAAGACCCGACGGACCCAAGACCCCACCGACCCAAGACCCCACTGACACAAGACCCAAACATGAAGACACCGCCCCCTGCCCCTGCCGTTCGGTGCGTCCACAGACCTCGGCCGTCAGCTCCTGGCACCCTACGGCGCGGATGCTTCGTGGACCGGGACTCATTCTGTCATCTTTCTCATCGTGGCGGCCAGCACTGCACATCTTCTACATACTGTTCGATCCTCCACTCAAGACCATCGCCATTTCGCCGTCTGTTCGTCACCGATCGGGACGATCGCTCGGAGGCCCCGGGTAGTGTGACGAAGACGAAGCTGGCAGTGGCGCGGGACGGAGCGCCCGCGCTAGGCCAGCGGCCATTAAATCATCTCATAGCCATCGTTCACCACGCCTCATTCTTCGGCTGGCCGCCACGTTACAATATGTAGGTTTGAAAAAGAGTCTAACGCCCCCGAAGTGTTATGTTCAACGTCGTTTACCAGTGCTGAAACACACATGGACGTTCTTTGTTTTATTCTCTCCTGGAGGGCAGTTGTGGATCTTGGGTCCTCGTGGTTCGAGACTTACAACTTGCAATAAAACTATCTAGGCGCTAGATTTTCACACCCTGATCAAGTCGAATAAGCCAGAGGCAAAGCTGATAGCAGCCAAGTCACCTACAGTATCCACAATGTTGGCATCATTAAATATGATGACTGAATTCTAATATTTATGTTCTGCCTCTATAACGCGGCTATTAGGAGTGATGTTAGTCCAAAGTCACATGCTCTCTACACCTCTAAAATCCTGTCATGCGCTGCGAATACTGCACTTGCTTATAATCGTCATGAAATATTCATGTAACCGATCATGTTAACAGACAAATATTCGAGATATCTTTTTTTAGACCACTGCAAAGCGCCTTCGGGTGCACTGCCGGCAACAGAATTTTGGAACATGCTGGTTGCCACTACTCCGTACGCCAAACATGTCTTCAGCCAAGAGATTACTGTGCTTGGCGTAATGATGTGCTTTTTTGTGGTTTCTGTAAGCAGGCGCCGAATGTCGTCTAAGCAAATATATCCGGACGCATGTGCACTATGGAAGTTCTGATCAAGCAGTGTCTAGAGATGTGCTCAGGCTGAAAGCCTACGACAAAGTCAGTGTAATATATCTGGGAAAGATGCATTACAATCATTCGTCGATAAACGTTGCCCTAAAGGTTACGGATGCTTGAAAACTGCCACGTCTTACTTTTCGCTTGAAATACTACCGTGCCTCGAAAAAAAAATGCGTCGTGGGAAGCGATAACGAATGTATACCTAGGTTTACAAGCCGCTCACATTTCTGAGAGTAATTGTAAACCCCCCATTGTTTCGTTTTGTCAAAAGTTTTTATTACTTGCTTTGATACTGTTTTGAGAACCCAAAATTTTATTACTTGCTTTGATATATACAAATAATAAATTCACAGGAAGCGTTCCGAAAAATCTGACGGGCTCACCCTTTCTCTTATGGTTAGCCTTACTTTAAAGCAAGAATCCAATCTAAGGACCACTTTTATATAGAGAGTAACATTGGCAGATTTTTATTATTAAAGCTTCCCACTGCACACACACCAGCATAAAGGCAGTCATGGTCAGGGGCTTGGTTTAAGGTGAATTCTTAAGAGAGCGAGGAATAATAAAAGGGACTGGATTCTCGGTAAAAATGGTCTTACATCAGAACAGCGTTTTTGTTCCTCTCTTATTAATTAGAGCTTGGCGTCTGCGCGAGGCATAATTCTTATCGCCTCGCGGATAAACGCAACTAGAATTTTAAGTGCTGCTCGTAGTGCACATGCTGAGGTCACGGAACGTTCCCCAGCGGCTTTGTGCCGCAGCTGTCTATAAAATCGTTTATGCGCACTATTTTCTTTTCTTATTTCATGTGGCATTAGCAATCATTTCCTATACTTGACTTTCTGCGTATTCAGACAGCACTTGGAGGCAGCAAGGCTACATTAGGCCGACGTCTTCTTACTTTCGACCTTTAGAGATTACTTAAAAATCTGCTGGCAAAAGGGCATGGCCTGTGCCTTCGACGTAGTCAAACGAATGTTGCACTCACCCCAACAATACGACTGCTGCTATACTTGCGGCTTTCGAAGATGACGACCTTAGCTACCCGACGTGGTTTTGCCACTGGACACAACAAATAAAACTAAAGCCTAAGTAAAGAGCTCTTTGAAGATTTGAATAAATACCCTGTTATAGCTGTTTGTTCTGGTGCATTCTCAGGTCGTTTGTTGTGGTGAGGTGTGGTAGCCTTGTCCTTCTACTGTGTTCAATCATTTCACCAATTTCGCACTCAGGTTGAAACCTGATGTGTACGGGCTGGCTGCAGTACGTGCGAAGCGACAATATGTATATTATTGTGGTTGTAACGTCCGCTTGCGCTCCTCACTATTATGCTTTAGGAAAATGTTCCCAGACAAAGTATATCAGAAGGCAGGAATGGCATCAGCTATTCTGGCTATATTCATTGATCGGTTTAAGTTGCACTCTCGGCCGAACGCAAATTATCAGCCCCTCCTTTTCGCAGGGAACGCTGCCTTTCTATATATGCTCTTTCTTGGTCTTCTTGCCGCTCTCGTTGTCTCTTTCACCATTATGATCAGCGCTTCCGTATACCTCGTCGTTCTTTTCCTTGTCCCTTATTTTTTTGCGCAAGTTCACCAAAGATCACGAAAAAGCAGCTAGCCAAACACCAACTGTCTTCTCTAGCACTGTGTGCTGTAGATAAATTGAGTATGCACTGCAAATTCCAGTTTTATTCTATGCATTAGGAGCCCTATGGCTCCCAAATGCGCTGTCAGCTACAATGTTCGCCAATCGGCTAGAGAGTACTCAGGTCACCTGACTGCAGCATTGCCACTGGTTGAAGAGAAAGGATGTTGTCATATCGAAAGTAACGTCACTTCCCCAAGTGCAAATTCTATTGCGTAGCCAACTCATAATGAAATTAAGCGTGAGAGGGTATTTTTTGCACGAGGCAGCGTCAACTATTGCAGGCATTTCCCAGCATATTAATTCGAGGTCCGTGTACTGTGCGATGTCAGTGCACGTTAAAGAACCCCAGGTGGTCGAAATTTCCGGAGCCCTCCACTACGGCGTCTCTCATAGCCTTTGTCGCTTTGGGACGTTAAACCCCGTAAACAAACCAACCAACTATCAAGCGCCTCCAATCAGTAATTTGCCCCGACTTTGCTGGAGAAGTGCAGTCGCAAATCAAAAATAATCGGATGTTAAACTACTTACTTAGAGTTGCGTGAGGTTTTTAAACTGTGGCTGAATTGCACTGGACCGAGTGCCCTTTTCGCTGTTTTGAGTGGTCAAGTGAATTTCCTAGTGGCCATATATTACAGTCGACTTAGGTTCTTTTGGTTTTATGGTATTGTTTTGTTTGATGTAATATTGCCCCATCATGTGCTTCTATTTCCTGAAAGTTGATGTTCCATGCAAAGTGTTTTTGTCTTACTGCTTGGTGTCGACGAGCGTACCGCATCGTTTCTAGATGGCCTGTCACTCTGCACGCTACATATTCGTGCAATGACTAGGAGTAGTGGTGCATAACGTGCTGAAAATAACAGAGAAAAATTGCATGCTGCGAAAACCATGAGAATCCTTAGGACGGCACTAGATGGCGCGATCTATATTAATTTTAAAGTATCGCCATGCAGAACTTTTCACGTTTTTACGCTCACCCAGCTGTGCTAGTTATGTTTGTGGATGAGTTCGTTTTCAGCACACTTCAAAGTTTTGCGTGCAGAGCCATTTCGTACAAGTTCAGGGCTCTTCTTTATGATCATCTGAGTGTTTTATTATTATAGCGTCACTCTGTGTTTAAGCAGTCCCGAAAATTGGGCGAGTTTGTGTACGTTCATCATGAAAGATAGCGCAGAAAGAACTGGTAGGGCGGAAAGAACAACGCAGACAAGCGCGTTGTTCCTTCTGTCTTTGTGTTCTTTTTGCGCTATTTTTTCATCATGAACATCATTGTGTATTCTCCTATAATGTCTAAGCTAGTCCCTCGGAAACAGAGCACTTTTAATATTCCGGTAATACGTGAGCTCTAGCACTCAGTCCCTCTACCACGACTCGCGACCTTTTTCTAGCTTGTATAGTGGAGCCCTTGTGGCTTTCCTAAAGATCAAAAGTTATTGGAAGGTAAGAAGGCCCCCAGTCCTTACCTTTAACGACCGTTTCAACTTCAGGAAAGCTGTAAGGGCTCCACTGTACAAGCAAGAAGCAAACCATGCAGCCTGGTTACTTTTGACAAAGACTGTATATGTAGGACTAACGTACAGAATTCGGTCTCTACGATGTTTTCTTTGTGTACTCTGGCACTCGGCGTCACGGCTTTAAGTTTTACGGCTTTAAAAAAGGTACTTTCCTAATGGCAACTCGCAGTTTGCATTTGTTATGTGACATTTAATGTTTCACGTCCCTCTATTGAACAGGATATAAAGAGCTTGTTTACATGAGTATTATTAGAGAGGCTTATAAATAAATCTGTAAGACTTAAAAAGTTAGGAACCTGTAAAACATACCAATCCTTTGTTTCTCAATATGCGTCCTGTGTGACAAGGACATCACAATTTTTTTTCATATCTTGAACCAAGAGACATATCAACTTCTGAGAAATCAGAGAGAACGGATCTCGCGGTAAATTATTTTACTTTGACCGTCTTTTGGGTTTGTAAGATGTTGATCAAAACGAATACGGTGTTTAAATAAAGTTTTGTGGCGGTAAACTTTGCAAGGTTTTTTTTGTATGAACCAAGAGCATGCCAGCAGAAATTGAGAAAAAAAAAAGAAAAGCCTTATGCGGACCTATGCTTTAAGGGCGCCTTGAAGCGAAATACTAGCCAACACAAGGCATTCTTCCATAGCAATGTTCTATTAATTTAGGCTGGATGTGGCCTAAACCGTCTGAAAAGTCTCCTATAGCCCTCCCCCCCCCCCTCCCCCATCCACAGAAAGCCACTAAATGAGGGCGTGGTATTATGACACCAGTTCATGCTGCGATTGAAAGAGACCGAAAGTGTCTGAGAAAGTAAGAGAAAACGCACTGAGACAAAATCTTATTGGCTGAACAGAAAAAAAAAAGCACTCCTTGTCGCACATATCAACAGATGGCCCATCCATATCTTCTGTCGTGAAGGCCACTTCGACCCTCTGAACGGTATTGGCGCCCTCACTGGCTGAAAGACCACAAGCTTCCTTTAGTGCTTATTCTTCGCTTGTGGAGCGACACTTGAAATTTGGCCGCATCAGCAGCATTTGCCATGCGGTTTTTGTTATTTCGACTTCATATGGCGCCTAATGAGTATCGCGCTTCAAAGCAACGAGGTCCTCCCAGACAATGAAGAAACCGCCTGATTAGAAGCCATTTTCTGAGTCCTTGAGGGGCTTCGCTTCACACTACCTTTTACGTTTTTTTTTTTGTTTTTATAAACCCTGATCGCAGTAAAGCTTACATGCCTGCGATATTTAACCATTAAACTATACTACTATGAACTCTCAGTTGTTCTCTTCTGTTGTCCTCTAAAGTTTCAGTGAATATTTTGCGGAACATTTATTATAAGTAATAAAATAAGGTGATACAAGGCCACAAGCAAAACATACTTATTTTTCATGTAATTTAAAGGCAGATATTTGACTTAGATCTCATTTGTAAAGAAAATCTGAAGCTCTCGACAATCATTCTTCTTTTTCTTTAACTCTACTCCACCGCCTCCCAGACACAGGCAGTAAATTCAAATCAAATAGGATGAACTCCGGCGCACCACTTTTATAACGCGTGGTGCCCACATGCAGATAAACGGTTTACGAAGGGAAGGAAACCTCGCGCGCACAGAAAAAAATATTGTAGCAGTAGGCTATTGGCTGATTGCAGTGAGCGACAGTCGGTGTTAATCGGTCGTTTTCGCTCCGCCGCGATTATTGCCCTGTATTGATTGTTCAGTTTGTATCGCCCGCTATAGCTTTTTCTTCGAAGTTTGCTTGTTATGACCAATTCAAGGCTCGCGCAGCAAAATTTAAGGCATCAGTTTATATTCAGGAAAATGGCATTGAAACTGCTCTTGTTTCGCCACATTGACGGACATGTCGACAAAAACGCGATATTTAGTCATCCCATCAAATGCACCTGCAAGCTTATTACACAAGCTGGAATTTTGAGCACGCAGCACGCACGTGTGATATAATTGGTCGGCATGTCAACGCATGAGGCTATCGCGTCACGCCAACGATCTCCACTTGATAGGAGGCTGTCAAAACAGTGAGCAAAGTGATAGTACGGCCTACCTATATGTTGGTAAAATTACAAATGTTGATCTTTTTTTAGCTTATGATTACCAATTCGCAGTAACTTGCCGCTTCCCCTGAAAGCGCGAGCACTGGTTCGAAATCAATTTTTATTTATTGAAGCACTGGTAGTCATTGGCATAATTATGATCAGCCGAGGTTCAAAGCGCGACCGCAGCTAGGCGATTGCTTAAGACAGGTGCTGACTGCGCAAGCATGGTGAAATTGAAGTCCTGCTGCGCCTCTGTGGAACAGTGTCATGCGATTAAAAAAATTCATCACCTATTAGGGGTTTTAATTGCACGTATATGTCATGCGGGGGCTGGAAATGACGACGTATGGAGCTGTATATAAAAGAACGGCGGGCAGAACTTCTAATCCAGCTCCGGAACGCTCGTGAAACAACTGCCCACGATGATGACCAACTGGAGGTCATCCTGCGGAAAGTCATCAAGCGTGCTCTCGATCTCCCGATCTCCCGGTCACCACGTCCAGCCAGAGGCTTCTGGCCTTGGGCGTGGTGAACACATTTCGGGAGCTTCGAGAAGCCCACTTAGTCAACCAATACACGCGTCTTGCACAGACCACGTCCGGTCGCCGCCTCTTGGACCGGCTACACATCAAACATGACTACCACATTGAGGAAAGGGAGAGAGTGCCAGAACCGTGGAGACGCGCCCTCCGGGTCCGACCCCTTCCCCGCAACATGTCCAGAGAAGACCATAGCGGTCGTCGCCAGGCGCGCGCGGAAGCGTTGGCGCGATACTATGGTAACCAAGAACACGTGTATTACGTGGACGTTGCCGGCCCACACCACGGGGGGTGGTACACGGCCGCAGTCGTACACAACACAAACGCAGTTAACGGGCTCACTTTCAAAGCCTACAACGCAACACACGCGGAGGAGATTGCCATTGCTCTGGCTCTCACGAATCCCAAGTCAAAACACAGCAGCACCGACTCGCGAGGGGCCTGTCGGAACTACGAGTTGGGCTGGGCTCCCCCGCTTGCCTGGCGCATACTGGAATATAGCTGTCGATGCGAAGATCCAACTCTACGCAACCTGATTTGGGCCCCCGGTCACCAGGGACTCCAGGGAAACGAGCAGGCCGATCAGGCCGCCCGCGCACTCTCTCCCCGGGCTATCTCCCTGTCCTTAGAAGGGTACTCCCAATCAGACAATCTGGCCCTTACATTCAAACAAATCACCGATTACTACAAGGAGGAGCACCGGCGCTACCCGGCCCCTTGTAAGGGTCTGGATCGCGCTGACGAGCGCCTCCTCATCAAAATTCTTACTAACACTGTACTGTGCCCGGTGGTGCTTAAACATTTCAATACATCCTTTGATGGCGCGTGCCAGTTCTGTGGGGAGGTTGCTGACACCTTCCACGTGGTTTGGGCGTGTCAGTCAAACCCAACTATCTCCCCCCAACCCCAACCCCACCAGAAAGGACTGGGAGGCGGCCCTGCTCGGCTGTCAAGACCTAAAAAGCCAACAGGCTTTTGTTCAACGGACGCGGGCGGCGTTGCTTGCCAATGCGGCACCGGAATAGGGGCTCCACCCAGTATTGTGAGGGGAAAAGGCCAATAGGGTCCTACCCCAATCACCTTTCTGTAAAAAACTTAATTTCCCATAAATGTTTTTCACCTCCACCACCCCGGTAAGAAACTATTTACTAACGTGGATACGCATAACATTGTCTTAGAGAATCTACTTTGTATTGTGGTAAGCGGCCGTGACAGAAACCGAAACACACCCAGAAAGAGAAGGAGCGTGTGTTAATATTTGATCTCTCTTGCTAGTGAGGCTGGTTCACTGCAGGAGAAAAAAAAGTGTCCGGAATCTTCCTAACTGCCAAGCGAAACTCTGATACATGCACTGCTACACGAAAGCTAAATGCGGCAATGGCAGTGCTGTAAGAACTAGTAAATGCTAGGAAAGGAGTTTTAGTGGACAAATGGGAAATTGCAAGATGAAATACCGAAAGTTTGGAGACTAAAGGCAGTATCAGTCTCTCATGAATTTAACACTTCAAAGTAGTAGTGATAAGTCGTGTAAAATGAAGTTGTACAAAAACCGTGAGGGTACATGTGCTGTAACACATTTTCTTATGATGAAAATGACGACGGCGTTGCGCGGTGTTTCGGCAGGAATATACATTTAAGATGGCAAAAGCAAATAAATACGCAGAGCAAGGAAACGGCACATTATATTCAGTTTTTCCGCTCTTGTGACAGTCGTGCACCGTCACCTGTAGCGACGTTCTACATGTAATGGATAAGACTTAGAGCAGGTATTTTTTTCAGAGAAACTTTAAGCGCATTTTTTTTTAAATAGTTCCTAACAGGTCAGCTTCTTATACGGCGTAATGTTGATATTTCACGATCGGTTCCAACATTACGAAAAGGAATAATGACCGTCTACACACAGGGGCATAACACTGAGAATAGCACTGGCCGACAAGAATTCGTTATGGATATTTTGTGGTAGATATGCGCCGCGTCATTTTGCTAGGAGTTGTTTAAATCTGTTTTAGGAAATAAACTCAACTTTGCTGGATACATGTCACAACACTGTATCCTTAATGAGGATAAAGAGATTGAACGGAACATAGTGGATATCGCCTTTTGAAAACGTTCTGCACATCGGCAAGTACCTGATCTCCACGACCATGACCCAGCATAGAAGGCGGCGCGTGTTGCAACTTACGTGATCTAGGACGGGTCAGGGTGATTATCCCAATAGTACCTAGCAGGTGTAAAATCAGTGTAGAAACGGGGAAGGGGTGGGGTCTTTCACTACTTTTTTTCCTTGACCTTAGCGACGCATTTTGGAAACTCGCTTGAGGTACACCAGCTGCTTTCGCTTGAAGCTTGAATGGAGCATTTGGAGATTCCGCTTTCCTTGTATATATCTCTGCTTGAAGTATTGCATCGCACTCAGCGTGACATTCGAAGCCTACTTCCCCGTGTTTTACGGATGACGTTCCACTCCGTTCGCCGAGTAGCGAAGTTGGAAACAGTATTCTTTAACTATTGTTCCGCCCCCTAATATTTTCACTATTTTTTCTCATGCTTGAAGAAGCGCACCTTTACACGAATAGGTTACCTTTCATTTTTTGTTGGCCCAGAGTGGCCAAATTTTTTCCCACGGTGTACAACACAAAGGAAGGCAAAGCCATTATCCAAAATATCAGATTTCAGCTGCTTCAACATGGTGCGAAAAACGAAAAATTGTGGTCTATTTTTTTCCACAGTATGGTCAATGCCAGTCTCCCCTTTCTCCATCAAAGCTGATAGCATAACTTTGTTTCCTTTGTGTCTTGAAGTTTTATCGCGGCATTTATTTAACTGTGTATTAGGCATGTTAGGATAGACGTGCATCAAATGAGTATTCTAACAGAACAATGCGTGGAAGAGAGACGCAGATAAAGTAAATATTTTTTTTGCTTCAGTAACACAACAACAGCAGAATCAGGACAGATAGCTTTAGTATAGAATAGAAGTTTTGCTTTTTGCTTTTACGCTTTAAAGAAAGGAAGTAATCCGCACACCACCAAAACTCCCGAAAAGCTTTAAGCTCTTCTCGTATTTTCATAAATGCATCGGCAGCAACACAAACGCTTTTTTTTTTGACATTGAGAGTGTCATTACCTCAGGCTGCTACAACCTGGTCGTTGCAATACCAGCAATACGCGCAGAAGCAAATTCACACATGCACACGATACAGACTGTTTTCACGCCGGTTTTTTCGGTGCGGTAGGTGGAGATTCACGCTAGCACATGCTGGCAGCAGGGATTTCGGCGGTTATTGTAGAATAGATAGGTGACCAAAGTATGCGCGGGGCTTCCCATTCTAATCCAAAAACTGAAGGCATTCTACGACAGGTGATGTATAGGACGAAGAAGGGGTGGTATTAAGGATGAATTTTTAATGGCGCAAGGGCAGCTTGTCCGCACTGTGCCATGACAAAAGGAGTTTTCGTTTGCACGTTCTGTGCTCCCAGTCATAATTGTCATGCACTTCATCCAATCTTTAGGGCCTTCTAGGAAGAGAAAAAGGCAGATGTAAGACTGAGAGACCCCGCACTCAGCAGAGTTAAGCATTCTTAAATCAATGCTGTATAAAAGAGTAAGGGCTGTCAACTAACCAATTATTCCGAATGCAGCCTTCCTCCTAGAAGAACCAACGCGTTGGAGGCGATTGTAGGGAACACACTAGTCGGATGGCAGAGATCGAAATAAAGAGCAACGCAGGTGCCGTTTTTGCCAAAAGAAATCAAGGAGCCGCGCCGGCGGTCGCGATTTGGTCTCCGGCGCTGGACTCTGCTTTCCGGCTGACAACCAGTCTATACTCACAATCGCAGACGCCGCACTGCCACCGCTCGGTTGCGAGCCTGCTCCGACAGCCGGCTCGGATGCTTGGTTATTTTAGCAAAGACGGTACATACGTCCAGCCGTTGTCCTGTGTCGTTCTCTTCTTGTGTTTCCGTCTTTTTTTGGCTGGTTTTCTCCCTTGACATACCTTAGCCCGCCGTGTTTCGAAGTCAATGCCAAATGCGCGGCATATGTGCCACAGTCATAACTAAAGTTTCTTTGTGCTCTTCAAGCCATAAAAAGTTCTTGCTCTCTTTTTTTTCTTGCCTTCATAAATTTGGTATTTTTACGCTGCGTTAAATTTTTCCTGAGCTTGTGCCCAGCACAACGAATTTTTACATCACACGAAGATTCTTTACTGGACCGTTTTTTTTCTACTCTGCTGGTGCCTCTCTTCCGTGGAGCACAGGCCGTATGAGAAATTCGAGATGAGAATTTATAAGTAATCGTTATTTGCTTCCTCTCCCTCTCGGCATCCGTTGAATGAATCTTTCATTTATTATTAGGTCTCGGCACATGAAGACAGGAAATATGGGCGCATGGAAAACGCTGAAATACCAGATTGTTCTGCTGGTATACCTAAATGCGTCATACATGTGCTGCGTCAAAGGAAGTTATTCTCCAAGAGAGGTATGTACTCTTACGCCCTGAATGAACAGTATTACTGCACTACATCTTTGCATTGCGGGATTTATACCTTTCTTCCTTCACAAAACCGAGGAAGCCACAAGAATCACGAATACATTTAGTAAACGTTCAGTGTAGAGAATGACTTAGCTGACACAAAGCACACAGGAACGGCACGCAGGTGGACAGCACTTCCTTCCGGACCATATTCTTCATGCGATATTCTCAGTTTGATCATCTTCATCTTTTGCCAAGATGGTGACATTGCTGACATTAATTCAAAAAATAAGCTGGTTGTAATGTGGGGACTCGCACAGGTAGTGTGGACGGCCACAGTCCTTGTCCCAGCAGTGCTTCTCAGCAGGCCGGCGTTCGCAACCGCGCACCCGAGCTTCGTCAGCTTCGTCTTCTATCTTCTTCGTCTCCTTCGTCGGCGCTAGCCGCTGGGGCAGCAAACCCCAACTCTCTTTCTTACAATACCCCCGGGATGAAAAGGCGCCATCCTGGCGGCCTAAGGGCACGAGACGATAGCTGGGTCGTAGTAAGGCTTCAGGCGGTCTAAGTGCACAATTTCACGGCCGCGGCGGCGATGGTCAGACGAAGGCGAGATGGGCTCCACGAGATAGTTAACTGGCGATGTCTGCTGAACAACGCGATAGGGGCCCTGGTATTTGCTCAGCAGTTTTTTAGACTGTCCTGGGTTGGAGGAGGGCACCCAAAGCCAAACCAAGGATTCAGGAAGATAGGGCGGCGGCAGACCGGGAGAAGCGGCGCGGGAGCTTTTCTGACGGTGCTGGTCGTGTGAAGTAAAAGAACGGGCGAGTTGGCGGCATTCTTCGGCATGCGCAGCGGCCTGAGAAACGGTTGTAAATTCGGACGAATCGGGGCGGTAAGGAAGTACGGTGTCCATGATGGACGAAGGTTCGCGTCCGTACAGAAGAAAATACGGGGAAAAACCAGTAGTGGCTTGCGTTGCAGAGTTGTAGGCGTATGTAACGAAAGGTAGAATGCGGTCCCAGTCTGAGTGATCGGCAGAAATGTACTTGGCCATCATGTCGCCGAGGGTCCGGTTAAAGCGCTCGGTCATGCCGTTCGTCTGCGGATGGTACGAAGACGTCGTGCGGTGAACGATATGACACTCCCGAAGGAGGGCTTCCACGACGCCGGACAAGAAGACGCGACCCCGGTCGCTGAGCAATTCCTGAGGCGCACCGTGACGAAGAATGATGTGCTGAAGTATGAAACCGGGTACGTCAGAGGCAGTCGCAGCTGGCAACGGGGCAGTTTCGGCATAGCGCGTGAGATGATCAATGGCGACGATGATCCAGCGGTGCCCGGCGGCAGTGAAGGGAAGAGGGCCATAGAGGTCAATTCCAACACGGTCGAATGGCCGGGTGGGACACGGTAAAGGTTGCAGAGGAGCAGGTGAGTGCGGTGGGGGGTTCTTGCGACGCTGGCATTCCAGGCAAGAGCGTACGTATTGGCGGACAAAACGGTACATGCCCCGCCAATAATACCGAAGGCGCAGGCGGGTAAAAGTTTTCAGCAGACCGGCATGAGCGCATTGCGGGTCGTCATGATAACTGGCACAAATGGCGGAGCGGAGATGCCTTGGAATCACGAGCAGCCATTTGCGACCATCGGGGAGGTAGTTCCGACGGTACAGCAGCTGGTCACGCACGACAAAGTGATGAGCCTGACGACGGAGTGCTCTAGAAGGGAGGTGCGCTGAGCGGTTGGCTAAGAAATGCAGAAGAGAAGTGATCCAAGGATCCTTGCGCTGCTCAGAAGCCATATCAACGTTGTCAAGAGAAGGTGCGAGGCCGGAAAGAGTTGGCGGGTCAGGATCAGAGGTCAGAGGGGAGCGCGAGAGAGCGTCGGCATCGGAGTGTTTGCGACCGGAACGATAAATGACCCGAATGTCGTAATCTTGTAAACGCAGAGCC